>NC_140581.1:11840171-12182675 GCF_964204655.1 Triturus cristatus | reverse complement strand
AGAGAGGAAGGGAGAGAGAGGAAGGGAGAGAGAGGAAGGGAGAGAGAGGAAGGGAGAGGAAGGGAGAGAGAGAGGGAGAGAGGAAGGGAGAGGAAGAGAGGAAGAAAGAGAGAGGGAGAGAGAGGAAGGGAGAGAGAGGAAGAGAGAGGAAGAGAGAGGGAGGAAGAGAGAGGGAGGAAGAGAGAGGGAGGAAGGGAGAGGGAGGAAGGGAGAGGGAGGAAGGGAGAGGGAGGAAGGGAGAGGGAGAGGAAGGGAGAGGGAGGGAGAGGAAGAAATAGAGAGGAAGGGAGAGGAAGGAAGAGAGAGGAAGGGAGAGGAAGGAAGAGAGGAAGGGAGAGGAAGGGAGAGAGAGGAAGGAAGAGAGAAAGGAAGGGAGAGGAAGGGAGAGGAAGAGAGGGAGAGGAAGAAGAGAGAGGAAGGGAGAGGAAGAAAGGGAGAGGAAGAAAGAGAGAGGAAGGGAGAGGAAGAAAGAGAGAGGAAGGGAGAGGAAGAAAGAGAGAGGGAGAGAGAGGAAGGGAGAGAGAGGGAGAGAGAGGAAGGGAGAGAGAGGAAGGGAGAGAGAGGAAGAGAGAGGGAGGAAGAGAGAGGGAGGAAGGGAGAGGGAGGAAGGGAGAGGAGGAAGGGAGCATCTCTCCAGAGGTTTGCATTTGTGTTTTTTTCTGCTCCGAGTTCAGTTGGTGTGCTTGTTGGTTCTTCTGTTGTGGTAAGTTTTGAATGGTACGATGGAGTCGGTGCCAGTGGTGATCCATTTGGCTTGGTGGGAGGCTACTTGATTGACATTGTCGGGTGTGTGGAGGGCGGTGGTGCTCAGTGCGGCCATACATTGGGATTCGGTGATGGTGTTCCTTGTTTTCCTTTGCATCCACAATTGACAACTCTGGCCCGCATGCAAGTCCCTTGTAAAAAGTTTCACTGGTACCACGGGGGAGGTCAGGGGAGGGGTCTCGAAGGGCTGCAGCATGTATTGTGCCACCCTCAGGGACCCCTCACATAACAAATACATACTGTCATTTCAGACTGTGTGTTTTGGTGCAGACAAAACTTAAACGTCGACATGGCTGTGTGCCATGCCCAACTACCACTGCCTGTGGCATAGGTAAGTCACCCATCTAGCATGCCTCACAACCCTAAGGCAAGTGCACTATACCACAAATGAGGTCATAGCTGCATGAGCAATATGCCCCAACAGTATCCAAGCCCATTCTTAGACATTGTAAGAGCAGGGAAAGCCATATTGAGCACATGGGTTGGGCGATTGTCATTATGAACTCCACAGCTCAATGATGGCTTTACTGAAGACTTAGAAGTTTGGTACCAACCTTCTCAGCACAATAAACCCACACTGATGCCAGTGTTGGATTTATTGAAAAATGCACCAAGAGGGAATCTTAGAGATGCCCCCTAAAAAACAACAAACTCCCTCATGTCCAGCTGACTGGTCTGCACCAGCCTACCACACACAGACATGTTTCTGATCTCCTGAGGTGGGAGCCCTTGTGCTATAGTGGATTAGGGAAAAAGCCTGCTTGGGGTGGAGGTGCTTCACACCTACGTCCAAGCAGGATTAGCAATCAGAGCGGTGAGCTTTAAAGGCTTCCTGCCTTTTTATATGCTAGCCAAGGCCTCTCGAGCCAGTAGAGATGCCGGACTCCCTGACTAAGCCCCACTTTTGGCGGCAAGGGCAGTGGGAAAATTAGTAAGCAGGAGAGGTATCTTCCTTCTCAGCCAGGACCACCCCTAAGGTGTCGAGCTGAAGAGACCCTCTCCTTAGGAAATCCTCCATCTTCAATGGAAGGATTTTAGCCAATGGGGTTAGGGGATGCCCCCTCCCCAAAGGGAGGGGACATACAAAGGGTACAGTCACCCTCAAGACAAAGTAGACCATTGACTACTACCTGCCAGTACCTGTAACACCCCTAAATTCTTTGTTTAGGGGCACCCCTGAACCTTGATCCTCAGATTACTGTGGCCCACAAAGAAAAGGATGAAAGAAGATGCCGTGCAGCCAAGCCTGGAAGATTACTAATGACTTGGCCCCATCCCTACCAGCCTATCTCCTGCTCCAAGACCCTGCGAAGAAGACAAGGTCTGTCATGTAGCCAGCAACCTTCAGGAAGACTGCCACTCTTCAAGGAAGACCATATCTCCTGAGGACAGCAACCCTGTCCAGAAAACTCCCACCTTGAGGACTCCTGAGGCGGATCCGCGACCCCTGCCCACTCTGCACTCGACGCCCATGGCCCAAGTCTGAGTGGCTCACCTGTCCAGTGACGACTCTCCAATGACCAAGACCTTGACTCCATCAGTGGCTGACCTCTCCTAGACCCCCCCAAAGTTGCCTGCAGCCTCTATATGAAGGATCCCCCTGACCCCGACCGGCTCAGACAAAAAAAATCTGACACCAAAAGGTACCCATGCATCCTCAGTCCCCCAGACCTCCGGCGACACCCCAACTTACCTATCCAGCCAGCGATCACCTTCATCCAGCCTCCTGGTCCGAGCCTGCACCCTCTCTGTGCGACCAAGATTCCCAATTAAAGAGCATTGGTAGCCCGATGCTGATTTGCACCGTGCACCCGGCCGCCACTGGTGATGTAGCTTTGGTCGTGCCTGGTTTTCATCCTGTACTCACCTTAATCCCCGGGGCCCATGTCCTGAAACCGGGGGTACCTTCATGCAACCAGCACCTCTTGTGGGTGCGCCAGTCTTCATTGAATAACATTGGGTCCATTGACCTCGGACCCCGGCCGCCCAGTGCCGCTGGTGGTGCAGTACCTACCTTAAACTGAACCTTGCCCAGTGTTGGTCTAAACCCCAGAAGACTGGAAGAGTAAGTCGTGTACTTTCCTGTTAATTCATATAACTGTTTTCCTCCCATATCACTGCTTTGCATCTTCTCCTATTGCATTTAAAAGTCTCTCTTTTACAACTGCTAAGTTCTACTCATACTGATTGACCATGGCCGGACTCGGAACGCACATCAACGCTGGGAATTCTGTTGGAACGGCAGAGGAAGGGGAGGGCTGCGGTTGGCGGGAGGTGATACGATAAAACTTAGCTCTGATTAATTGATGCAACTTATATATTATTGTTTATAAGGTGGAGGGTCTCAGAAACCCACAAACTGGGAGAGACAGAGGCGTTCACCAGTGCTGCAAATGTACAAACACTCCCTCCTAGAATCTCTAGGAAGCTGGCTCTGTATATACTATAACAAAGTAAGGTATAGTGTGCACAGAGTCCAGTGGATCCCTGAGGTATATATAGGAAGCTGGCTCTGTATATACTGTACCAAAAGGAGGCATAGTGTGCACAGAGTCCCGTGGATCCCCAGAGGAATATATAGGAAGCTGGCTGTGTATATACTATAACAAAGTAAGGAATAATGTGCACAGAGTCCAGTGGATCCAAGAGGTATATATAGGAAGCTGGCTCTGTACATACTGTACCAAAAGGAGGTATAGTGTGCACAGAGTCTCGTTGATCCCCAGACGTATATATAGGAAGCTGGCTCTGTATATACTGTACCAAAAGGAGGTATAGTGTACACAGAGTCCAGTGGATCCCAGAGGTATATATAGGAAGCTGGCTGTGTATATACTGTCCCAAAAGGAGGTATAGTGTGCACAGAGTCTCGTGGATCCCCAGACGTGTATATATAGGAAGCTGGCTCTGTATATACTGTACCAAAAGGAGGTATAGTGTGCACAGAGTCCAGTGGATCCCAGAGGTATATATAGGAAGCAGGCTCTGTATATACCGTACCAAAAGGAGGTATAGTGTGCACAGAGTCCAGTGGATCCCCAGAGGTCTATATAGGAAGCTGGCTCTGTATATACTGTACCAAAAGGAGGTATAGTGTGCACAGAGTCCAGTGGATCCCAGAGGTATATATAGGAAGCTGGTTCTGTATATACTATACCAAAAGGAGGTATAGTGTGCACAGAGTCCCGTAGATCCGAAATGAAATGAAATGAAATGAAATGAAAAAAGTATTTGATTAAGCGGCCAAGCGGCTTCCTGGCGCTGGTAGCAAGAACAGCAGTCACCGAGGCAGCCCGACACGATTAGCAGGAGTACGCCTGAGAAAAAAGAAAAGTTTTCAAAGCTTTACGAAAATGGGAATAAATGGGAATGGATCTCATGGAAAGGGGAAGACTATTCCAGAAACGGGGGGCCAAAACAGAAAAGCGGGTGCCTCCAGATCTGGACTTGCGGAAGCGGGGGACATTAAGAAGGGCCAAAGAAGAAGACCGGAGAGTGCGAACAGGGGTGTGAGAAGAGATAAGGGAACATATGAATACAGGGGCAGATCGGGCAAGAGCCAAGAAAACCAGACAACCCATTTTGAAAAGAGATCGCTGAAGAACAGGGAGCCAATGAAGAGACCTGAGGACGGGAGTGATATGATAAGTTTTGGGAAGATGAAGAATGAGACGGGCGGCCTGGTTCTGAATAGCTTGCAAGCGACGAGATTCGTAAGCAGGAATGCCCACATACAAGCTATTCCCGTAATCAAGACGGGAGGTAATCAGAGCCGTAATGATGATTTTGAGTGCATCTGAAGAAAAGAAGCGGGAGATCTTTCGAATAAGCCGAAGGGATAGAAAACAAGAGGCAACAACAGAACTAATTTGTGCGTGCATGGAAAGATCATGGCTGACCTGAATACCCAGGGTTCTGACTGAAGAGACAGGAGTGGGGAGAGGGCCAAAGGAGGGGGGCCAAAAAGCAGAAGACCAAGGACTGGATGAGCCGCCCGTCAAGACCAGCTCGGTCTTGTCCGGGTTAAGCTTGAGATGGTTAGAGCTCATCCAATCCGAGATAAAGACCAAAGTAGAGCGAAATTTAGAGAAAGACAGAGGTGAAGAAGAAAGATCAAAGACAAGCTGGAGGTCGTCGGCGTAGTTGTACACGGAGACCCCCTGAGCGAGAAGAGCAGAGATAAGAGGGTAAATGTAAAGATTAAATAGCAGAGGAGAAAGAGAGGAGCCTTGGGGAACACCACAGGAGACCAAGCGGGTGGGAGCAGAGAAACCAGACAAGTGAACAGCCTGAGAGCGGCCAGAAAGAAAGGAGGCAAGCCAAGAGAAAGCAAGGCCCCGAATGCCCGCCGCGCTGACACGGTCAAGAAGGATGGAATGGTCGACCGTGTCAAACGCAGCGGATAGATCAAGGAGAACCAGGGCTTGAGGAAGAGAAGAATCAACCTTAGATTTCAGCTCGTCGAGGACAGCCAAAACCACTGACTCAGTGGAGTGGCCTCGACGGAAGCCTGCCTGATTAGAGGCCAGGACTAGGTTCTCCTCAATGTAAGCAGAGAGGCAAGAGGTGACATAGCTCTCTAAGACCATGCCAAGATAGGGAAGAAGGGAAATAGGCCTGAAATTAGAGGGAAGTGAAGGGTCAAGGCCAGATTTTTTTTAAAATGGGCAGAACAATAGCGGATTTAAAGAAAGAAGGGACTAAGCCCAAGGCAAGAGAAGCATTGAGGAAAGAAAGAGGGGGAGAAGGACAATTAGTAAATAGAGCTCTTAAAATCCGGGCCGGTGCACAGTCGGCTGGAGAGCCTGACTTGATCTTAGCGAGCAAAGTAAGAAATGTGTCTAAAGAAATAGGGGGAAAAGAATCAAAAGAAGAAGAAGGAACCGAAAAAGAGGAAGTGAGGGTAGGGAGAGGGAGCAGGGGGATGTTAGCTTTAATCTTGATAATCTTCTCAATGAAGAAATCATTGAGCGAGGAGCAGAGGTCTTGAGAAGGAATAAGAGTGGAATTGGTACGATTGGAAAACGCCAGATCTTTGACCAAGGAGAAAATCTCCTTGGATTTATTGGCAGAGAGGGCCACTTTCTCAGAAAAGTAGTTTGTTTTGGCCAGGAGGACGGCACGCTTGTATTCCAGGAGGAGATGTTTATATTGGGCCCGAAGAGCGGGGCAGTAATTTCGTCTCCAATGACGCTCAGAGCGTCTCAGATCTAATTTCAACGCTTTGAGCTTGGTATTAAACCACTTATGAGCGTCATAGGGACGAACGGCCTTGGTTTTCCTAAGCGGAGCGACCTGGTCACAAGAGGAAGACAGCCAGGTGTTAAGCGCTTCAGCTTGAGAGTCCAGAGGGAGTGCAGAAAGATCAGGAGTGGAAGAAGCAAGAGAGAGAGAAAGAGAGTCTAAGTCAACCCGATTCCAATTTCGAACAACAAGGTTTTTGGGTAGGGAGGGCCTATCAGGAGCACCAAGAGTGATGGAAAAGGAAATAAGAGAGTGATCAGACCAGGTGCAAGGAGAGATGCTAGGGGGAGAAAGCGTACAACTTAAAGACCAAATCTGGTCAAGTGTATGACCCTGGACATGGGTGGGGCCAGTGACATGGGCAAGAAAATTAAGGCACTGAAGAGTAGCCGAAAAATCCTTGGAGGACAAATCCTCCTTTGCGTCACCTGGCCAGAAATTAAAATCCCCCAACAGGAGAACCGAAGAATTGTTAACCACAAGTGTTGCGAGGAGTTCCTGAAGGGTGGCGACGAACAAGGGCATGTGCTGGGGAGGGCGGTACATAAGGACAACCGTGAGAGGGACAGGGAGATTGAGTGAACGAGCAACTAGAAAGTCCACATTGGGTATAGGGGAGTGAGGGAGAAGCTGAAACTGTAAGCTGGAACGAGCTATCATGGCCACGCCGCCACCCATCTTGCCGTCAGGGCGATCCGACCGGAGGGCGTAATAGGTGGAGGGAAGGATGGCCAGGACGTCAGGAAGAGAGTCGGACGAAAACCAAGTCTCAGTGAGAAACAGAAAATCAGGAGACTCAGTGTGCAAAAGGTTAAATAATTCCAGTTGATGTTTCACAGCAGACCGAGTGTTAAATAAGAAAGCAGAAGCGGAATTGGGAGTAATAGAAACAGGCGAAACAGAAGGATCGAGCAAGGGAGGAGGGTCTGAGACTAGGATGCCAAGCGTGTCCAAGTGTGGCAGTAGGGAGGGTGCAAGAGGCTGAGCACGTTTGTAGGAGTGCAGTTGAGCGGAAGTGTACACCTGCAGGGAGGCAGGGTCCATGGCCCCTGGTCCCGGCCCGTCGCGGACGGGCGCAGACGGGCTTAACTTAGGCGCAACTTCGGCACGCCTTCGTCGCGCCCGCTGCGCTCGTCCGCTGCGCTGCCGAGGAAAAAGGGGCATCCAAGATGGCGACCTCACCCGCCCCGCTCCAGTGACCAGCCGGCAAAGGAGGAGAGCGAGGAGCGGAAGGCGCTCGGGAGTGCAAGCAGGTAGGAAAGTGCAATGTTAATTTTAAAAAAGCGCAGAGTCCACAGCGCTGGCAGAGAGACTGCCAAGGTTCCGTTAAAAATGAAGCTGGAGGTAAGCGTTGCTCCCGGAGTCGCGTCGGGAGATCAGTGACGTCGATCAAGCTGGCCGAAGGGGTAGCCAGGCAACAGATATACCAGCCAGGGGGGGAGGGACCAATAGACTGCACCGCCAACCCCAGAGCGTCCAAGATGGCGACCTCACCCGCCCCGCTCCAGTGACCAGCCGGCAAAGGAGGAGAGCGAGGAGCGGAAGGCGCTCGGGAGTGCAAGCAGGTAGGAAAGTGCAATGATAATTTTAAAAAAGCGCAGAGTCCACAGCGCTGGCAGAGAGACTGCCAAGGTTCCGTTAAAAATGAAGCTGGAGGTAAGCGTTGCTCCCGGAGTCGCGTCGGGAGATCAGTGACGTTGATCAAGCTGGCCGAAGGGGTAGCCAGGCAACAGATATACCAGCCAGGGGGGGAGGGACCAATAGACTGCACCGCCAACCCCAGAGCGTCCAAGATGGCGACCTCACCCGCCCCGCTCCAGTGACCAGCCGGCAAAGGAGGAGAGCGAGGAGCGGAAGGCGCTCGGGAGTGCAAGCAGGTAGGAAAGTGCAATGTTAATTTTAAAAAAGCGCAGAGTCCACAGCGCTGGCAGAGAGACTGCCAAGGTTCCGTTAAAAATGAAGCTGGAGGTAAGCGTTGCTCCCGGAGTCGCGTCGGGAGATCAGTGACGTCGATCAAGCATTGTGATGTTTGGTTCTTCTAAAGGTTCCGACAGGCATATATAGGAAGATGGCTCTGTATATACTGTACCAAAAGGAGGTATAGTGTGCACAGAGTCCAGTGGATCCCTAAAGATATATATAGGAAGCTGGCTCTGTATATACTCTAGCAAAAGGAGGTATAGTGTGCAGAGTCCAGTGGATCCCAGAGGTATATATAGGAAGCTGGCTGTGAATATACTGTACCAAAAGGAGGTATAGTGTGCACAGAGTCCCGTGGATCCGACAGGTATATATAGGAAGCTTGCTGTGTATATACTGTACCAAAAGGAGGTATAGTGTGCACAGAGTCCAGTGGATCCCAGAGATATATATAGGAAGCTGGCTCTGTATGTACTGTACCAAAAGGAGGTATAGTGTGCACAGAGTCCCGTGGATCCCCAGAGGTATATATAGGAAGCTGGCTCTGTATATACTGTACCAAAAGGAGGTATAGTGTGCACAGAGTCCAGGGGATCCCAGAGGTATATATAGGAAGCTGGCTGTGTATATACTGTACCAAAAGGAGGTATAGTGTGCACAGAGTCCAGTGGATCCCCAGAGGTATATATAGGAAGCTGGCTGTGAATATACTGTACCAAAAGGAGGTATAGTTCGCACAGAGTCCAGGTGACCCCAGAGGTATATATAGGAAGCTGGCTCTGTATATACTGTACCAAAAGGAGGTATAGTGTGCACAGAGTCCAGGGGATCCCAGAGGTATATATAGGAAGCTGGCTGTGTATATACTGTACCAAAAGGCGGTATAGTGTGCACAGAGTCCAGTGGATCCTCAGAGGTATATATAGGAAGCTGGCTGTGAATATACTGTACCAAAAGGAGGTATAGTGTGCACAGAGTCCAGGTGACCCCAGAGGTATATATAGGAAGCTGGCTCTGTATATACTGTACCAAAAGGAGGTATAGTGTGCACAGAGTCCAGGTGACCCCAGAGGTATATATAGGAAGCTGGCTGTGTATATACTGTACCAAAAGGAGGTATAGTGTGCAGAGTCCAGTGGATCCCAGAGGTATATATAGGAAGCTGTCTCTGTATATACTGTACCAAAAGGAGGTATAGTGTGCACAGAGTCTAGGTGACCCCAGAGGTATGCAGAGGTAAATGTAGTTAAAGCCTTACTCTCCATTTGTGGTGGTGTGATCAAGGAGTGAGGTTTATCAGGGGGCTTTGTTAAGGCTGTACTGTACACACTCAGGCAAGAATGGTTACACAGACTCAAAGTCTGAATCCTAGACCAATTGTTTTGTACAAAAAAAATATTACTTTGATGTTTTATTTTTAGAACCAAGAGAAACTCAGTTGCAAGTAAGCAACAGTTTTTAAAAGCAGCAATGCTTTTCAAATGCAGTAGTAACTGTTTTGCACGGCAGTAATCAACGCTTTACAGTCACAGACATACTTTGGTAGTGTCAATCAGAGCAGTAGGACTTTCGGATAGAAATAGAGAGACTTTAGATTGCAATAGGATGAGAACGCAATGCAACCCTATGGGAGGAAAACCGTTCTACACATCAACAGGTAAGTAGACAACTTTCTCTTCCAGTCTTCAGGGGTTTAGACCAACAATGGGCAGGGTTCAGTTTAAGGTATGTACTGTACCACCAGCGGCACTGGGGCGGCCGGGGCAGAGGTCACTGAGCCCAATGTTAGTCAATGGACACTGGGGGCACGCACAGAGGTGCGCGATTCAGTATCTATGCTGCGGCCGGCGATACCAGCAAGGATTTTTACCATCCCGGTCAGCGGAGAGCAATGAAGATGGATAGGATTCAGTGAACTGCCACCACCGTTACCGTCACGTTCACCATCAGCAAGTTTACGTAGATCAAATGGAGGCACCGCCAACCCCGCAGCCGCCGATTGCAGTCGTGGAGATAGAGATGTGCAGGAGATGGAGGAGTTCTGCCAATATTGGGGCAGCTTGGAGAGGCCGCAGTCGAGCAGGCGGTGCAGAAGGGGGTCGACAGGGCCACTTGCAGGAGGGCACAGGGTGTCAGGAACAGAGCTTTGAACAGCTTGGGTTGTTGGGCTGAGAAGATTCATCAGGCTTGTGAAAGCCATACAGTTGTGGCGCGTTCTTCTGGCAGAGCAGATTTGCGCCGACACAAGTGCCAGTCCTTTACCACTGCCATCTTGGGGTTCTTTTGCAGCAGTGAGTCTTGTTGATACAAGGGCCGGTCTTCTACTGCTGCAGATCCTAGACCAGCGGACACTGAGGAGTGGAGTCTCTAGCCCAAGAGGAGGTTCTTGGCGATTGCGTGAAGGCCGAAAGATCTCCTGGGTTTCTTGGAGGCCTTGAAGGGTTTCTGAAAGCACAGCAGGTCCAGTTGCTGTACTGGTTACCGGTGGAGGGGTTATTGCTGAGTTCTGTCTGCAGTGGTTCAGTTACTGGTCCCGCAGCAGTCCTCCTCAGTCTTCTTCCTTGGTGTGTCAAATCTGAGGATCAAGGTTCAGAGGTGCCCCAAAATACTCAATTTAGGGGGATTGCAGGTAGTCACAGATGGCAGCCAATGGGCTACCTGCCTTTAGGGTGACAACACCCTTAGAATGTCCCCTCCCTTTGAGAAGGGGGCATCCCCCTAACCTGATTGGGTTGAATCTTTCTATTCAAGATGGGGGATATTTTAAGGAGAAGGTCGCCTCGGTCCAGGGCACCTTAGGGGTGGTCGTGGTAGAGAGGGTACACACCTCACTACTAATTGTCCTGCTGACCTGGTCACCAAAATTGGGCTTGGTCAGAGGGGCCTGGGGGGAGGGGGCATCTATCTGGAGAGACCTTAGCTAGCATTTCATACGGCAGGAATCCTTTGAGGCGCACCGTCCTGAATGCTGTACCTGCTTGGTTGGAGGTGAGAAGCATCTCCACTCCAAGCAGCCTTTGTCCCTGACTCACGAGAGCACAGGGGCTCCCACCTCAGTGGGTCAGAAACAGGTCTGTGTGTGGCCGGCTGGTGCTGACCAGTCAGCTGGACGTGAGGGAGTTGGCCGTTGTTCACGGGGCATCTTTAAGATGCCCTCTGAGTGCATTTTAAAATAAATCCAACACTGGCATCAGTATGAGTTTATTGTGCTGAGAAGTTTGGTACCAAAGTTCCCAGTATTCAGTAAAGCCATCAAGGAGCTGTGGAGTTTGTAATGACAACCTCCTGCCCATGTACTCAATATGGCTTCACTGCACTTACAATTTCTAAGAATGGACTTAGATGCTGTAGGGGCAAACTGCTCGTGCAGCTATGCCATCACCTGTGGTATAGTGCACCCTGCCTTAAGGCTGAGATGCCTGCTAGAGGGGTGACTTAGCTATGCCACAGGAAGTGGTTGTGGACGTGGCACGCAGGGATATGTGTTGTGTCGACTTTTAAGTTTTTTCTTCACCAAAACACTCAGGGCCAGATGTACGAAGTATTTTTGCATGCACAAATGGATTTGTGACCCGTTTGAACATGCAAAAATACTTAAGGGCCATGTACAAACCCTAATTAGTGAGTCGCAATTTATTTATGACTCGCTAATTAGGATTTGCGATTCGCTGTTAGGAAGGGGCATTTCGAGGGCGTCCCTTCCTAATAGCGAGTCCGAGCCCTATATATGACTATTTTGCGACGGCAATTGCGGTCACAAAACAGTTGCAATTTACCACCTACTTCAAGTAGGGACCACTGACTGCCCTTAACAAATGAAATGTTTTTTTTAAAATGCATCCCGTTTTCCTTTAAGGAAAATGGTCTGCATTTAAAAAATAAAAACACAAAAACAACCTGCTTCATTTACAAGCAGTCCCAGACATGGAGGGCCAGCCAATCCCAATGGGGTCGCAAATTGCGAGTGTCTTATTAATATTTATGAGCCTCGCATTCTGCAACCCCATTGGGAATTGCTAACAGCTGTACATTTGCTTTTGTGACTCGCAAAGTGCGACTCACAAATGTTCACAATTTGTGAGTCGCAAAAGCAAATGATGGTACATCTGGTCCACAGTCTGCAATGGCAGGGTGTATGTGTTTGGTGAGGGGCCTCTGGGGGGGGGACTCAATACATGCGGTAGCCCTTCGAGACCCCCTCTGGTCATAAGGCACTTGGTACCAGTGGTACCTTTTACAAGGGAGTGTGCCCTCATTCTCGGACAGTGGACTGCTTTCCTTGTCATGGGCTTATGAGGTAGAGTGATGGTGGCCGCATGCTGTGCTCTGGGAAGCCGAAGTTGTGACCAGATCTATTAAACGGTCACTGGAATGGAGGCCTACAGGCCCACTTTGTAAACTTGTACTTCTAAGCGCTAAGCCAGAGCCTCCCTTAGCATCCCAAGTGTATGTTATGTGTGTGTGCACGTGTGTATGCGGTCTGTGTGATACAAGCATTGTGTGTATGAGTGAACCAGCGCAATGGAGGTATATAGGTTCTATTATGGAAGCCCCTGGCCTGTACCCGCGCACAAGATGGAGGCGAGGTGGTTTTCCTGCACAGTGGAAGCGTACTGCTAACGTTCCTGAAGCTGTGGGGCGATGACACAGGACTCCTTTAGAAGGGAGCTGCAGATGGGCCTCGCTGTAGCCCTGGATGGAGGGTGGGTGGGTGGGTGAAGGAAGGAGCAGCAGTCTGTGTTGCCAAGACTAAAGGGACCCCTACGGGGAGGGACAGCCTTTTGTAGCTTTCCTGATCCCTTCTCAGCGTGGCTAATGATTGACAGGCGCAAAGAGTTTACCCAGCTCTTGTAGGTGCTCCATGCTAGAGACTTCCCTTTTGTGAGGAGCCTCACTGCACACAAAGAACCCAAACCGGCACTGCCCCTGCCCTTGCCCCTGCCCCTGCCCCTAAGCCTGCAGTGAAGCACTTAGAGGTCTGGATGGACGCTTCACTTAACTTTCAGACTCAACCAAAAAGGTGGCGGGAGCCTGTTTTGGTCTGTTGAGCGGACTCAAACCCATCCTGGGATTCTTTGATGTCCCTACGAGGCAGATCATCATCCAGGCTCTGATCATGTCAAGACTATACTATGCCAGTTCATTGCATCTGGGAGCTAACAAGTCAGAAATACAGAGGCTACAGAGAGTCCAGAATGCGGCCGCAAGATCTCTCCTCAGTCTGCGCAGAGCCTGCTCAGTGACAAGTGCCATTCGCCCGTCTCCACTGGTTGCCCATGGCTAGGCGAATCGAGTTCAAGGCACTTCGTATAGCCTTTAAAATCCTGAAATTGGCATCTTCGGAAATCCTGACCGGCCTACTTCTACCCTGCACCCCCACGCGTCTGCTCCATTCTATGGGACAATGCCTGGTAGCGGTCCCCCGCGTTAGAAGGGTTCGCGCCGGAGGCCGTTCCTTTCGGAATAGAGCTGCCATCCTTTGGGATTATTTGCCGGCCCACATCCAGGGGCTCACTAATTACCTCCAATTCAGGAAAGTCATTAAAACTTTTCTCTTCCCCTCTTCGTAGGCCTTCCTGTGCCCTTCCGTGCATGGCCATTTTTCTGCGGTTCCGCACGGGACACCTCTTTACTGGGGCAGCTGTCGCGCTATACAAAAACTCTTAACATAACATAAAAGTGCAGACAGAAGACTCACGTCTTCTGTCGGATTTGGCTGTACACAAGTGAGAGCCGCCGCCTCATCTGTTGTTCCAGTTCCAAGTTCTCCATGGCCATGGAAGGAAGTGCTAAGCAAAGTACTCGGGGGAACTAGTGCGCAACCAGAGCTGGTGTCGGACAGCCAGCTTCCCAGAGGTGAGGGGCCACTGCCTGGAGCCTTACAGCGAAGGAAGAAGTGGTTTCTCCGACATGATGCACCTCGAAGCCAGCTTGCAGCATACAGAGATGGAAGGAGACTGCTGACCACGCCAGAGAAGTGACTGTCCAGGGACAGCCTAAGCAGAATGATCTTTGGTGGAGCATAGGTCCCCCAGAACAGGACGACTGAGGAGAAAGATATACGTGCAGGAGCAGTGTGGGTGCAGCCTCTCTGTATGATCAGTTCCAGGTGGGAGCATATGACTAGAATCTGTGCCAAAGCAGCTGTGCCCTCCATTGAAGAGCTGTGTCCGACCAGACTGTGTCGAGCCAATGCCTCTGAGAAACTTTGTCCGAGGTGGATTGCACTACAAAGACTGTGTCCAAGGTGGACCGCGACCTCCGACCCTGCAGCCCATGTATCTCACCTGAGCCCAGAAGTTGGCTTGTCAACAGCCAGAGGCCTCAGTCATCGCCGGAGCCCGGCAAGCTTGCGAGGGCTTGCAACCCCTGCTGCTTCCTGTGGTGGCATCTTCCCTGCTTGCCCAGTGGCCACCCACATGGGGTCTGACAGCCAGTCTAGTAATTCCCACCAGCTCCTCTCAGATGAGAGCACCAGGCAGAAGCCACATTAAGGGCCGCTTGTTTTCAGCTGAAAGGGCCAAAAGGACCTCACGTGGGCCAGAGCACGGCATCGGCCTCGATCCTTCAGTGGCTCACCTAACCAGCCCATGCTCTGCACAGACTAATAGCATCACTATTAAAACATGCGTGCACTGCAGCCTTTCATTTAGGGCACACCACATGCACACAGGAGGTTTTTATTCACATAGAAGCCTCCGTGCAGCCTTGAGGCAAAATCTATTCATCACTCTTTTAGGTCAAAGCCGACCAGACCGAACGGCATTTAGAAAGCTTCCCTGGGAATGGTTTGCGCCCATTGCTTACAGTTGGCTTTGTGGTTTGTACCTCACATGTGCTGGCTTTCTATTTGCTGGCCCTATTTGTCCAGCTCGAGTTTGTCCCTCCTGTTGCTCAAAGCCTATTTACTTCATTTGTCCGCCAGTGCTCGATTTCTGTAAACGGGCCTTTAAATATCATGTTCTTATCATGTTCTTATCTGGTCACATTTGCTGTGCATTCAAAGACAGAGGTCTAATGTCGGGCTCGGTCTTCTGAGGGAGCTTGGTGTTTATGTTTCTTTCTCTGACTTCAAAGTGAGAGGATTTATGTGACATTCATGCTGGTTACTGGAGGTGTGCTCGAGGAAGGCTGTACAATGTTATTTTTCTAGCACACAACAACATTTAAATGTCTACAAATGAAAAGTGCAGATATTTCAGAATTAAAGCCCAAAGGAAGCATATTTTCGGCAATTCTGAAGTGTGGTGGGAACAAATATTTAAATACGATCAAAAGAAATTGATCCACTAGGTGATGAGATATCCACACCTTATCATTTGTGCACTGTATACTTTTGTCAGTGGAACTGTATGCCTGAGCAAATGTAATGTTGATTTCAAGTGACGATGTGTTGTCAGTAATAGAAGTGTGCTACCACAACATGCACATTCAACTATACGCCATTGCACTCTACTCTGCACCATTCAACTTTACACCACGCCACTGCATTCTGCTCCACTGCACTCTACTCCACTCTGCACCACTCCATTTTATGCCACTGTGCTCTACACCACTTCTCTATGCCTCTCTACTCTACACCACTGCACCACTCTTCCCCACAACGTTCCTCCGCTCTACAACACTTCTCTCTACACCACTACACTCTATACCAATCCACTCTCTGCCAATGCACTCTACTCTGCACCACTCCACTGCCTGATGTGCCTCTCAACACAACTGCACTCTCAGCCACTGCACTCTACATCACTTTACGCCTTTACTACATGCCACTGCACTGTGCCCTGCAACATTCTGCATCACGTCTCTCTACTCTGAAACAATCAACTCCATACCACTGCACTGAATGACACTGTACTCTGCAATACTGCACTCTCCGCAACTAAACTCTCTGCCACTCTTCTCTGCACTATATTACTCTACGCCACTGCAGCACTCCACTCTAAACCAATATAATCTACTCTGTACCACTCTATGCCACTGCACTCTACTCTGCCCCCTGTAGTCTACACAACTGCTGTCTACATCACCGCATTCTATGTCACCACTCTACACAACTGAACCAAATGACACAGTACTCTGCAAAATTGCACTCTCTGCCACTGAATTCTACACCACTCTACTCTGCACAGCTTCTCTTTACGCCACTGCACTCTGCAGCTCTCCACTCTACACCAACAAACTCCGCACTGCACCACTGCACTCTATGCCCCTCTACACTATGCAAATCTACACCACTGCACCCTATGCCACTCTGCACCACTCCACTCTGCATCACTGCACTGTATGCAACTGCACTCTACTATGCAGCACTCTAATCTACACCGCTGCATTCTATGCTACATTGTATGCCACTGAATTCCATGCCGCTACACTCTACATCACTATACCCTCCAACACTCTATGCCAATGCACTCTACTCTGTGCCACTCCATTCTACACCGCACCACTCTATGCCACACTCTATATCACTCTACGCCACTGCACTCTATGCCACTGCACTCTACTCTAATGTACAGCACTGCATTCTACAACACTGCATTGCACACAGCTGAATTCTATGCCGCTGTACTCTACACCACTTTGCAACAGTTTAGGCTAATGCACTCTACACCAGTGCACTCTACATTCCAAAACTCCACTGTACACCATGCTCCGCAACTCCACGTTATGGCGCGACACTCCACGGCGCGACACTCCACGGCGCGACACTCCACGGCATTCTCCTCTATGCCACTAACATTTAGGCATGCGGAACAGCAGCCACCCTGGCGGACAATGCGACTAAAATTCAGCGGCAAAGCTAAAAGCTCCTGCATAGGCGGGATCTATTGGCTTCTCCAATGCCTGTGCAAGTAGTAACTAAGAGAAAGGCTAGGGACAGCCATGTGGCACAAAATGTCATCCATGTTTAGAGGCCTGGTAGGAACCAAACACACTTGTCAACTCATCCTCATTTGGCGGGTGTTGCTCTCTTTTCGCTCATATTTACTCTCTTGTGAAACAAAAGGTCTTCATGGACTTCAATGGGGTCAAATTTTTTAAAGATCCGTCACACCCCAGGGCTATTCCTTCTTCGTCCACATTAATAGAACCAGCCACTAAAAGTCTGACATCACCCTGGAGGGAAGAGGGTGACGGGTACACCACTAAACCTGCGACACAACCTCTTGCATGGGCCTAGCGAGTGCTCACACCCGACAAGTGGTCAGGATATCGGCTTGGGAAGCATGAACGGGGTCTGCTGTGGTACCCCTCGCATGGGCCTGGAAGGAAGCCTCAAGGCGCTATGGAGACATGGTAGTGTCAGAAAGGAGGTGACTGCTGGCGAACTCGACTCCTAGCCACGTCATCCTCTCTGCAGCCTTGACCAGCTCTCCCTGCCCCAGCCCTGCCCTGCTCTCTGCAGACTCCTGCTGTCTCAGGACAACAGTTGTACAGCTCCCTCTACAGTCCTCTCTCTGATCCTCTATCTCTCTCTGATTCTCTCTCTGATACGCTCTCCCTCTCTCTCTCGCTCTCCAGTCAGTCAGTCAGTCAGTCCTCCCTCCCTCTCTCCAGTCAGTCAGTCAGTCAGTCCTCCCTCCCTCTCTCCAGTCAGTCAGTCAGTCAGTCCTCCCTCCCTCTCTCCAGTCAGTCAGTCAGTCAGTCCTCCCTCCCTCTCTCCAGTCAGTCAGTCAGTCAGTCCTCCCTCCCTCTCTCCAGTCAGTCAGTCAGTCAGTCCTCCCTCCCTCTCTCCAGTCAGTCAGTCAGTCAGTCCTCCCTCCCTCTCTCCAGTCAGTCAGTCAGTCAGTCCTCCCTCCCTCTCTCCAGTCAGTCAGTCAGTCAGTCCTCCCTCCCTCTCTCCAGTCAGTCAGTCAGTCAGTCCTCCCTCCCTCTCTCCAGTCAGTCAGTCAGTCAGTCCTCCCTCCCTCTCTCCAGTCAGTCAGTCAGTCAGTCCTCCCTCCCTCTCTCCAGTCAGTCAGTCAGTCAGTCCTCCCTCCCTCTCTCCAGTCAGTCAGTCAGTCCTCCCTCCCTCTCTCCAGTCAGTCAGTCAGTCCTCCCTCCCTCTCTCCAGTCAGTCAGTCAGTCCTCCCTCCCTCTCTCCAGTCAGTCAGTCAGTCCTCCCTCCCTCTCTCCAGTCAGTCAGTCAGTCCTCCCTCCCTCTCTCCAGTCAGTCAGTCAGTCCTCCCTCCCTCTCTCCAGTCAGTCAGTCAGTCCTCCCTCCCTCTCTCCAGTCAGTCAGTCAGTCCTCCCTCCCTCTCTCCAGTCAGTCAGTCAGTCCTCCCTCCCTCTCTCCAGTCAGTCAGTCAGTCCTCCCTCCCTCTCTCCAGGCAGTCCTCCCTCTCTCCAGGCAGTCCTCCCTCTCTCCAGGCAGTCCTCCCTCTCTCCAGGCAGTCCTCCCTCTCTCCAGGCAGTCCTCCCTCTCTCCAGGCAGTCCTCCCTCTCTCCAGGCAGTCCTCCCTCTCTCCAGGCAGTCCTCCCTCTCTCCAGGCAGTCCTCCCTCTCTCCAGGCAGTCCTCCCTCTCTCCAGGCAGTCCTCCCTCTCTCCAGGCAGTCCTCCCTCTCTCCAGGCAGTCCCGTCCTCCCTCTCTCCAGGCAGTCCCGTCCTCCCTCTCTCCAGGCAGTCCCGTCCTCCCTCTCTCCAGGCAGTCCCGTCCTCCCTCTCTCCAGGCAGTCCCGTCCTCCCTCTCTCCAGGCAGTCCCGTCCTCCCTCTCTCCAGGCAGTCCCGTCCTCCCTCTCTCCAGGCAGTCCCGTCCTCCCTCTCTCCAGGCAGTCCCGTCCTCCCTCTCTCCAGGCAGTCCCGTCCTCCCTCTCTCCAGGCAGTCCCGTCCTCCCTCTCTCCAGGCAGTCCCGTCCTCCCTCTCTCCAGGCAGTCCCGTCCTCCCTCTCTCCAGGCAGTCCCGTCCTCCCTCTCTCCAGGCAGTCCCGTCCTCCCTCTCTCCAGGCAGTCCCGTCCTCCCTCTCTCCAGGCAGTCCCGTCCTCCCTCTCTCCAGGCAGTCCCGTCCTCCCTCTCTCCAGGCAGTCCCGTCCTCCCTCTCTCCAGGCAGTCCCGTCCTCCCTCCCTCTCTCCAGGCAGTCCCGTCCTCCCTCCCTCTCTCCAGGCAGTCCCGTCCTCCCTCCCTCTCTCCAGGCAGTCCCCCCTCCCTCCCTCTCTCCAGGCAGTCCCCCCCTCCCTCCCTCTCTCCACTCAGTCCTCCCTCCCTCCCTCCCTCCAGTCAGTCCTCCCTCCCTCCCTCTCTCTCTCCAGTCAGTCCTCCCTCCCTCCAGTCAGTCCTCCCTCCCTCCCTCCAGTCAGTCCTCCCTCCCTCCAGTCAGTCCCCCCTCCCTCCAGTCAGTCCCCCCTCCCTCCCTCTCTCCAGGCAGTCCCCCCTCCCTCGCTCTCTCCAGGCAGTCCCGTCCTCCCTCCCTCTCTCCAGGCAGTCCCCCCTCCAGGCAGTCCCCCCCTCCCTCCCTCTCTCCACTCAGTCCTCCCTCTCTCCACTCAGTCCTCCCTCCCTCCCTCTCTCCACTCAGTCCTCCCTCCCTCCCTCCCTCCAGTCAGTCCTCCCTCCCTCCCTCTCTCCAGTCAGTCCTCCCTCCCTCCAGTCAGTCCTCCCTCCCTCCCTCCCGTCAGTCCTCCCTCCCTCCAGTCAGTCCTCCCTCCCTCCAGTCAGTCCCCCCTCCCTCCAGTCAGTCCCCCCTCCCTCCAGTCAGTCCCCCCTCCCTCCAGTCAGTCCCCCCTCCCTCCAGTCAGTCCCCCCTCCCTCCCTCTCTCCAGGCAGTCCCCCCTCCCTCGCTCTCTCCAGGCAGTCCCCCCTCCCTCCCTCTCTCCAGGCAGTCCCCCCTCCCTCCCTCTCTCCAGGCAGTCCCCCCCCCTCCCTCGCTCTCTCCAGGCAGTCCCCCCTCCCTCGCTCTCTCCAGGCAGTCCCCCCTCCCACCCTCTCTCCAGGCAGTCCCCCCTCCCTCCCTCTCTCCAGGCAGTCCCCCCTCCCTCCCTCTCTCCAGTCAGTCCTCCCTCCCTCCCTCCCTCCAGTCAGTCCTCCCTCCCTCCAGTCAGTCCTCCCTCCCTCCAGTCAGTCCTCCCTCCCTCCAGTCAGTCCCCCCTCCCTCCCTCTCTCCAGGCAGTCCCCCCTCCCTCGCTCTCTCCAGGCAGTCCCCCCTCCCTCGCTCTCTCCAGGCAGTCCCCCATCCCTCCCTCTCTCCAGTCAGTCCTCCCTCTCTCCACTCAGTCCTCCCTCCCTCCCTCTCTCCACTCAGTCCTCCCTCCCTCCCTCCCTCCAGTCAGTCCTCCCTCCCTCCCTCTCTCCAGTCAGTCCTCCCTCCCTCCAGTCAGTCCTCCCTCCCTCCCTCCCGTCAGTCCTCCCTCCCTCCCTCCCGTCAGTCCTCCCTCCCTCCAGTCAGTCCTCCCTCCCTCCAGTCAGTCCCCCCTCCCTCCAGTCAGTCCCCCCTCCCTCCAGTCAGTCCCCCCTCCCTCCCTCTCTCCAGGCAGTCCCCCCTCCCTCGCTCTCTCCAGGCAGTCCCCCCTCCCTCCCTCTCTCCAGGCAGTCCCCCCTCCCTCCCTCCCTCTCTCCAGGCAGTCCCCCCCCCTCCCTCGCTCTCTCCAGGCAGTCCCCCCTCCCTCGCTCTCTCCAGGCAGTCCCCCCTCCCACCCTCTCTCCAGGCAGTCCCCCCTCCCTCCCTCTCTCCAGGCAGTCCCCCCTCCCTCCCTCTCTCCAGTCAGTCCTCCCTCCCTCCCTCCCTCCAGTCAGTCCTCCCTCCCTCCAGTCAGTCCTCCCTCCCTCCAGTCAGTCCTCCCTCCCTCCAGTCAGTCCCCCCTCCCTCCCTCTCTCCAGGCAGTCCCCCCTCCCTCGCTCTCTCCAGGCAGTCCCCCCTCCCTCGCTCTCTCCAGGCAGTCCCCCATCCCTCCCTCTCTCCAGGCAGTCCCCCCTCCCTCCCTCTCTCCAGGCAGTCCCCCCTCCCTCCCTCTCTCCAGGCAGTCCCCCCTCCCTCCCTCTCTCCAGGCAGTCCCCCCTCCCTCCCTCTCTCCAGGCAGTCCCCCCTCCCTCCCTCTCTCCAGGCAGTCCCCCCTCCCTCCCTCTCTCCAGGCAGTCCCCCCCTCCCTCCCTCTCTCCAGGCAGTCCCCCCTCCCTCCCTCTCTCCAGGCAGTCCCCCCTCCCTCCCTCTCCCCAGGCAGTCCCCCCTCCCTCCCTCTCCCCAGGCAGTCCCCCCTCCCTCCCTCTCCCCAGGCAGTCCCCCCTCCCTCCCTCTCTCCAGTCAGTCCTCCCTCCCTCTCTCCAGTCAGTCCTCCCTCCCTCCCTCCCTCCAGTCAGTCCTCCCTCCCTCCAGTCAGTCCTCCCTCCCTCCCTCCAGTCAGTCCTCCCTCCCTCCCTCCAGTCAGTCCTCCCTCCCTCCAGTCAGTCCCAGCCCCCATTGCTCTCCACAGACCCCCCCCCCTCTCCCTACACAGGGTCCTCCAGTAATATTGTTTAAGGGTCTTACTGGTGCTGTAACACCCAAATGACCTTTATGGGGCTCCTTGAGGAGAGCGGACATTGTTGGAACACAAACATCAGCTCGCAATGATACACCATCAACCAGAGAGAGTCTCAGCCATCCGTACACACGTCTCAGAGAGGACCCCGACTGGCAGCCTCTAACCATACTGGGTGTGTGATTGGGACAGAATTACCCACAATGTTGTCAGCCAGCTCAGCTGCACACTCTTCCTCACGGACACAGCCCATGCACCACCAACCACAGCCAACCTGGACAAGCAGTCTGCCCGTCATTCTTCCCAGCAGGAATGCACTTTAAAGGGACATTGAACTCCTGCAGGTTGGACAGCAACCTGACAAGGCGTGCGGACGCCTTCCCAAGCAAGGCAACATTGGTTTGTGATCCATATACATATCAAAACATGTACCACAAATTAAAGATTGAAATCTCTAAAACGCCCAGGAACATGCCAACGTCTCTCGCTCAGTTGTGCTGTAAAGTGTGAAGGAGAGTAGGATCTGCTTCACATGGGTACCCCCACTTTTTGCTGGTGTTTCACTGTTTTTCAAACTTAGTCTGGCTGGGACCCTGCTATTCAGGGACCCAGCCTAGCTGCTTCCTCTCTAAAATGATTCCATGTACTTTAGGTACAGTTCAGATTGGATCTGAGGTGCCCTTATAAGTCCCTAGTATATGGTATACTATGTACCCAGGGCATAGGTACCTCAGACGTCTACCAGGGGAGGAAGCATCTATTATGCCACCCCTGGAAAGCCACCCAAAATGACACCACAGGTCTGCTACTGCAGCCTTGGTAAGGTGGTGCATGCACCCCTTACTGTGAAATAGGATAGATATATATATATATATACACACACACACACACACACATTATATATATTACCTACTGGCGGTCGCCAGTAGGTAGTTATAGTTAGGACCCCTTTTCCATAGGAAATCCGCAACATTCTATTTTGAATAACTTTGGCGCCGGTCGACGAATCCTCGCGAATTTCTCAAAATAGGTGGGGCGCTACGCTCCGCTCCTACCCTGAAAGTCTCGGGGGGATTCGTCAAGCGGGGGCTGAGATAAAAGGGGGGTCCCAAAACGCGTTTTTCCCATGCATTTTTCCATAGGACCTTTAGACAGGGCTACAGCCCGAACGGCTGAACAGAATTACTAGAAATTTGGCAGAGAGGTAGTCCCTAGGTCAAGGAAGTGCCTTTTGTAGGTTTGGTGTAAATCTGTTCAGTAGGTCCTGAGAAAATAGCATTTAAATCAATATATATATCTGAGCCAGCTTACGGTACGCTTACCGTAAGCTTACCGTACGCGTACGGTGGCGTGCGCGATTCTGATTGGCTGTTAGATCTTAGTAAACATTCGAATCGGCCGAAACCAGGAAGCGGCGGCCGCCATTTTGTGTGTTTCACTCAGATAAAAAAGAGTGAAAACAAGAAAAGGGGGCAAGGAGGAGAGTTACAGACCCCCTTACATTTGTGAGGGTGTCAAAGAAGGACAGAAAAGTACAAAGAAAACATTTATTGATTTTAAAAAAAATCACGGGGTACGCGTACGGTAAGCTTACGGTAAGCGTACGGTAAAAAAAAAATAAAAAAAGAAATGAAATTCAGATTTAAGTGTTTAGATATTAGGGGGCTCTAAAAAGAGCCGTTGTGTTTATGAAGTGATTTTTTTAGTGGTACCTACGAGTAAGTACCGATGCAGAGTCTAAGGTTCAAGAGGAAGACTCTGTTCCCTTCATCATTGAAGTGCACACCATCTCCTCTATAAATGTCTTGCATGTCATAACGGAAGTTGTTGTGGTAAATGGCACCCATACCATAGTCACGGAGGAAAGCAGAAACAGATTTGTTGACGTGCTTTCTTGCTTTGTCAATTTGCGGACAGAAATGATTGGACCAGTTCCATTTTTGCCTTTGGCATATGTTGGAAAACACAAAGGCAGTTTTAGGGAAAAGTGAAAACAGTTGTGCAAAGGTGTCCTTCATAAGCATTTCCAGACCTACCCCAGTCAAAGTGCCTAGGTCATTGCCACCACAGTGCACTATTATGAGGTCAGGGTGTTGGATTTGCATGAAGGATTTCACCAATGGCATCAATTGGTGCCACTTTAACCCTCTCTGACCAATCCATTTAATGTCTACATTTGGCAAAGCAAGGTCTCTCACCATACCTGTTTTCTCTGCAAACTTTTCACTCCAGAAGA
Organism: Triturus cristatus; assembly: GCF_964204655.1. Classification (NCBI taxonomy): domain Eukaryota; kingdom Metazoa; phylum Chordata; class Amphibia; order Caudata; family Salamandridae; genus Triturus; species Triturus cristatus. The sequence goes on along the minus strand of NC_140581.1, from coordinate 12,159,076 downwards.
CATAGCTGTGCCCTACAATCCACACTGTGAACATCTTCAAAGGAGAACTGGATGCACTCAGGAGGTGTATTTCAGTAGAATGGTAAAAAGAAATGAAAGACAGTTTGGAAATGGAGGCATACATATTTTTTTTTTTTTAAAAGAACTGATTGGCTGTTTCATACCATTCTACACTAAAAACTAGGCTGTATGTGTAAATTTATAGAAGCATGTTTTGTATTGGTACAGAAAAATGTGTTACCAAAGAACAGTACTATGGATTTGCTGTTAGGTTTGAAAAGTCAAGCACTCTTGCTCTGTGGAATTGAAACATTGTTTGGCGAACTTCTGACCTAACTCCACACAGCAGTGTTCCATGAGCTGTTGCTATGGTAGCAGGCAGAAGTCAAGTTGGGGGAAGGGTACTAGGCAGAAGTCAAGTTGGGGGCAGGGTACTTTTGGAAAAGGGTTGGTTTTCAACCAATAGAAATGTGTGATTACATTTGAAAAAAAGGGGGAAGCACTGAGATTTGAAACTTACATGTATATGTGTGGAAAAATAGAGGGAAAGTTTGCCATTATCTGGTTCTGCTGAGAGGAGAGAGGTGTACAGAACAGAGATCCTGGCTCTGATAATCTGCTGTTTGAGTGCCACATTTCTTTCACAACTAACTAATTTTAAAGGTGAGTTTAGAGTTTGAGAGGGGATGTATATGGTAAATTAAGAAATGAATAATAGAATTGGAATTCCTTTTGTAGAAGTTGTGTTTATTATTTTCTGTTTTGGGAGAAATTTAAATGTGAGGAACATGTAAAATAATATGGACAATTTTTTCATGATAAATTAAGGTGTACTGGTAAAAATAAGGAATACTTTAAGGGTTTGAGGTTGCAGTCAGTAATGCAAATACATTCAGCATCACTAAGGCTGGTTGCCCTTGCTGGAGTGTAGGCAGTCACCGAGGATACACATGGTGGTGGTCTGAAAAAGCAGTCTGGACATGGCCTTTTTAAAAAATCTGAAAAGTGGTTTCATAATGTGTCAGTCTGTAAAAGTGATTTTCACTTGCCAAAAAAAAAGAGCAGTAAGTGTGCATTCAAATTGGCAAAGAAATTTCGTTTTGGGACGAATGTGAAAACATGACTGTGTGCAAATAGGAATTACAGGCAGAGATTTATTGCGTTTTGCTCTGGTGATTTCACAGTTGCATTAGTAGGAAAAAGGGGGAGCGATTTTTTGGGGGAAGAAGCAGACTCTTAGCACACACCCAGCTGCTTACCATGTGGAATCATGCACAGTATTTAGAAGCGAGTGGGGTTTTGAGGTTTCAGTCTGTAATGCAAATACATTCAGCATCACTAAGGCTGGTTGCCCTTGCTGGAGTGTAGGCAGTCACCGAGGATACACATGGTGGTGGTCTGAAAAAGCAGCCTGGACATGGGCTTTTTAAAAAAAATCTGAAAAGTGGTTTCATAATGTGTCAGTCTGTAAAAGTGATTTTCACTTGCCAAAAAAAAAAAAAGAGCAGTAAGTGTGCTTTCAAATTGGCAAAGAAATTTCGTTTTGGGACTAATGTGAAAAGAAATGTAGTAATATATTTAAATAAAATAAAGGATTTTTTTTTTAGTTTTTTTCAGGTATTGCTGAAGAGCAGTGGACAAAATTTAAGATGCCTACAAAATCCAGAGTTCAAAAAACGCACAAAAAAAAAACCTATATTTGAAGACAACTAGAGGACCAAAGTTAGTAGAAGATGCTCATGTTGGGAAAAAGAAAAAATCTTCTGGTAAGCAGAAAAAACAATTTCTAAAAAATATATTCAAAAGAATGAAAAATGTACAAAATGTCTGTACTCGAAAGGATGTTTTGAACAAAAGGAGAGGAAAAAATTGACAATTTAGTTAATGCAAATATACCTTCAGCAACTGAAAAGATTTATATAAATAGAAAAACAGCGTTTAAAGAGATACGTAGAAAAATGTTTCAGAGAAGAGTTATGTCCAATTTGATGAAGGATGTGAAGAAATATAAGAAAAAGGCAAAGTTTTATAAAAGAAAAAAAGAAATAGAAGCCATTGCAGCAAAGGCATTAGAATTAAAAAGGAAACTATTCATTTTAATTTTGAATAGGATGCGTACATTAGACAAAATGGTTAATGTACTGAAATCACATAGCAAAAGGAAAAGAGTAGTGAACAGAACAAACTTTTGTAAAGTGTTTTTAGGAAAGTGGATGCATAGTTCAAGTAGTGAACCTTTTTTTAATGAAGAGAGCTATTTTCAAAGTAATAGTTTGCTGCATGCAGTTGACACCAGAGGTCGTTCTTACGAAGTAAAAAATGGTTGCATAATGGAGAAGGAGATAATGGTTCCAAGAGATGAGGTACAAGTGATGGCAGATGAGGCTATGGGGAGACGTCCTAAAGCCCCAGTGTACACTTGGAATTGTAGTAGTATTTGCACTGTGCGTCAGGAATCTATTGACAAATTTCAAGAGTTTCTAAGAGAATATAGTAAAAAAAGTATAAAACAGAAGATTAAGGTGCTTCAAAGTCTGGATCCATGCAGAGTGAGAGAGAATACTGGTTTGCAGGGTCATTCTCTGGCTTGTCTATCTAGAAAAGTGTGCAATAGTGTTTTCCATCATTTTAGGATGCTGGCTGTTCATCATACTGAAATGAGAAAGTTTGTGAGACGGTTGTATTTTGCCAAAAGTCCAGCAATAAAGTTAAATGAATTGAATAGGGCTCTGTTCCGAGGAACGGTATCAGATGTAGAGAAGGTTGTTGATGAAATTCAGTTTTGTTACTTTGGTCCTGAACAAAACAGTGCAGAGAAGGACACAGTAAATGAGGAAGAAGTGGAAGAGAATGTAGAACCCTCTGTAAGTAACACATTTAATGATCATATAACAAAATTTGCAATAGTCTCTAATGAAAGACCAAATTTTACTTGTATTTGTTGCCGCAGAACTCATTATAGAAAACAAACTAGGAATGTTGATCTCTACAGAAAGAGTGAAAATGAAGATAATTATAAGTGGAAGGATTTTGCCACATATATATTTCTAAAAAATTGTTTTGATTTGGGTGAAGATCAGCGTATTTGTAAATACTGTTACAACAAGTTAGAGGAAAATAGAATGCCGACCAGAGCTGTACATAATAATTTAGAATTGGATGCTATTCCTGCTGAACTTTCTGAATTAAATACATACGAGTCTATACTCATTCAATGTGTTCATCCGTTCCAGACCATAGTACGTATGGAGCCCAAAACTGGTAATTTACCTCCTTCTGATTTACTGAGAGGTTTAAAAGGAAGAGTGGTGTATTTGCCCTTGGATTTGAAAAAAAATATGGAAACTATTGATGCGGATACTTTGGAAACTGAACCATTAATTATTCTGGTTAATGGTGTACCTACAAAGAATAAGAAGATTTGGCAGGAGCTGGTAGATGTGCGGAAAGTACAAAGAGCAAATTTGTATTTGAAAAGGAATAACAAATGGTATGAATCAATTTATATAGAAGAAGAAGAAGAAGAAGAAGATTTACAAGAAGACACAGAAACACCAACTGGACAAATTGAAAAAGTGGACAAGTCAAAGGAAGAAGAAATTTATGAACATTTTAGCATACATCCTCTTCATTCAAAAGAAGTTATGGGAGATAATATTGATCTCTTTCAGATGAAGAAAGCAAAAGGAACTCCCGTGAGTGTATGGGAGGAGAGCTTGGAAGCTCGATGTTTTCCCCAGCTGTTTCCTAAAGGAAAAGGAGGACGATACGATGAACGTCCAGAACAGATTCCAGCTTCTGAGTATCGGACTACAAGACTATATGCTGAAGATCCCAGATTTCGACAAAGTATTCCTTATTTGTTCCATCTTTTATTTGAAAGCGACGTGTCTGCACTGTCTTATGCAGTAAATCACATTTTAAAAAGTGGAGTACATTTACAAAATGTGTCTGCTAAGGATTTTATGGAGAAAGTGCAGCACCGAGATGATCATTTGGAAACACAACTGATCAATCTGATGGCTTGTCAGCGTGGGACAAATGAATATTGGTACCGACGCCATGGTGAACTAAAATGCATGTTACGGAATTTAGGAACACCAACATGGTTCGTTACCCTAAGCTGTGCGGAGTACGCTTGGGATGATTTACTGGATTTTCTACGAGAGGCAAATTCAAACATTAAAAACATTGAATACAAGACAGCAGGAGAACTGTGCTCATTGGATCCGGTTAATGTTTGCAGATATTTCAATCATAGATTTGAGGCTATGATGTCCTTCATCTGCAATAAAAAAAATCCACCTCTTGGAGAAGTAGTAGATTTCTTTTGGAGAAAAGAGTACCAGGCAAGAGGTGCTCCTCATATTCATATGCTGTTGTGGATCAAGGATGCCCCAAAGTTTGGAACAGATACTGATGAAGCAGTGTTATCTTTCATTGAAGAATATGCAACATGTGCTATACCAAAAAGCACAGAAGAGAAAAAGTTAAAGGAGCAAGTTTTACGTTTCCAAAGTCATCGGTGTGGAAAATACTGTCGACGGAAATACAAGAGCAAAGATAAATACTACACTAAATGTCGATTTGGATTTCCTAGACCTGTTCTTTCAAATGGAAGAGTCAACAGTTTTATGTCAGCTGCGAGACATACTATCACAAGGAAATCACCTAAGAATACCTACAACCTAAAAAGAAAAGAAGAATCCAAAAATATAAATGACTACAACCCAGTCATTTTATCCATGTGGAACGCTAACATGGATATACAGTATGTAGCTGACAATTCCATTGCTGTTGCTCGATATGTAACGTCTTACATTACGAAATCAGAAAAAACAGAATTGAAGGAAATGTGGGAAGAGATTTCTCACGAGAAGACTGTCAGTAAGAAGCTGTACAGTTTCAGTTTGAAGATGTTATCGCATCGAGAAATTGGATCCTACGAATGTTCAGATAGGTTATCTTCTGCAAGTCTCTACTCGAAGTCAAGAAGAATAATTTGGGCAAGTTTAGGCCTTGCAGCAATGAGAAATCGGGTACTGAAATCTGTTGGAGAAATTGAATATTTGGCCGAGAATGACCCAGAAAGTACAGATATTTTGAAATCAAACATGTTGGACACATATTATCCCAAGAGAAGTCAACATCTGGAGAACATGTGTCTCTATGAAGTGCTGCAGAACTACATTTATTCACGGAAAGCCGCAGGAGACATCAACAATGGAAAATATAAAGTCGTTGGTGAGGAAGGATGTTTGGTGAAGCAAACAAAAGGAAGTTTGATAAATCACAGGAAGCTGAGTTGCGACACTGACAAAAAGGAATTTTACTACTTGGCTCTTTTACAGTTGTTTAAACCATGGCGTACAGAGGATGAACTACTGGGAGAATTTCAAAGCTATGAAGATTCTTTTAATGCTTGCAAAGACAGCATACAATGCAGTACATTCTCAAGTTATCTGCAAATGTTAAATGAAGAAATTGAACAGGAAACTACAATTGCAGCAGAAATAGCTAGAGACAGTTCTCAGGACAGCCAAAGTTCAGGAACACTCAGTCAAGATCCCCTAGGACAACCAATCGTTGAAAATGAAGCATCAATAGCCATGAATGAAGTGGAAACGGCTCTGAATCAAGCTCAAGAAGAATTTATAGACTTAGAAAATTTGGAAAGACAACTGAATCAAGAGCAGCAACAAATTTATGAAGAGATCAGAAACAAAATTGAACACGGATTTCTACATGAAAAAAAAGAGTGCTCATGCACATCATTTCATCCAATCAGGATGTATGTAAGCGGACAAGCTGGAACTGGAAAAAGTTTCCTTATAAAAGTCATCAGAAGCTACCTACAGCAAAAAACAGATTCTACTTTGTCTTGTGTGGTTACTGCTCCAACTGGGTTAGCAGCATATAACATAAAAGGAATCACTTTACATCGTTTGCTAATGTTACCAGTGGAGCATGAGAACAAAATACAATACAACAAGCTAACTGGAGAAGCATCCTTGGAAGTTTCAAGAGTATTGAAGAAGATGCAAGTTCTCATTATTGATGAGGTGAGCATGGTATCAAACTTAATGCTTGCCTTTGTGCATTTAAGAATGCAGCAAATTTTGAAGACAGACTATGACATGTTATTTGGTGGAAAACACGTCATAGTTTTTGGAGATCTTTTGCAACTTACTCCAGTTAAAGGACAACCAGTGTTTAGTACTGTCACACATGAAGACACGAAGAAGTCATTGGGAAGCATCGGAAATACAAATATTTGGTCCTTCTTTGAGTACAAGGAACTTACTACTAATATGAGGCAAGCAAGCGATGAAGAATATGGAAGTATTCTGAAAGATATCAGAATTGGACTACTCACAGAAGTTGGCAAAAAAGCATTACAGAGTCGGCTGCTACATAATTTATTTCCAAAGGAAGAAATAGTTGCAGAGAAGATATACAAGAACATTGCAGAAAACAAAAGTATCATCTGCTTAATGCCAACTCTACGTGAATGCTCAATATTCAATGAGGAGCTTTTGAAATTGGAAAAGGAAGAGATCAGGAAATTGGAAGCAGTGGACAAAATTGAGGATGGAAGAATTACTGTCACAGTAACAGGCAAACTGAAAAATAAATTGGACTCACTAGAGAAGAACATCTCCAAAACAGCTGGATTAGAAAAAACTCTATATGTTTGCATGAACTGTAGAGTATTTTTAAGAAGAAATTTGGATGTTAAAAAAGGTTTAGTTAATGGAGCTATGGGAAGAGTTGTGGGTTTTATTAATTATCAGAAAAAAGATGGAATTGAATGTTTAAAAATAAAATTTGATCAGATAGAAGAAGTTAAAGATATTTGTCGTTGTACAGTTCGTTTCATGCTTGTGAAAGACTAATATGTACGTAGGAAGCAGTTTCCGTTTTCTCTAGCATATGCTGTAACTATTCACAAGTCTCAAGGATTGACTGTAGATTGTGCATTTGTGAACATTGGTTCAACTGTGTTCAAAGAAGGTATGGCATATGTTGCTTTGTCACGAGTGAAAACATTATCAGGTTTATTCATGATAGACTTTGATGATTCAAAAGTTAGTGCTGATACAAACTGTGTAAAGGAGTATAATAGATTAAGAAGAAGCTATGCTCCTCATTTAGGTCAGTATCCTGTGTTGGAGAAACGTGTAGTTTCTCGTAAAAGAAAAAATGAGAATATCTGTAATGAAGATGTAGAGAAGAGGAAAAAAAAAGAGGAGTGATGTAATTGCAAGCAAAAAGAAAAAGGCAAATGAAGAACAGGTTGTAGGATGTCATTTTGAAAATAGCTCTGGTGTCAACTGCTACGCAAATGTAGTGCTGAATGTTGCATTTTATCTGGAAAGTTTGCAAGAGCAGATAATAGTAAATCAGGGAAAAAGATTCTGTTCTGAGCTGAGTCTCCTTTTTCAAAAGCTGAGTAAAGATAAAACTCAAATAGAAAGTGCTACTGAAATTAGAAAACTTTTAGATATATGTTCAGGACGAACACAGTTTTCTCAAAATGTACAGCAAGATGCACAGGAATTCTTGATGTATTTTCTTCAGGTACTGGAAGAAGAAGGGGTTCCCATTGAAAATGTATTTGGTCTCTCTTATAAATGGGAACATAGTTGTGAAAACTGTTATAATATATGTGGCTCTAATGTTGATAATGAAAGGTTTATTTATTTGACATTGCCAGAGAGTAAAACAGTCACTTTTGCAAAATTAGTTAAAGATGCTAATCATAGCATGAAATGCGGTGAGTGTAAATCTGACATGTTTTCAACATTAATTTTAAAGGAATACGGACAGTATGTAATTTTAATGATGCAACGATGTAGAGCTGATGGTTCAAAATTGGATACTTTAATAAAGAAGTTTACAGGACAGCAATTATCAATTTCAGGAAAAACTTTTGTAACTGTTGCAATAATTTTCCATGATGGACCTACTGTTACTTCTGGACATTACACAGTTTATCTTAAATGTGAAAAAGGCTGGACACTGTGTAATGATTCCCAATTGATTTTCAAACAACGTTTGCCTTTTGATTTAGCAAATTCCTATCTAATCTTCCTGAAACCTAAATTTTAGAGAAACTTGGCAAGATCTGGACAAAATAATTTTACCATTTTACTGGATTACCATTGGAATTTTCTAAAAAAAAGATTTTTTAAATTATCATTTGGCCTAATGGAAAGATAACCAATTGTAATGTGGACTTTAATTTTTAATGAAACTTTCAAAAACCAATAATTTAGAGATAATCGGTAACATCTGCACAATTTAAATTTTGGAATGTTATTGGAGTGCCATTGGAAATTTTTTCAAAAATGATTTTAAAAATTACTATTTGGCCATGCGGAAAAGTAACCAATTCTATTGTGGACTTATTAAATTATTAAAAAAAAATTTCTTGAACCAAAATGTTACAGAGAATCGGTGAGATCTGGACAAATTAAACTTTAGAATTTTATTGGATTACCGTTGGAAATTTAATCCCCAAAAAATTTTAAAATTACTATTTGGCCTAAAGGAAATGGAATCAGATGTATTGTGGAGTTATTTGAGATATAATATTGTGATTATACTTCTGAAACAAAAATATCAGACGGTATTTTAAAGAAATAAGTATTGTTTTTTGATGATATTTTTTTAGAATATTATGCATTTCTGTAATGTTAAGTTTAAGTGAGAAGAGATTCTGGGCTTTTTTAATACAATCTTTGAGATTGTTATTTTTTTTTTGCCCGCTGTTAAATGATGAATGCAATTGCTTTCACAATTTAAAGTGAAATGCAATATATTCTGAAAACAGCAAAAATAAGGCAAAAATATTTTTTGGTAAATATGTAAATACGAGTACTGTATTTTAAAATGTTTAAAAAATAATAATACTTTTTTCTTTTTTTTCAGATTGATATAGAACATTTTCGAAAACTAGAACCATTTTTAAAGCAATTTTTTTTAAAAAAAACAAATGAATAAATATTTTTTTGAGTGGGTATGGTAAGTCAATAATAATAATTGTAGTGTTTCAAAGTCCTTGTAATGTGATTATTGATTTTTAGTGTTTTTAAAAAAAAAAAAAAAAAATTACGCGCACCGTACACGTACGGTAAAAAAAAAAAAAAGTTTTTAAAAACATCTATAAAAAAAAGATGAAAGATAAGGTTGGCTCTTAAAAGAGCCGTTGTGTTCATGCACGGAGAGAGGAAAGAAAGAATGGGAAAATTAGTCTCTGTGACAAGTGTGCTGATCTATTTTGAGGTTCACTAGGGAAACACTGGTCTCCCTATGACAAATTAGATCATGACAAGAGGCACATCGAATATCAACCCTCAGAAATCGAGGGTTAATTTCCAGAGGGCCAGCAAAAGGAGATGCTCCCCCCACAGATGAAGGGCTCACCTGACCTGCAGAAGAAGGAGTCAGCCCTGCAGATGATGGTCCAGGCTGAGCTGCTGTGGATGTGCTTGGTTGACTTTCTGAAGGGTTACCTCCAAAAAGTCGAGCATGTGTCCTTCTGTGTACATCCCTGAGGTGCCTCATCATGGTATGATTCCAAAGGAATACTTCCTGTCAGGATTACCTCTTGAAAGTACACGCTTACAAGTTACTAAGGGTGCATTTACCTTTTGCTGGCCTTCAGGAAAAGTAAAATAATCCCATACATAAGAGGTCTTTTGTTTCCTCGCTCTCTGCCTCAAGGTAGTGCTGCTAGTGCTAGCCTCACTCTCAGAAGAGCTCTGCTGGTCTGCCATCGTATCACAAAGACAACCCAGCTCCTTCTCCTAAGGGATCACAAGCAGAAATGAGGGGAATGGGTGTGGTGTAGGAGAGTTCTAGAACTGAAAGTAGTTTCAACCAATCAAAAGTTGTGTTTCATGATCACATGACCTACCGTACGCTTACGGCAAAAGTGCGCATGCGCGTAAAAAAGACACGCGCTTGTGCGCATAACAGTCACTACCCGACACTTCCGCGTAACGTGCGCGTGTAGCGTACACGCGTACGCCTCCCACGCGGAGTACGCGCGGCTACGCAAATTGCGTAACTATACGCAAACAGCGTAGATAAATTACGGGCGTTGCGTAAACCATACGCTTACCGTAAGCTTACGGTACGCGTACTAAAAAAAAAGGAAAAAATGTACTGGAAAAAATTATAACATGTTTATTTTATGAAATATATTTAAAAAAACATATTAAAGAATTTTAAAAATGTAATCATAGTCTTTATAAAAGGTTAGAACATTAAATTAAAAATATGTTTAAAAAAATAGAAGAAAAAAAAAAAAATAGCATTTAAAAAACCTTGCAAATTCACTGAAAAAACCATGGGTTTCACACACGTTATAGTTAGGAATTTGCATTTAAAAAACCTTGCTAATTCAATGAAAAAACCATAGGTTTCACACACGTTATAGTTAGGAATTAGCATTTAAAAAACCTTAGAAATTCAATGAAAAAACCAAAGGTTTCACACACGTTATAGTTAGCTGGACATTTTACTCGTAAAAAACCATTGAAATTCCCCCGTTATAGTTAGTTAAGCTAACTATAACTCGCGCGCCCGCAATGCACTGCTGATGACGTCACATATTACATCACTCATGACATGGTCAGTGACATCACTCATGACATCACTGATGACATCTCAAATGACATCACTGATGACATCACTAATGACATCATCCTTGTGATAGAGTGGCAGACCTCCTCTCACCCTAATATAACCTTTGATACACACATTCATAAATAGAGACTAAACTTTTCAAAACAATGGACATACCAATACCAGTTACAACAACCTCTTCAGTAATTCTAAGATCCACATACACATCCACTCATTCACCAACAGTCCTATACATTCACTCATACATGTACTCACTCATCATATGTACTCATACACCTATACATCCTGTTACACAATGCCACTCATCCGTAGTTACTCACACACATAGTCACTCATGCTAATAAAGAATCAAACATCCATTTACTTGCATATACAGTTATACACACACCACCACACTTACTTCTACAAAAACTTACACATACTTAGTCTTTTAAACAATCACTTATAGAAACACATACTTATTCATACAGGAACTCTTTCAAACTCTCACATATACTCACTTATATACACCAATAGTCACATATACTAGTTTAAAACATATGTAGTTACTCATAAAAACACTGTAGAGACAGTCATTCACTCACTAACACACACTCATCCACCCATGCAGTCCTGCACACATACTATCTTCAACACATACAAACAGTGAGTCACTCATTCATGCACCTATGCACTACGTAATACCCCCCATCGAACCATACAGACATCAGACACTTATACTGATACCCAAAAAACCAACTAATAACCTATATAAACACTCATGTAGCTGCTCACCAACCCATGCAGCCACTTATACACAAAGTGAAAGACTGATACAGATATATACATATTTAAACATTACTCACTAAGCCATGTATTCACTATGATACACCTAATCAGTCAGTTACACAATCAATTTTTCAAAAACAAATCATCCATTTAGACACTTATATACCCATTTATTCTTCCATCGACCTTGAGATATACATATATAAAACATATTTAATTTTCAGAAAAACACACATTCACGGGATGATGTCATTAGTGATGTCATCAGTGATGTCATTTGAGATGTCATCAGTGATGTCATGAGTGATGTCACTGACCATGTCATGAGTGATGTAATATGTGACGTCATCAGCAGTGCATTGCGGGCGCGCGAGTTATAGTTCGCTTAACTAACTATAACGGGGGAATTTCAATGGTTTTTTACGAGTAAAATGTCCAGCTAACTATAACGTGTGTGAAACCTTTGGTTTTTTCATTGAATATATATATATATATATATATATACACACACATATATATATATACACACAAAATATATATATATATATATATATATATATATATATATATAGTGTGTGTGTGTGTGTGTGTGTGTGTGTGTGTGTGTGTATGTATATATATACACAGACATACACACAGTGTGCGGTGTTGGGAGACGGAGGCAGACGCTTACTTTGGCAGCCATATTGGGTGGGGGACTGGACAGCGTTCTAGACGCCCAGAGGCCGGGGGGATAAATAGCAGATGTCATCACGTGCGCGCAGCAGATGCGCACAGCGGGCGTGCCGACAGCACGCTGAAGGCGCGCTAAAGGCAAGCCCCTCTGCACCCGTCTGCGCCCCTCCGGGACCAGGGGCCAGCTAGTATGGTCGGATTATTACCTACTCCTCTAAGTCACTGAAGGCGATGCACAACATGTATGGGCAACCTCCTAGTAAGGCCTCATTTATTCTAAATGCTAATAATATACTCATTGCACGAAACAGTTTCCCGGAGCTTCAGACTACCATGGCCTATAATCAGTACCCTCTTATTCAGACTATGCATAGGGTAGCCCCCCTGTCAATTTACTATTTTAATACCCGATCCTTGGTTAAACATCAGTTGGAGATCTTTTTACTTTTGACTACTGACAAACCAGATGTTCTGTTAATGACCGAGACCTGGCTTACGGATGACTCTTCTCCTGATATACTCGCAGCACTTCCCCCTGACTATTTCATCATATCGGCTAACAGAGGTCCGGGCAAGTCAGGTGGCGGTGTGGCTGCTATCATCCACACTGACCTCAATTTCTGTTCTCGGACATGCCTCTCTCTTACTGACACGGATAACATCGTGATTAAACTGGAGTCAGCTAATGACTCTTTGGTCTGTGTCCTATTATACAGGCCACCTAAGCCGATGCCTTTCTTCCCACTGGCTCTTAGTGAACAGATAGCCACGTTAGTGACGGAACACGCTAGGGTTCTTCTGGCAGGAGACTTCAATTACTGGTATGACGATCCTAATGAAGGGCCTCAATCTGCAGAAATGTCTGACTTACTCAGAAACCTAAATCTATCTCAGCTTGTCCCTTCATCAACCCATGCTAAGGGTCGGATCCTGGACCAAATTTGGGTTACCGATCTGAATACTACTATTCCTACCGTGTCACCTTGTCTCTGGTCCGATCACCACTTACTAAAATTTCAAATTACGAGATCTGTCCCTCCGAAAATTAAAGCACGGGAAGGAGGCCTGGCCAGGAAATGGAATCTTATCAACAAAGAAGACTTCTTTAACACACTAGCTGACACCCCTCCAGCATTACATCATGATGTTAACATCCTGGAAAACAAGGTATCCAGGTGGCTTCTCGATGCCAGTGATAAACACGCTCCTTCCAAAAGAGTAAAAATACTGCGTCGGACTGAGACGAACAGATGGTTTTCAGATGATCTTAAGGCACAGAAATTGATTGTACGTCAACTGGAGAGACAATGGCGTCAGCGATACTCCCCGGAAAAAAGATCTCAGTACATCACTGCGCACACAGGGTATAAGAAAAGCATTTTGACAGCTAAAACGGCTTTTTTCTCTGATCGTATCTTGAATTCCAATCACAGCTCCAAAGTAATATTTTCGGTAATAGATGAACTTTCTAACTCTGAGCGCACCCTACGAAAGGCCGCCCCCTCCCAGGAATTATGTGACTCCCTGAACGATTATTTCATTGATAAGATCTCTCTTATAAAAACCAGTATACCGTCCCATCCCTCTCAGCAGGTTTCTCCGGTCCATCACTGTAACAACAGTACCCTTAGCAGTTTCCCTTCTATTAGTGAAGAGACCTTTCAGTCTCTTTTAGTGGAAATTAAATCAGGTGCACCCTCGGATTGTTGCCCCCCATATTCTTAAAGAGTGCCTTGCTATACATCCTGGCCCGGCCCTTGCCCTATTGAACAAATCTATTATATCTGGCATAGTCCCTCTAGCTTTAAAAAAAAGCTACAGTGGTCCCCCTCCTGAAGAAGTTGGGAGCAGATCCGGCACTTCTCGCCAATTACCGTCCCATATCCCTGCTACCTTTCCTGGCCAAAGTTTTGGAGGGCTATGTAGCTAAATGCCTATCCAACTTCTTGGAGTTGCACAAACATCTGGACTCCCATCAGGCCGGTTTTCGCCCTGCACATTCCACTGAAGCCGTTCTGTCAGCCATGGACAGCTTACGTGATTTCGCTGACAAAGGTTGTCCCCGAGCCTTGGTTTTGCTGGATCTGTCTGCGGCCTTCGACACGGTCGACCATAACATCTTGATCGACCGTGTTAGGGGGGCCGGAGTTTTAGGAACTGCGGCACGCTGGATTTCCTCTTTTATGGAGGACGGTTCTCAAGCAGTGCGCCTTGGCCAATTTACATCTAACCCTTCACACTACCACCTGTGGGGTGCCCCAAGGCTCGGCCCTCTCCCCGCACCTATTTAACATCTATATGGCCCCACTGATTAAATCACTCAAAAAGAGAAATGTACTGGTCCTCAACTATGCTGATGATCTGCAGCTCCTTCTAAGGGTCGACAGTTCCAACAACTCCATCATGGAATTCCAGGACACTATGTCGATTATCCAAACTTGGATGGATCTCAACCACCTCAAACTAAATCCTGGGAAAACGGAAATAGTTCTTACTGGGGACAGCCTTAAGCATTGGGGCCCCCAATTTTGGCCCCCTGCACTCGGTCCACCTCCCATTCCCTCTAGCTTTGCTAAGACTCTGGGGTTACTCCTGGATAGTGGGCTATCCTTAAAAACCCAGGTTGGAGCTGTGGTGTCCAAATGCTTTCACCAACTGCGAAAAATCAGGAAAATTCACCGTTTTCTTACTCACGAAGCTCTGGTCCAGGCCATGATCTCTACAGTATTATCTCATCTAGACTACTCCAACTCGGTCTACTTGGGAATGCCCCATTATCTGTTTAAACAACTTCAGCTGGTTCAAAACCAGGCAGCCCGACTTATTTACCACCAACCTAAATGGCAACCTGCCTCTCCTTTGCTGAGGAAACTACACTGGCTCCCGGTGTCACAAGGTTGTGTTTTCAAGACCGGATGTCTTATTTTTAAGGCCTTACACGGTACTAGCCCGGAATTCATCAATAACCTCATACTTAGGTATTCCCCCACTCGCGACCTAAGATCCGCCCACCTTTCTCTTCTTACTATTCTGAACTTCAAGAGGGTTCGTCTCGGAGGTCGCAGGTTTGCCACTCTTGCTCCCAAGCTGTGGAATTCCTTCCCTATTGAGATTCGAACTTGCACCAACCTCCTTCCATTCAGGAAACTACTGAAAACTTGGTTGTTCACTCAGGATTAGCTTCCGCTTCCATGTCGATCTGTTCTCAAGCGCCATGAAGCCAACTCGGCGTACGTGCGCTCTATAAATCCCCACTAACATTAACACATATAAACCTATAAGTCACTCCTATGGCAGGCCTTATCAATCCTGAAGGTAGAGTGCTTGGTTCTTATGTAAGAGGCTGCCCCTGTGTGAGAAGTTGACCTGGCACATGCTGGTCACTAGTTATAGTGGCCACCTTGCCCCAGTCCAATTCGACTCTTATGGTAGATAGGTTTAAGACAACCTTTTAAAGAAAGCTATCCTAGTGGTAGCTGTGGAGAGCAGCCTTCAGGCTAAGTCTCAGAGGAATGTGAAGCAGCTTGTTTGACCTTATCTCTTGAATCAATAAATGAAAGGACACCACACAGATAGAAATAAATACATATATATTTTATATATAACACACTCTACTAATCTCTTTATGAGATTAGAAGTCAAGGACATGTGCAAAAATCAACAGTTCACAACAAGTTAAGCACTTATATGGCTGGGGCCCTAGGGGCATACCAGACCATATACTAAAAAAGAGGTATAAGAAGATCGACTTGCGAGGGGACAAGGCCTAGGGCCTGTAGAAGCGCTGGGGCCTCACTAATCCACCCAAGGCAGGTAGGTAAAGGACCCACGGGAGATGCACGCAGTGTCAGAACACAGCCGCGGATCCCAATAGACTTCAATGGAGAAAGTCGCAGTAGAAATTTTAAAGTTTTAGGATACTTCGGGAGAGTATACAAGCAAGTCACTTACGGGGTAAGTAGTTCTAGAGCCAACACACACAGGAGCACCGTAGTGCTGGAGTTACCTCACCCAGGGAAGCCGGGAGCATAGGTGTCTTTTGGTGTCAGGTCGCGTCGTCGTTTTCAATGGGAGCCAAAGAAGACTTGCTGCTTGTGAAGACAGGAGAAGTGCCCGGTGGAATCCAAGCCTGGATTCAGAAGAAAGAATACCTGAAAGCAGAAGGGACAGTGTTCAAAGTCACTTGGCAGAGACCCAGGGCAAGGAAGATGGATGCCCACAGTCGTCGGGTGATTTCAGGTAATCACGGGTGTATTGACTCTTCAGCCACGAGGTCCAGGAGGCGTCGACGACAACCAGGAGCTGGATTCGGCGTGTCCCACAAAGTCTGCAGCTTACTGCGGTGTCGGCAACCGGATTGGAACCAACAAGCCTTGTGGAAAGTGTGAAAAGTCAGCGGTGCAGACCAGCAAGGTCTGAGGGACTCACCCAGCGAGGGTAAGTCAGGGCAGGCCTGCTGCAAACAGGGGAGCCCTTTGGTTCTGTAGAAAAAGTCTTCAGGGGACCCACAAGCCAACCGGCAAGGGATTGCGAAGATGCCTCGGGAGGGTTCACACACCAGGAGCCCACAGTCACTCGGGATGAGGTAGGCCTCTGATCTTCGGAGCAAATCCTGCTGGAGGCTTGGACCACATGTGGTCCAATGCACAAGTTTGTAGAACGTCGTGAAGGGGTTGCACTCGACAATAGTGCACGGTACCCCGGTATTGGTGTTCCTCGTCACTTGTGGGGTGCACTTGCCTCACCGTCGCTGGGGACACAAGATGGTCGTAGAGAAGTCAGGAAATCCAATTCCGGGGCTGTAGGGACTTCGGACTCCGGCAGGAGCGGGAAAGTTTGCGACCGTTGATGCAAAGTTTTGGTGCCTGCCAAGCAGGGGAGTCACTCCTTGACTCCAAGGGAGATTCTTCAGTCTTCCAAAGGTAGTGGAACGTCGAAGGTCCAGGATTCTTCTTCAGAGCGTCGTCCAGGGATATCTAGTTTGCAATGGCAAGGGTTCCCTATCTTATACTAGAAGGAAGGGAGGGACTAGCTCTATGACCCCACCTATGGGAGGATCAGGGGAGCGGGTGGCTACACCCACTTCCCTTTGTCCAGTTTCACGCCAGAGCAGGGGCAGCTAGCCCCTGAACCGGTTTGAGCTGACATATGCACAGAGGAGCCTACTGCTCCCCAGTGCAGGACTTCAAAGCACTCTAAGAGTGCACCCACCCAGCCCCAATACACTAAATCCCGTCTGGAAGGTGGTTACACCTCCTTGTGACAGGATGCCTATTGTTGGGCCTCCTCCACTGCGAGTTTCGGTCCGCAGCCGGAGGGCAGCCCAGTGTCTGTGCTGGTGGCATCCATTTTGTGATACCAGGGCTCTTTCAGGAATCTACCGTGTTTCCACAGTGGGTACATATCTATCCCTCTAGAAGGGTGGGATCATACTCCCACACCAGTTACTGGTGTGGGGGTATGATTCCAAAGCGTTTGACACCAAACGCGACATGTTTTGATGCAGTCATCCCAGAGTTAGCATTTACCGATAGGTTATAATACACTTAAGAGTGTATGGTTTAACCGCATCCACAAACAGCCACAGAGAATAGACTGAGAGCTGCAGAGGGGCCCTGCTCAGGCAGAGGCACCCCCTCACATGGAAACCAAGCACCCTGCCCTCAGGATTGATAGGGCCTGCCTTAGGGGGGACTGATAGGTTCATATGTGTGTGTATGGTGAGGTATAGGGAACCTATATCTCTGTGAGGAGTGCTAACACTACCTCACCCAGGATGCAGTAGCAAGCCTGTGGTGTCCGATTTAGTCTGCTTCCCAGGGGTGGCATAATACATGCTTCAGTCCCTGGTAGGCCTGTGAAGTACCTATGCCCTTGGTACATAAGGTACCATATACTAGGGGCTCATAAGGTACCACAGTATCCAATCACTAGTGTATCTAATATGCACTCCAAGTTGTTTAGAGAGAGCAGAGAGGCTGGGGCCCCGATTAGCAGGGACCCAGCCAGACTATAGCCAGAAACCAGTGTTAACATCAGAAACAAAGTGGGGGCAACGTAAGTGCAGATCCTACTCTCCTACACCCTGCATGAGCAGAGCCCCTCTGCAGCGTTTGGAGACCTTTCTCTGATGCTGTTTGTAGTGCAGCCTGACCATATACTCCTAAGTGCATTATAACCAAACGGTAAATGCTAACTTTGGACTGGCTGCACGGAAACATGTTGTGTTTGGTGTCAAACACCTTAGACTCATACCCCCACACCAGTAACTGGTGTGGGAGTATGATCCCACCCTTCTAGAGGGAGTGACATGACAGCACTGGTATACCTGGTAGAAACTTAATAGAGCCCTGGCATCACAAAATGGATGCCACAGACACGGGTCTGGCCTCCTGCTGCTGACCGAAACTACGGCAGGGGAGGCCTGGACATTAGGTTTCCTGTCACAGGGAGGTCTAACCACCTCCCAGACAGACGTATGTGTATTGGGGCTGGGTGGGAGCACTCTCTGGTGCTTTGAAGTCCTGCACTGGGGGCACATTTGGTGTCCCTGTGCATAGTCCAGCTCAAACCGGTTCAGGGGCTTCCAGTCCCAGCTCTGGAGTGAAAATGGACAAAGGAAATGGGTGTAGCCACCCCTCTTTCCAAACCCTCCCATAGGTGGGTCCCAAGAGTATGTCCAACCCCCTACCTTAGTACAAGTATGGGACCCCAGTCCTTAGGACTTCAGATTACCCTGGATGAAACTCTGAAGCTGAATCCTGGACCTTCGACGCTCTGCTCAAGACCAGAGGACTGAAGAAATCTCCTTTGGGGTCAAGGAGTGGCTCCCCTGCTTGGCAGGCACCAACAACGCAATTTGCTGCTCTGAATCATCGAAGCTTCCGCTGGACTTCAAAGTATTTGCAGCCCAGGAAGAGGATTTCCAGACATCTCAGAGGCCGACCCGAGTCCCCAGCAAAGCTGAGATCCGCAGCCCTCGTGAGTAGCGTGGAACCGGAACTCCTGGTCACCATGCACCTTTGCAAGTGCATTGACTTCCCGACGTCTCTTGAAGTCGTGCTTGGGCTGACTTGCAGCCCCCACCTCGAGCACTGAATCTACCAAAGATTGTCGGCCTGGTCATTCCGAGTGACCCGCGGGCCGCCATTGTGTTTCGTCTCGAGGTCCCTTCACGACTGGTGGGTCCCTGAGGGGGTAACTTTGTATTTCCTTGGGCTTCCCTGGTTGCTCCAGACATGCCCTGACTCCCTACCAAGTGGTGAGTCCCACAGACCTTGCTGGTCTGCACCGAAGCATCTTTCTCGTTTCTGCGTGGGTTGCTGTTGCAGAGCCTTGTTGTGTCCAATCCGGGCACCGACGCTGCAGCACTCGACATCCTTCGTGGGACAGCTCGAATCCAGCTCCTGGTCGTCCGACACCTCCTGGTCCTCGTGGCTGAAGAGTTAAGCTTCACCTCTTTCACCTGAAATCACCCGACATCGGTGGGCATCTGCTCATCGCCTTCCTGGTGACTGGCTAGTGACCGAGACTCTGTTCCCTCTGCTTTCAGGTTCCTTCCATCCTAGATCCAGGCGTGGATCTCTTCGGACACTTAGCATCTTCACAGCAGCAGCAATTCTTCACCAGCTCCCATTGAAATGGACGACGCGACCAGACACCAAAAGACACCTATGCACCCGGCTTCCCTGGGTGAGGTAACGCGAGTACTCTGGTGCTCCCGTGGGTGTTAGCCCTAGAACTTCCCAAGTCCAAAATGGTTTGGTCCTAACTCATTTCTAAGTGTCCCTAATCTTTAAAAATCTAACCGTGACTTTCCCCATAGAAACTAACGGGAGCTCGCGGCTGTGTTCACACACTGCACACGGCCCCTGTGGGTCCCCTGTGTCACTATCTTGGGTGGTTACTTGGGGTATTAGCGATTCTACAGGCTCTAGGCCCTGTGTCTACGTAAGTCATGGTTCTTATACCACTATTTTAGTATATGGTTTGGCTCGCCCCTAGGGCCGGACGTGTATTTGTGCTATTTTACTGTGATTATTGAAGTGTAACTTATGTGTTTTGATCTCTAGTCTCATAAGTCTAGGAGGGTGTGTTTAGTGGTAAATACATATATTTAATATACATACCTGGTGTGGATATCTTTCATTTAGTAACTCAAGAGATTATAGACTGGTAAAACAAGCTGCTTTACATTCCTTCAAGACTTAGCCTGAAGGCTGCTCTCCATAGCTACCACTAGGATAGCTTTCAATAAAGGTTGTCTTTAACCTATAACCAATAAGGGGTTGTTTTGATTGATACAAGGTGCCCACTAGAACTAGTGGACAGCATATATCAGGCCAACTTCTCAAAAAGTAACTCAGCAATACTGATGGAGCGTGAGGCAAAAGCGATGGTGTACTGGACGAACTGGGAAACCACAGCCCCCAACGAATATGACTGGCATCAACTGTAATAACACATCTTTTCCCAGCCACAAACCGAGATAACGCAGTGGCAGATATCACATTTTGTTACCATTTGGAAAGCTTCTTGAACCTCATTTGACCAAGTATACTTGACACCCTTTTTAACTAGATTTCTCAAAGGCTGAACAACATATGCAAATCCCCTGACAAAATGTGACTAGCACTCACTTAAACCACCAAGAATGAATGGAGAGGGTCTTTGTCCCTTGGTGGCTAGGCTTCCTCAATGGCGTTTGTAGGGAAAACTTTGGAGAAATCCCAACTGGACCAATGGAATGCCCTAAATAATCAAACTGTTGTGCAATAAATTTGCACTTGTGAGTTTGGAACCCGATGCCGCGATACTTGAATCTTGCAAACACTGTGGACAAAATATGGCTGTGCTCAATCAGCATCTTTGCAAAAATGAGAACATCATCTTGGAAGGCCTGCATGCCAACAACATCCTCTAAGATGGTGTCATCATTGAAATATACTACCACAGATGCCAACCCACAGGTTAACCTGGAAAATGTATGGGCCTCAAACGGGGTAACAAAGGCAGTGAGCTCGAGAGCTCTAATCCAAAGACATCTGATGATATGCCGACTTGAGGTCCAACAAAGAACAGAAATTTAAATCACCAAAGTTGGCCAGTAAGTCTTGTTCTTCCACCACAATGTTTTTGTTCAAACTGCGCAAGTCAGCACATAGTCTGATGTCGCCATCGTTTTTGTAGACAATAACTATTGGAGTGACGCATTCAGAGGAATCGGCATTCTTAATAATACCATATTTAACCATTTTCTTAAGAAGACTCTTCAACTCCGGTCTCACACTGAACGGCACAGGTCAGACCTTGTGAGTGACAGGCACTACATTCTATTTTAACTTGATAGAATGTACATAGATTTTAATTCACCTAAATTTGCCATTAACAATTTCAGTGAAAACTTTGACAATCTCAATCATGGAGTTATCCCTCAATTGAAAAAGAGAAATAGGCACATTGGAAATCCTTATTTGTAGGTCCGCACCTGGAACCAGCATAAGGCCTTGTTTAGCCAGGTCTTGCCACCTCACAGTGTAGCTAGCTTTGACTGCTAGGTAAACCGAACTGAAGGTTTTTCTACCTAAACATGTGACATTCTCTTCAAAGAAACCCACCATGTCAATATCATGTTCAAAATATGCCTTTGGGTGAACATCTAACGTTTTCGAACTCACACTTTCACCTCAATGCAATTAAATTAGGTATGAGAAATTCCAATGGGCATTCCAGAGTCACACATCATATCAAGGGTGAGGGCACTACCCAAAGTTACCTGACAAACCAGGATTCTTAACTTTACCAACCACCACAGAATACACTTCCAGGTTTAACACAGCATTTTAGAAATCCACCACTGTCATTATCAGACACATCAATGCTGTACACCCTCATCGAATTCTGACTCACCGCACACAAACTGTGAAAATGTCCACATTTCTTGTAGTTGGGGCAATGCCTACCTACAGCAGGATATCGGGCAAAATAACAAATGTGAACAGGACCCACCCCAAAGCAAACAAGCATTAAAAATGCAATAGGTCTCGCCTTTCATTAAGTTAAAGCCATTTGCTTTGCTATACAATACCATTAGCAAAGGAAATGGCTTTCACTTAAAGGCGAGACCTATTGCATTTTCAATGCTAGTTTAAAGGAGGCCTCGAAACGGGTCTCTATCGGGCTCTCTTTTGTTCCCTGGCACAGGCGGGTCCATTTTTTTCTGGACTGCAGTGACAGCAGGCACATGGACGTGCGCGTGCTGTCACTGCTCACTAGTGGGGAACTTACGACATGAAGGTCATGCCAGCTGAGTGCTGCAGAGAAGGGAAATCCTTTAAAGAGAGTCATTTTCTCTCTGGATTTCCCTTCTCTATTTGAAACTCAAGAGCAGCAACATTGTCGTGGTGCCACCAGGGTATTAACTGGAAGCTTGTTCAATATTATATACAAGCCATAGTTGCTGCTTATTTATAAACTGCAACTGACAACCATTAACAAAACCAATAGTCCGGACTTGTAGGTATGATGTTACTTGTTGGATCATATATGTATCTGCAATGACCCAAACAGCAAAATAAAAGTTGGGAGGCACACTATGCTAAGCACAGATTTTTAGCTTACGTGTTTAAGCCACACCCTTAATTACATTGACCACGCCCCTTTGAGAGGATCCCCGCCCAGTTTTTTTCATCCCACTTAAAGCCCATCCTATTCAATGAGTGCATGAATAACTTGACAGTCACTTTAGAAGAATCAGCAGCCCCTGCAGTATTCCCCTGAGGAACAAAGATCCTCAACAGAAGCAAAATGAACGGTGGCTTTTGGTGCCTGAAAATGATGAAAACGAACACCAAAGTCATACAAGGTGAGAGTCAACTAAAACAAGCATAGGGTTTAAGAGGAAGACTAGCAAACTAAGAAGCAAATACAACAGTCGGGGAATAACATTCAGCACACCGGAAACTTCATATCAGCCTTTCTATGCTTCCAAAAGAAGAAATAAAGGCCAAGCAGTAAAGCACTGGATGAAACTACTGCAAAGGGCTGTCAATCTAACCCTCCTCTAGGTAGTGAAGTCTAGGACCCCACAAACAAACACCAACTATTACACCAAGGGGCAGATCACAAGTTGAACGGTAATGGTGAGGAGGTAATTTTCCACCTGCAATTATCGTTTCCGTACAGCAACAACCGACTATTGCCTGCAATGATTAGTTCATGGCCTATTAATGAGGAATAACATGTTGGTTAAGAAACCTCTGCACCTGTTCCCTCATGTTTCATTACCACCAGGCCATTTACTAGGCATAAATGCCACCTGCTTTTTGTAAGGTGCAAGTGTACCTAGAATTTACCGCTTTGGCTAATGCAAGGCGTGCAAAACCGTGCAACTTGTGATCCTGTTTTTGCTTGAAAAGGGAATTTAAGGCCATTAGGGAGTTACTATATCACTGGCAATCGCTGGCCCCTAGCATAAATCCCGACCAACAGAAAACATGTACCTCCTGTTCTACAAAACAAGCACTGGCATTGTACAAAAACTATCAATCAATGCCTGTCGAGCAGAATTAGGAACGAAACTAAAAATGTCCACTGAGAAGTCCTATCACACACTACTTATCACAAAACACAACGGAGACTCGTACATAAATTCAACTGATAGCGAAACCCAGGGCAAGTGATCACTGTCTGGAGGTCAAAGAAGGACAGCACGTGAAGAACAAGTCAAAATCTGTCAAAAATGCCGTCCAAGTCTCAGACACTTAAACTCCTCAAATTCCTCATGAACGGCCCCAATTGTGAGGAAACAAAGAACTCCTGCTACGGGGAAACCCTTCACGGGATCCCGAACTTCAAAAAGTAAGCCTTTAGAGGAATCAAAGTCAGCTTGCACAAACTGATTCTCAAAAACTCACATTTAACTTTATTGAATATGCGCGCGTCTGTAAAGCTTTGGGTATAATACTACCACCATGCAATGCCAAAACAGCCGTGAAATGAACGCAAGGAAGTGAGTGAGACAGATAGAAAGGAGGCAGAGGAAACAAAAAGGAAATAAAGTATGGGGGGGAAAAGAGAGAAAGTCAGGGAATGGAGGGCGCAATGGACAAGAAAGAGAAGAAAGAATGAGAGATGGGGCGGGGGAGCGCATTCCAGGCGGGGGAGCGGACCCTTTGAAGTAGGATGCCAAACGGATTGCATGGCGGCACGATGCACGTGATTCTGCGCGTGCTCGCCATGCAATCCGCTTTTGGGAGCACTTCTGGGAGCCCCTTTACAAGAGTCTCGCTGAGCGATCGCTTACGTGATAACCAGCGAGACCTAAAAATGGTGAAAATGATGAGGCATAGGTTTAGAACTCTTGCCCCACAAGTGAACTGCATCGAGATGTTTGGAAGATCCCACAGTATTCACAAAGGTGGAGAAGGCATGGCACTCTTCGGAGTCCTCATGCGAGGAGACACAATAGAGCGTTCAATATTCTTTGTCAAATCCAGGACTTCACTTAATGAAGGATCCCTGCAGCTAAGGAGTCTCTCCTGTATCTTTTTAGACAAAGAGCTGTAAACAAACTGATCCGATCGATACGCGTCAAGGGATGAACCAAAGTGCAGGTTGCCGCTAACAACCAGGACGCCAAGTCAAATTCTCCTGCAGCTTAATCAGACAATATTTTCTTTTTAAAGAAATGGATCCGTTCAAGTAATACACTAGGTTCTTCCGTTCATTTCTTCTTGAGTCTGGTAACAGGTTCAGAGATTTCATCCCAACTACCAGACTCGTCAGAAGGTGCCATAGCTTTAAAAAAAAATATGAAAAACTGTTGTATCTACTGTTGCTTTGGTTCTGATATTGCCATGGTGACGGAATGTGCATGCTTCAAGGGCTAAACATTATTCCTATCATTCTCTGGAAGCTGTGGTGGTGAGCAGCAATAAATACGTCTTGTCTGACCTTCATCTGCGTTTGTGGCTACTTCAATTGGCGACGCTATTGGGATCTGGCTGCTCATCCACAAACCCATGTGTGCGGAATCTCTCTATTCGAAACTCTTCATTGGCAAATTAATTTTTGTTTCTCAATAAATCAATATACGTCTAAACTTATCAGGGACCAAATAGTTGTAAGATGTAGAGATAAAAAAAGTTCAACAGAAGCTACTAACGTTAAAAAACCCTTCTCTAGAGGAGACTATTTCCATAGTCAAGAGTATAGAGCTATCTCAAACCTCCTCAAATGAGCTTAGATCAGAAAAAGCAATGGTGGGTGTAGTTAATGAAGGGAAGAATGTTGCGGAGAATAATAGCGGGTCTGAGAAAAACATAAATGATATGAAAGGGAAATCATCTATGTTTAGACAGGAAAAAAAACAATTTTACACTCAAAAGAAAAATGTGTGTTCCAAATGTGGTTTTCCTTCGCACTTCCCTAATTCACGTATTTGCCCTGCTAGGAACGCTTCTTGTAGAAACTGTGGTAAGCAAAGTCATTTCTCTAAAGCATGTACTGCTAGGAGGAACATTAATGTTGTGTGGGAGGAGAATGACAAAGTGGAGAGTGACACAGAAGTCGTAAGCTCCACGAGTGATTTAATGTTAGTGGTCAAAGATGATGGTGAGGAGTGTGTAGATCCCATTGTGGATATTATAGTCGATGGAAAAAGTTTGAAGTTGCTTGCTGATTCAGGAGCACGTATGACGATGATCACTGAAGAATTGTTTGAATCTGTGTGGGGGGATAAGCACCTTGAACCTCCTGATAAAAGTCCTGTATCGTACGAAGGAAGGAAGATTCAACTAAAGGGGTTTTTTGAAAGCACATTAGTTTTCAAAGAGAGATCTATAACTAGTAAGATTTATGTGGCTATAAAAGGATTAAACATTTTAGGGTGGTATCACCAAGGTTTATTTGGAATGACCCTCAGACCTGGTACAAAGGAACCAGTGTCTATTGTAAGTGAATTTACTGGTAATGAAGATCCTTCCAGTTGGGGAAGAAAATTTCCTAATGTTTTTCGTGACACACTAGGTTTAATTAGTGGTTTTAAACATCTCAAAGTAAAAGAAGGGGCTAGTCCAATTAAACATAAATTGCAAAATGTACCCCTGAGTATTAGGGATGACTTAACAAAGGAGTTGGAGAAAATGTGTGAATCAGGTGTGATTGAGCCCATCGAGTCTTCTCTTTGGTTAAGTCCATTGGTGGTCACGAGGAAAAAAAATGGGAATCTCAGGGTCTGTATTGATTTGCGCTGTCTCAATAAAAATACATGGGTGGACTCACACCCTCTACCCCGTATTGATGATATAGTAGCTAAGTTCCAAGGGTTCAAATGGTTTTCGAAGATAAATCTATCTTCGGCTTCTCATCAAGTTGAACTGGATGCAACATCCAAACATTTAACTGCGTTTGTGTCTCCATCTGGGACTTTCCAGTTCAGAAGGATGCCGTTTGGTCTAGCTTCGGCGGCTTCCGTGTTCCAGCGCATAATGGAAAAAGTCTTGATGGGTGTTAACAACACGGTTGTATTCCAAGATGATATTCTAGTGGCAGGAGTCTGTAGATCTTCACACGACAAAAGCTTGCATGAAGTCTTAAATAGATTACAAGAAAAGGGGATAGTAGGAAATTGGAGCAAGTGTGTTTTTTGTGTGGAGTCCATGGAGTATCTTGGAAATTGTATATCTGGAAAGGGAATTCTGCTTACATCTGGTCTGATAGAATCTATTGTCAAGGTTCCTTCTCCCAAAACCAAAGAGCAAGTTTTTTCGTTTTTAGGGATGTGTGAGTTTTATTCAAAATTTATTTCCAACTTTTCAGCCAGAACTGCTCATTTACGGGAGCTCTTGAAGAGAGGTACTGTTTTTGTATGGGATCAAAAATGTCAAACTGACTTTGATAACATCAAGAGTGAACTTGGTTCTTGTAAAATGTTGACTCCATTTGATCCTTCTTTGGATTCTATAGTATCTGTGGATGCAAGCCTGGATGGCCTTGGTGGCATGTTGACTCAAATGGAAGGCAGTGTTGAACATACGGTTGGTTTCATCTCTCGATCATTACGTCCCAGTGAGAAAAATTACTCTGTCATCGAGAGAGAACTGCTGGCTTGTTGTTGGGCAATTGAGAGGTTTAAAAGTTCTCTGGGGTAGATCTTTAAAGCTATTAACGGATCACAAACCTCTCATTCCTATTCTCAATGGTGTTGTAGTAAAAGATCATACTCCTAGAATCACTAGATTGAGTTCCAAACTTCTTCAATATAATTTTGTAATTGAACATATTCCTGGAGGGAAAAATATAAGACCTGATCTACTCTCCAGACAGCCTTTGCCAGAAGTAAGGAGTGAATCTACTGGAGATGAAGATGAGGAATGTTTAATAGCAAGTATTGATGTGTGTAAAGAGGGGTGTTTCAAAGAGGAAGAGTGGTTTGAGGCAATGCAGTCCGATTCTGTTCTCAAAGAAGTGAGAAGATGCATCATTAAAGGCTGGCCAAAGGAAAAACTTCTAGATAGTGATTTGCAACCTTTTTCAAAAGTGGCTGATGAATTGTCTCTAGAAGGGGGTGAGATGATTTTACGTGGTGATAAATTTTTACCCCCAGCAAGCTTGAGAGAGCGCATAATTATGGCTGGACATGAGGGTCATCTTGGGCAAACATGCACCAAACGTAGAATTCGGTCAATTTATTGGTGGCCCTCAATGGATCGCCATATTGAGGGTGTTGTTGTGAGGTGTTTTACTTGTTGCGCTAGTGACAAAGTAATTAAGACGGTTGTTCCACCCAAAGTGAAAGTTGATTTACCTTCTGGTCCTTGGATGAAATTGGCATTGGATTTCATTGGGCCATTCAATGTATTGTCCAACAAATACAAGTTTGCTTTGGTTATCGCAGATTACCACAGCAAATGGTGGGAGGTTTGTTTTATGTCTGATCCTAACACAAATGAAGTTATTTAGTTTTTAGAAAGCCTGTTTGCAAGGCAAGGTTTTCCAAAGGAGATAGTGTCAGACAATGGAGTACAGTTTGTCTCCAAAGAGATGTCTAGTTTTTTTAAATCAATCTGGTATTAACCATCGGCGAGTGGCTCTTTACCACCCACAAGGGAATTGTTTCATTGAGCGCATAAATCGCATTTTGGTGGACTGTGTGCAATGGGCAATTTCCGGAAATATTGATATTAAAAGAGCGGTACAGAGTATGTTGTGGGCTCATTGGACCACACCAGGCACGGAGTTTGGGAAAAGTCCTTTTGAGGTGCTGAGAGGGAGAGTTGCTACGTTCAGTATGTGTCCAGTGTTGGACAGGCCACGTGAAGGGCTTGCTCCCTCCCCGCATGACAGGGCCCGAGCCCTCCAGGTGTTACCCACAGAAACAACCCGCACCCCGTCCCCAGACGGGACTCCTGCCCCCGGACCTCTCTGTATCATGGGGCCGAACCACTACCGGCTCCCTCGCCCGGCCCGGCCGCCATCTTGGACACTGCACCACGAGGCCGCGTGGCCTCAGCTCGACCCTAACCCTAACCCTGGGCCTGGCCAGGCCCCGACATCCCGGCAGCACCATCCACCCAGGAGGTGAACGGACCACTTGGCAGGTCGATGGGAGAAAGAAGTGTCGATGGCTCTCCCCCGCCAGGTGCCGATCGCCCCCCAGCTCCCCCGGGCGCTGGCTCCACCCCCCTGCTGGGTGTCTGGACTCCCTCATCCCGGACCTCCCGACCTCCACGTGCGAGGGTCCGGACATCAAAGGGCGCCAGACCTATAACTGGGGCAGCTCCAGAGCAGGAAGGCAGATGTATCCTGGAGTCGAGAGACACCGAGAGAACTCAGCCTTGACGGACTACTGGCGCTGCCGTAGTCCTATCTTGTGAACTATCGTCCTGCCTGCTGGCGCTGCCGCGGCCTTCTGCAACCTCCATCCTCGTTGGGACCTGCTGGCGCTGCCGCGGACCGTTGTAACTACCACCTTCACTGGGACCTGCTGGCGCTGCCGCGGACCGTTGTAACTACCACCTTCACTGGGACCTGCTGGCGCTGCCGCGGACCGTTGTAACTACCACCTTCACCGGGACCTGCTGGCGCCGCCGCGGCCCGTCCATCTAGAACGCCGAGCTCGAGGATTGTGAGCTATCCATCATACCATCTCAGCTACCAGATTGGTAACAAGACTGTCCCGCTACCCCCTTTCCCAACCAAGAGACTAGAATCGAGGGGACCCCTGAGTCCTGACCTCCTTGTACCATTCTATCGTACCTAAAGATTGCTTATAAAGAACGTCGAAACCTTATCTTTGTGTGGTGTACATCTGTGGGGGGGGAAGTTACTCGTCTGTACGATCACTGGAGACGGCTCTCCCCGGAGACCTCTCCCCTTGTCCTCGGCCGACCCTCCCGGTCCGTCTAACATTGGTGGCCAGCGGCGCGATCCGAATCAACGCGTAATCGTACAGAGAGTAGCTCACCCCACGACGAAACCACAATGACAACCAAAGAGAGCGGATCCACCGAGAAATTCCAGATGGAGAAATTGGAAGAGTACAGCCATCGTGAATTGAAACAATTCTGCATTGAACTAGGCATTGCTACCACCGGCCTGAGTACCAAAGACGATTTCAAGCACGCCATTGAGTCGTGGGCAGAAACCGGGGCCGCCAGATCCCCGGACCAAAACATTGCAGCATCAGAGAGGAACACCACGGCTCCCGAGGAGCGAAGAACGGGTCTCTCGCAGGAAGAGATCCAAGAGAGAGAAAAAAGCAGACTACATGAGCTAGAAATGGCACGGCTCAAAATGGACGGTGAACTAAAATTAGCCGAACAAAAACTGAACCTAGAACATCTGCGGCTCCGAGAAGAACGGGAAGAAAAACAGAGGCAGAGAGAGCTCGAAGAAAAGAGATTAGCGGACGAACACGAGCGCAAACTGGCAGAAATAGACCTACGGAAGCAGAACAAAGAACTGGGGGTGCCCGAGCAACCGCGCACCCCAGGAGCGACAGAAAAGAAAGTCCACATCCCCAAGGATGTCGTTCGAGAGTATGTCCGAGAGGACGACATACAACAGTGGTTCAAGGCCTACGAGATCGCCATGACCTCCCACCGGATCGATCGAAGTGACTGGGGAGCCGGTCTATGGGGGAGGTTCGTCAATGAAGGCCGCGATGCCCTGTTACAGCTCCCAGACCATCTGATGTCATCCTATGACCACATGAAGGCTGCCCTCCTCACCCGATATGGGCTCACACCCGAAATGTACCGCCAGAGGTTCCGAGACTGCACCCGGATCCCGGGTACAACTTGGGTGGAATATGTCAACTATTTCAGCCGAGCCTTCGAGGGTTGGATCAAGGGAAGCCACGCAACGACCTACGAGCAACTTTTTAATCTCATGGTGTGGGAGCACCTCTCTAACAACTGCTTCGTTGAGCTCAGGCAGCACCTCCTCGACAGTAAATTGACTGACCCACGGCAACTCGCCGCCGAAGCTGACCGGTGGGAAAGCACCCGAGTGGGCCGGAGAGGGCCGCACGAACAGAACCGGAATAACCAAGGTCAGCACCGTCCCCGAGGAGGAGGAGGAGGCCAGGGACGAGGAAGAGACACCGTCCCGGCCGCTCCCGCTGCCAGCACCCCGCCCCCGGCCAGCCGGGGCAACCCCCCGATGCGCCCGGGGTTCCGAGCCAATGTCACGTGTCACCGATGCCAGCAAGTCGCCCACTACGCCAATGACCCGAACTGTCCACAGAACCAAACTCCGAGACCCCGCCAGGTAGCTGCCGCCGCCCTGGGGGGGAGAACAAATCTCCGAAGAACAGGAAGAATACGAGCAGGAACAACAAGAGTGGGAACCGGCCGCCATGGTTCTAGCGTGCCTAGGGGGAAGAAACATGGTCCCGCGGGCTACCCTACCCGCCAACACCAGAAAATATAGTCAGTGGGTGAACATTAATGGACGCCGGGCCGAAGCACTACGTGACACGGGGGCCAGTGTGACGGCCGTCCGCTGTCACCTGGTAAAACCAGAGCAGATCCTGCCGAACATTCTCTGCCCCGTCCGTTCAGCCGACAATTCGGAGAGTCTATGTCGGATGGCCTGCGTCCCCTTCGAATGGGGAGGAGTCTCCGGCATGTTGAAGGTGACGGTCCGAGATGATGCCCCCGTGGACTGTCTCCTGGGGAATGATCTTGAGAGTTCCCCGTGGGCCGCCGTAGAAAGAAGAGAGCACCTGGGGATGGTGGGCCTCCCGGACTGGGCGTGCGTAACCACCCGGTCCATGGCCGCCCGTGCCATCCCCCGACCAGAAGAACCAGAATGGCCAGCACCTCCTCCCCCGATCGCTCCAGTAGAGGACACCGACCATACCGACCCCCCAGAGCAAACCCCCGAAGGGCTCGCTCAGCCCCAGGACCTTCCCAACCTGGCTCAGTGGCGTCAAGAAGGGGGGCCCACCCAGGAACAGTTCCGTCAAGAACAGAAGACCTGTCCCTCCCTCGAGGGACTCCGCCAGCAAGCCCTCGCCCAGAGCGCAGGGGACACCACCGGAGCCCATTGGATCTATTGGGACAACGACCTATTGTACAGTGAACAGAGAATCGCGGAGTTAGGGGCCAGTCGAGTGCTGGTGGTGCCCCTCCGTTTTAGAGACTTCCTGTTAAATTTGGCCCACGATGTCCCTCTGGCTGGACACCTGGGCCAGGACAAAACCTACAGTCGCCTGGTGACCCACTTTTTCTGGCCAAAGATGAGAAACTACGTCCTCAACCACTGCCGGTCCTGCCCCACGTGCCAGGCCAGCGGGAAGAGCGGCCGCAAACTCAAAGCACCTCTGCAACCCTTCCCAGTTGTCACCACCCCGTTCGAGAGGGTGGGAATAGACATTGTGGGGCCCCTGGACCCCCGTACAGCACAAGGACATCGGTTCATCCTGGTACTGGTGGACCACGCCACCCGCTACCCCGAGGCTGTGCCCCTGCGAACTGTAACAGCCCCGGTGGTCGGCCGGGCCTTAATGGGGATCTTCTCCCGGGTGGGCTTCCCCCGAGAAGTCGTCAGCGACAGAGGCACAAACTTTATTTCGAAGTATATGAAGTCCCTCTGGCAACAGTGCGGGGTCACCTACCAATTCACGACCCCCTATCACCCTCAAGGAAACGGACTAGTCGAGCGGTTCAACCGCACGCTCAAGGGAATGATTGGGGGATTGGAAGAGCCCCTCCGTCGCCAGTGGGATGTACTACTTCCGTGCCTCCTCTTCGCCTATCGAGAAGTTCCAGAAGTCCCTCGGCTTTAGCCCTTTCGAACTCTTGTACGGGCACCCTGTGCGAGGGCCCCTCAGCCTAGTCAAAGAAGGTTGGGAGATGGCCCCCCTAAAGACCCCTCCAGACGTCTTCAAGTACCTCCTGACCCTACGCAATCAGACCAGGCGATTCAGAGAAATGGCGAAAGCGAACCTTGAGGCCAGTCAGGAGGACATGAAAAAATGGTACGATCAAAATGCCTCCTCCATCGAATTCGAACCTGGCCAACAAGTGTGGGTGATGTCCCCCACCGAACCATGTGCCTTGCAGGACAAGTGGACGGGGCCCTTCAAAGTGGTCGAACGCAAGAGCCCCGTCACCTATCTCATCGATATGGAATCTCCATGGAACCCCCTCCGGGTCCTCCACACCAACAGACTCAAACCCCACTTTGTGCGCTCGGAGCTCAGCCTCCTGATGGCTACAGACAGTGGAGCGGAAGAAGACTCCGAGCCTCTCCCTGATCTCCTGAAGACTCTTGAGAAAGATGGTTCCGTGGACGGGGTCCGGCTCTCCGATGCCCTCACCCCAGAACAGCGCCAAGGCTGCCGGGACCTCCTGCTGCAGTTTGCTACCTTGTTTTCCCTCACCCCAGGGGTCACCCCCTGGTGCTTGCACGACGTGGACACTGGGGACAGTCACCCTATCAGACACCGGGCGTACCGCGTACCAGATCGGGTACGGGCCTGCATCCAAGAGGAGGTATCAAAGATGCTCACGCTCGGGGTCATCGAGCCCTCGGACAGCCCCTGGGCCAGCCCGGTCGTGCTGGTCCCCAAAGCTGCTGCCCCCGGCACCACTCCTGAGCTCCGATTCTGCATCGACTATCGGGGCTTGAATGCTGTCACCAGAACCGACGCTCATCCCATCCCCCGAGCGGATGAACTGATCGACCGCATGGGGGCTGCCCGCTACCTCAGCATCTTCGACCTGACAGCGGGCTACTGGCAGATCGGTCTCACACCCCGGGCCCAAGAACGATCCGCCTTTTCTACCCCCGATGGCCACTACCACTTCAAAGTCATGCCCTTCGGCATGAAGAATGCCCCAGCTACCTTTCAGCGACTGGTGAACCAGGTCTTGGCGGGGCTCGAGGAGTTCAGCGCCGCCTACCTGGACGATATCGCTGTGTACAGCCGCCACTGGTCCGACCACCACCACCACCACCTCCGAGAGGTCCTGCAGGCCCTCCAACGGGCCGGCCTCACAATCAAGGCCAGCAAGTGCCAAATTGGTCAGGGGTCCGTGACCTATCTCGGACACCAGGTGGGAAGTGGTCTGGTGGCCCCTCTGCAACTCAAAATCGCTGCCATCCAGTCCTGGCAGCCTCCAGTCACGCAGACCGAGATCTGAGCCTTCTTGGGACTCACCGGCTACTACCGGCGGTTCGTGAGGGACTATGGCAGCATTGTGGGGCCCCTCACGGGACTCACATCCAAAAACCACCCGAAGAAGGTCAACTGGACCCCAGACTGTCAAGCGGCCTTCGAGAAGCTGAAAGCCGCCATGTGCACTGCCCCTGTGCTCCAGGCCCCCGACTACAGTCGGGAATTCATCGTACAAACAGATGCCTCCGACCATGGCATCGTGGCGGTCCTCTCCCAGCTGAACTCCGAGGGACTTGACCAACCGGTGGCCTTCATCAGCAGACGCCTCCTGGCCCGAGAACAGCGCTGGAGCACCATCGAGAGGGAGGCCTTCGCAGTGGTGTGGGCCCTCAAAAAGCTCCGGCCCTATCTCTTCGGTACCCACTTCCGGGTGCAAACAGATCATCGACCCCTGCAGTGGGTAATGCAGATGCGGGGGGAAAACCCCAAACTATTGCGTTGGTCCATCTCCCTGCAGGGGATGGACTTCACTGTGGAACATCGACCGGGCCAAGACCACGCCAACGCAGATGGCCTGTCACGCTTTTTCCGCCTCGACGAGGAGAGTCCCCAAGAGGATGGGTGACTCTCCCCGCCTTCAGCTGGGGGGGGGGGACGCATGTTGGACAGGCCACATAAAGGGCTTGCTCCCTCCCCGCATGACAGGGCCCGAGCCCCGGCCCTCCAGGTGTTACCCACAGAAACAACCCGCACCCCGTCCCCAGACGGGACTCCTGCCCCCGGACCTCTCTGTATCATGGGGCCGAACCACTACCGGCTCCCTCGCCCGGCCCGGCCGCCATCTTGGACACTGCACCACGAGGCCGCGTGGCCTCAGCTCGACCTTAACCCTGGGCCTGGCCAGGCCCCGACATCCCGGCACCACCATCCACCCAGGAGGTGAGCGGACCACTTGGCAGGTCGATGGGAGAAAGAAGTGTCGATGGCTCTCCCCCGCCAGGTGCCGATCGCCCCCCAGCTCCCCCGGGCGCTGGCTCCACCCCCCTGCGGGGTGTCTGGACTCCCTCATCCCGGACCTCCCGACCTCCAAGTGCGAGGGTCCGGACATCAAAGGGCACCAGACCTATAACTGGGGCAGCTCCAGAGCAGGAAGGCAGTTGTATCCTGGAGTCGAGAGACACCGTGAAGAACTCATCCCTGACGGACTACTGGCGCTGCCGTAGCCCTGCCTTGCGAACTATCGTCCTGCCTGCTGGCGCTGCCGGGGCCTTCTGCATCCTCCATCCTCGTCGGGACCTGCTGGCGCTGCCGCGGACCGTTGTAACTACCACCTTCACTGGGACCTGCTGGCGCTGCCGCGGACCGTTGTAACTACCACCTTCACTGAGACCTGCTGGCGCTGCCGCGGACCGTTGTACTTACCACCTTCACTGGGACCTGCTGGCGCTGCCGCGGACCGTTGTAACTACCACCTTCACCGGGACCTGCTGGCGCTGCCGCGGACCGTTGTAACTACCATCTTCACCGGGACCTGCTGGCGCCGCCGCGGCCCGTCCATCTAGAACGCCGAGCTCGAGGATTGTGAGCTATCCATCATACCATCTCAGCTACCAGATTGGTAACAAGACTGTCCCGCTACCCCCTTTCCCAACCAAGAGACTAGAATCGAGGGGACCCCTGAGTCCTGACCTCCTTGTACCATTCTATCGTACCTAAAGATTGCTTATAAAGAACGTCAAAACCTTATCTTTGTGTGGTGTACCTCTGTGGGGGGGAAGTTACTCGTCTGTACGATCGCTGGAGACGGCTCTCCCCGGAGACCTCTCCCCGTGTCCTCGGCCGACCCTCCCGGTCCGTCTAACATCCAGCTTGGATGCGGCAGTGGGGACTATCGTCCAGGTTGTCCTAGTTATTCTCTGAAGGGGAAATTGAGAGAGACGCGCAGATACTTGCATGTAAAAAAACCTAATGTGGAAGAAAACATGTCAAACCATTCAGGACAAATGGATAACAGAGAAGCATGGTCTCACAAAATCAAGGCGGGAGATTGGGTTAAAATTAAAAATCCTCACAATGTACCTAAAGGTCTTTCAAAATTCAGTCAACCAATGTGTGTTGATTCAGTGTCGCGTTTAGCTGAGAGAGTAAAGGGGAACAATTGGTGGAATGTTTCCAAGATTTATAGAATACCTGATAAAGATGTACATCAAATGGGCTTGAAACCCAATCCTGATGGCTCTACTGGTAAATCATCAATTGATAAGATGGAGATAGATTTGAGTGGGAATAGTTCAACTGGCAATGGCTCATGTCAAAATATGTCTACTACTCCGTTTGTCAGGAAAAGTAGCCGTATGAGATTTGTTCCCAAACGTATGGATTGATTAAATGTATTAGTTAGTTTAAGGAAAGTTAAACTTTTTGTTATGTTTTCATCTATTCTTGTTTGTCTATTTATTTTATTTATTTTTGGTTGCTCGTTTTTCTTTTAGTTTGTTTAATCTTAATTCGTCGGTGAGAAAGGGAGATATTGTTGCATCTGTTGCTATGGTTCTGATATTGCCATGGTGACGGAATGTGCATGCTTCAAGGGCTAAACGTTATTCCTGTCATTCTCTGGAAGCGGTGGTGGTGAGGAGCAATACATACGTCTTGTCTGACCTTCATCTGCGTTTGTGGCTACTTCAAAAACCTGTTGGCCCTTTGTGCTGCGGATCAAACTCCGCGATCAGATCATTTTTAAACCATCTTTGCCACATGCTGCTGGCTCGCGAGGTTCTGCCGGAATGTGGCAATTTATGCAAAAATGTGTTGCAGAGACTGTCGCCGAGGCTCTAACCACACATCAGCGAAACTTGCAGTTCAAGGCCAGGAAGCCACGTAAAGCCTCGTGCGATAAAGTCTACACAGAGGAATCCAAGGGGTGAGGCAAGCATGACTCGTCAACTTGTAACAAAGCCTTAACAGTCAAATGGACGTCATTTCCACAGAACACACCATTCAAAAGCAGTTTGAAGGAGGCACAATGACTGCCCAAAGCAACATGGCAGCATGGGTACTAAGAGCGACCGACTGAGGATGGCAGCTGGGGTATAATGCGTGCAATCATTGATCTCAATGGTGTTGCAGGAGAAATCCCAAATAAACATGGCTGCCGCCCAGCATAGAGTACAGCGCGGGTCAGTGCAAGCATAGGGGCAAATGAACATAGCGGAGCAAATACACTACACAACGTGGGCAGATGTGAACACTCAGCAGTCCACGCGGTGGCAACACCTCCCGATGCCAAGTCTGTGATGAGGGTGATGGAAAGAAGCGGAGCTGCTGCGTCCCATCCTTGGTCCAAATATTGCAGGAGCCGGGCCCCAAGAAATCCGGGTGAAATGTCCACTCGAGGTTTATTGCAAGAGTAACACGAGCGGCTCTCAGTCAGCGCGCCCTCCACAGCGGCAGCTCAGCAGTAACTGCGCCAAGGGCGCCACATTCAAACATAAGCAACACATGTATGACACATGGAGCGCGCGCGGAGGCCCAGGCCACAACAAGAGATGCACAGCACCCTCAAGGGATAACTCTCCAGGAAGGACCAGAGTGTGGGGAGCTCTCGGAGCAGAGTGCAGCCCGAGGGGGGCTCCGTCCGCACAGAGGTGCAAACCGACGACAGGGGGTGCCTGCAGTCTCAGCAGGGGTACGGTACTTTACAGGAGTGCCTGCAGTCTCAGCAGGGGTACCTGCAGTCTCAGCAGGGGTACCTGCAGTCTCAGCAGGGGTCCGGTACTTTTACAGGAGTGCCTGCAGTCCCAGCAGGGGTACGGTACTTTTACAGGAGTGCCTGCAGTCCCAGCAGGGGTACGGTACTTTTACAGGAGTACCTGCAGTCCCAGCAGGGGTACGGTACTTTTAAAGGAGTACCTGCAGTCTCAGCAGGGGTACCTGCAGTCTCAGCAGGGGTACCTGCAGTCTCAGCAGGGGTCCGGTACTTTTACAGGAGTGCCTGCAGTCTCAGCAGGGGTCCGGTACTTTTACAGGAGTACCTGCACGTCTCAGCAGGGGTACGGTACTTTTACAGGAGTACCTGCAGTCTCAGCAGGGGCACAGTACTTTTACAGGAGTACCTGCAGTCTCAGCAGGGGCACGGTACTTTTACAGGAGTACCTGCAGTCTCAGCAGGGGCACGGGCCTTTTACAGGAGTGCCTGCAGTCTCAGCAGGGGTCCGGTACTTTTACAGGAGTACCTGCAGTCTCAGCAGGGGCACGGTACTTTTACAGGAGTACCTGCAGTCTCAGCAGGGGCACGGTCCTTTTACAGGAGTACCTGCAGTCTCAGCAGGGGTACGGGCCTTTTACAGGAGTGCCTGCAGTCTCAGCAGGGGTCCGGTACTTTTACAGGAGTGCCTGCAGTCTCAGCAGGGGTCCGGTACTTTTACAGGAGTGCCTGCAGTCTCAGCAGGGGTCCGGTACTTTTACAGGAGTGCCTGCAGTCTCGGCAGGGGTCCGGTACTTTTACAGGAGTGCCTGCAGTCTCGGCAGGGGTCCGGTACTTTTACAGGAGTGCCTGCAGTCTCGGCAGGGGTCCGGTACTTTTACAGGAGTGCCTGCAGTCTCAGCAGGGGTACGGTACTTTTACAGGAGTACCTGCAGGCTCAGCAGGGAGTACCTGCAGTCTCAGCAGGGGTACGGTACTTTTACAGGAGTGCCTGAGTCTCAGCAGGGGTACGGTACTTGTACAGGAGTGACTGCAATCTCAGCAGGGGTACGGTACTTGTACAGGAGTGCCTGCAGTCTCAGCAGGGGTCCGGTACTTTTACAGGAGTGCCTGCAGTCTCAGCAGGGGTCTGGTACTTTTACAGGAGTGCCTGAGTCTCAGCAGGGGTCCGGTACTTTTACAGGAGTACCTGCACGTCTCAGCAGGGGTCCGGTACTTTTACAGGAGTACCTGCACGTCTCAGCAGGGGTCCGGTACTTTTACAGGAGTGCCTGCAGTCTCAGCAGGGGTCCGGTACTTTTACAGGAGTACCTGCACGTCTCAGCAGGGGTCCGGTACTTTTACAGGAGTGCCTGCAGTCTCAGCAGGGGTACGGCACTTGTACAGGAGTGCCTGCAGTCTCAGCAGGGGTACGGCACTTTTACAGGAGTGCCTGCAGTCTCAGCAGGGGTACGGCACTTTTACAGGAGTACCTGCAGTCTCAGCAGGGGTACGGCACTTCTCAGCAGGGGTACGGCACTTTTACAGGAGTACCTGCAGTCTCAGCAGGGTACCTGCAGTCTCAGCAGGGGTACGGTACTTTTACAGGAGTACCTGCACGTCTCAGTAGCAAACACATACTCTGGTATACCAAGTACCTACACGGTTATTTGTCCGTTTCAAGAACTGTTGAGTAGGTGGGACTCCCCCCACCTGCCTGTGGCGCCTGGCCCTTCCAAGAGTGAGCACCGCCTCTCCATGAAAGAGTTGCGAATCGAGTTCTTAGTCTGTATTCTGGATAATTCTATCACTAGAAGCGCCTAGAGGGGTCTCAGTGCTCGTGTGTCTTGCAACGCCAGACTAACTGCACCCAGAGCCCCCCACTTCTTGTACTCGGATCTACTACCCCCAGGAAGCCCACTGAAGCGGCTTGGTTCACAGCGCTGCACAATTCATGTTTCCTCATTCATCCCTTCAACACTACCACTTGTGTAGATTCACTGTTCCAGGAAGACCCAAAAATGACCCCCACCCCTGACACTAAGGTGGGTCCACGCCCCCAGGAAGAGCTTGGAGACGATTCAGTTTACAGCGCTATATTATACAAATCTCTTCATTCACTCATTCATTGCCCACAACTGCTACTCACACAGAGTCACTGCTCCAAGAAGCGCCTTGAGGTGACTTGGTTCACATTTCGAAGTCACATAAATCCATTCATTCATTCGTTCATTCATTCATTGCCCACCCGCGATACTCACATAGATCCTGTCCTCCAGGAAGGGCTTTGAGACGATTCCGTTTAAAGTGCTATATTATACAAGTCTCTTCATTCACTCACTCATTCAGTGCCCACCCATGGTACTCGCACAGATTCACTCCTCCGAGAAGCGCCTTGAGAGGACTCTGTTCACATTCCAGTGCTATGCAAGTCCATTCATTCATTGCCCACCCCCAGTACTCACATAGATTGGGCCCTTGAAGTGACTCAGTTCACATTTCTGTGCAATATACGGCCATTCATTCACTCATTGCCCACCCCCAGTACTCACATAGATTGGGCCCTCCAGAAAGCTCCTTGAAGTGACTCACTTTACATCCCTGTGCTATATACGGCTATTCATTCACTCATTGTCCACCCCTGGTACTGACGTAGATCTAGCCCTCCAGAAAGCTCCTTGAAGTGACTCAGTTCAAATTCCTGTGCTATATACGTCCATTCATTCATTCACTCACTCATTGTCCACCCCGATACTCACGTAGATCCGGTCCTCCAGGAAGCGCCCTCGCAGATGCTCCAGCAGCTGGGCTTCAGTGAGCTCCGGCAGCACAGCCAGGTCCTCGGGGCTGGAGCCCGCCTGCCCGGGGGCAGCGTCTCCCATCGTCCTGAAGGGGAAGGTGAGGGCCCCCGAGGGTCTGTGCAGGCGGGGCAGGTGAGAGGGCCCAGGAGCCTACGGGAGCAGGCAGGTCAGAGATCACAGGAGCAGGCAGGCCAGAGACTTCTACACAGGAGCAGGCAGGTCAGAGATCACAGGAGCAGGCAGGCCAGAGACTCCTACACAGGAGCAGGCAGGTCAGAGATCACAGGAGCAGGCAGGCCAGAGACTCCTACACAGGAGCAGGCAGGCCAGGGACTCCTACACAGGAGCAGGCAGGCCAGGGACTCCTACACAGGAGCAGGCAGGCCAGGGACTCCTACACAGGAGCAGGCAGGGTTCAGGAACTCCTTCACAGGCCCGGACAGATAAAAGTTCCAGAGAGCCCTCCACAGGAACAGGCAGGTGAAAGGTCACTGGACCAGGCGGGTCAGGGGGCAGGGACTCCTCCACAGGAGGAGGCAAGTCAAACGTTCAAGGAGTCCCCCCACAGGAGCAGGCAGGTCAAACGTTCAAGGAGCCCACCACAGCAGCAGGCAAGTCAGGGACTCCTACACAGGAGCAGGCAGGTCAAACGTTCAAGGCGCCCGCCCACAGGAGCAGGCAGGTCAGAGATCACAGGAGCAGGCAGGGTTCAGGAACTTCTTCACAGGCCCGGACCGATACAAGTTCCAGAGAGCCCTCCACAGGAACAGGCAGGTGAAAGGTCACTGGAGCAGGCGGGTCAGAGGCCAGGGACTCCTCCACAGGTCCAGGCCAACACTAGTCAGGTCAGCAACGCTGCCCAGGTGACAAGAGTACTCTCTTCTTTCTCACTGCCCCATCCTGCCCAGGAGGAGGCGGGGCGTCCTCCACACACGCAGCTGAAGCACTCAGAGAGGCAGGCCACGCCCCCAGAGCACAGCTGCACCCCGGGGTCCTGGTTGGTTGCCTGCCTCTGTGTCTCTCCCTCTGCCCCAGCCCTCCCTTCACTTCCCTAGAGCACGGCTGCACCCTGATCAGCCCTCTGCCCCAGCCCGCCCTTAACACACCCAGACAGGCAG
This sequence comes from Triturus cristatus, assembly GCF_964204655.1. Lineage (NCBI taxonomy): Eukaryota > Metazoa > Chordata > Amphibia > Caudata > Salamandridae > Triturus > Triturus cristatus. The sequence goes on along the minus strand of NC_140581.1, from coordinate 12,117,742 downwards.
GCCACTCCCCCAGAGCACGGCTGCACTCCTGATCAGACCTCTTCTCCTCTGCCACTCCCTCTCTGCCCCAGCCCGCCCCTCACACACTCAGAGAGGCAGGCCACTCCCCCAGAGCACGGCTGCACCCCTGATCAGCCCTCTGCTCCTCTGCCACTCCCTCTCTGCCCCAGTCCGCCCCTCACACACTCAGAGAGGCAGGCCACTCCCCCAGAGCACGGCTGCACCCCTGATCAGCCCTCTGCTCCTCTGCCCCTCACTCTCTGCCCCAGCCCGCCCCTCACACACTCAGAGAGGCAGGCCACTCCCCCAGAGCACGGCTGCACCCCTGATCAGCCCTCTGCTCCTCTGCCACTCCCTCTCTGCCCCAGTCCGCCCCTCACACACTCAGAGAGGCAGGCCACTCCCCCAGAGCACGGCTGCACCCCTGATCAGCCCTCTGCTCCTCACTCTCTGCCCCAGCCCGCCCTTCACACACTCACACACGCCCCGGACACTCCCCCTGATCACTGCTGCGCCCCTGATCAGCCCTCTGATCCTCTGCCCCTCCCTCTCTGTCCTGCTGAAGGACAGTGTTTACTGATTGCAGTGTGTTTGCAGTCACATGTGGCGCCTGGACTCCTGCAGGAGGCAGGCCCGCAGGCAGCAGGCAGGCCTGCTCTTGCAGCAACAGCCTGCGCTGGTCCCACGGCTCCTGTGGGTTCAAGCAGGCTGTGCCCTGGGGCACACACCAGCTGCTGTGAAGTTTGGCTTCAGCTGGGAACTTTCAGCCACTGCAGCTAAGGCGGGCCTCTGCTGCCCTCTGCTGGCCAAGCGCCTGCTCTGCAGCTGCACTTCACACTTCTTTCTCCAGTCTGTGCCCTGGCATAATGTCCTTGAGTTTTCAAAGAAAAGTTCCTCGTCTGAGTCATATAAAGATGTGAAGGGAGGGCAGGGCTCTCCTTCCAACAGCCCAGTCAGAGCTGTTTGCTTCCGCCAATGCACGCATGCGCACAGTGGAGTGTGTGTGTTTGTGTGTGTGTGTGTGTGTGTGTGTGGGAGGGGGAGGGGGGGGGGCAACAGGGCCTGACTGGGAACTGAAAGCAGTCCTGGCAAATGTCGTCAGACCAGCCCCCACACGGTGCGTAGTGAGCGAGACCGACCACTGCTAGCGGGGGTCTCGGGGAGTGGGGGTTCCTCCCCCCAAGAAAACTTTGGAAAAGGAGACCACAATGTTGCATTTTATAACACATTTTTCATTACATATTGAATTGCATTAACTTTCAAAGCACAGTAAATGGTAAATAATGACCTTAAAGAGCATCAGGTTACCCAGTCCTGTGAACCCATAGAAATCTTACAGAGAACTCTAAAAATAGACACAGAGTAGTGAATCAGGAACCCAAAGTAGAAGTCAGACCTCTGGTGGCGGTCCTGTGGCGCTGTGCAGCCACTTTTAACATGCATTTACAATGCAATGGACTCAATATTATAGGTAGAGCTATTGGTATTGCTCATTATTTTTTTATCATTTTTGTATCCCTATATAAATGCCGCCAGACCTGTGAAAAGGCACCTCTGGCATGTCCGCATTACAGGCCAGGGCCTTACCACCCTGCATTCGCCTGATCTCGGAGCTAAGCAGGCCTGGGCCTGGCTAGTACCTGGATGGCAGACATCCAGTTGCTCGAAGCTCGAGTTTTAGTTTCGATATTAAAGTGAGTTAATAAAGAAATGCCCGGGTCTGGATGTGCGGGCGCATGTGTCTGGTGGGGAGCCTCGGCCCGGTCTTTATGCCTCCTGTGGGGAGGGAGTGGCCCTGAGCCAGGCCTGGGAAGGAACCAGTCCCGAGGCTCCCTGGCTGCTTGTACCTGCCCATCGTGAGGTGAGGGCTCGGCGGTTCGACGCTCACTGCTGACATCTGCGGTCACTGCAGGTCACACTTCAGGATCAACTCCCAGCCCTCCTCCTGCCGGGGTCAGTATATTGAGCACCATCGCTCTGGGTCATAGTGACACCAGCTGTTTGTAGCACCTAGAAACAGCAGAGGTGCTATACCAGACGCTCTCTGTGTAATTACACAGTCTACGACCGGAAATACATGGCCACAAAAGACGTCTGCTTTTCCCAAAAGGTGGTATTGACAGCCCGGGGGGTTGAAACATTACAGCCCCCTGCTGCTTATGAGGATCGGACAGCCCCGGGTCACCAGGACGCAGTGCTAAGTGATATTTGTTTATCAGCACTGTGCATTCTGGGAGTTGTGGTTCTGCTGCGTTTGGTTGGATCAATTGAAGTAAGGTCCCTGGATCCAGTGAAAGAAATGCCCGGGTCTGGATGTGCGTGCGCATGTGTCTGGTGGGGAGGGGGTGTATCAAACCCAGCTGCAATCCATCTCTCACCCCTGAGTGTGTGAAGAAAAGCGACTGACATGTTGGGCAATTTCATTTCCTGCACCTTTCTTCCCACAATTGCGCAAGGCCCCCCGGAGCGTCTGAACCTGACGGCAGCGCTGGCATGACGTCACCAGATCTATTTGTGTGCAGCCTTGGCACAAGTCCTAAAACAAGACAAAACTTCCCGAACTTAGATTGTGAAAGCCTTTACAGGGTTAACGTACACACAGCTAAGACTCCCCAGTAACCATCTCCAAAATGAAAAGGGAGCGTAGCCCTACATGGGCACTGTGAGACACTAAAGGACCTGGCCTCTCTCTCTCTCGCTCGCTCTCCCTCCCTGCAAGAGAAGTTGGTCACACTCACCGAACTCATAGTGGGACCGACTGGGCGCAGGCCTGAAGTGAGAGCCCGTACAGACAGAAATCCCAGGCGGTCAGCCTGAACCCTGCGCGCACACAGGGACACTCACAACAAATCCTGTGCAATATGGGGTTTGGAGAAGATAACCTAGAAGTGGAGGGAGTGGACAGTGCCGTAACGCTGCTGCGGCCGCACGGGAGAGAGCCTGGGACCGGGCGGGGAGTAGCTGAAGTCGGTGAGCAGGAGGTAACGCGCCCTTGCGAAGGTACAGCCCGGGTGGCTTGCGACTATCAGTTCGCGCCACATTAGTTGCTGCTAGATCATTCGGAAGGGGACTGTAACGCTCAGCCTACCTTGGTGCAAGTTTACTTAAAAGCGTTAACGGTAGCCGCTCGAGTCACTGATGTGTCCTTGTGCCTCTGGCCTGGGCGCTGGCATACTCCGATGTACAAACACGGGAAGCTTCAAAACTTTTTCGGCTTCGAGGGCGTGTTCCTGGTGTTCTAAAAAGGGCGTGGCTAAAAAGTGGAAAGAACAGCACGGAACACGCCCCCGAAACTGAAAAAGACGTAGCCTATTTTGAGGGACGGCTCTCTCCTCCAATGGCTGGCCTCCGTTTAGGAAGCTAGCCAATGGAGGAGAAGCAAAAAGAGAGGCGGGCTAAATAGCCACTCTAAGAAACATTAAATCTCCGGACTTCCGGTTCTGCCTTCGGCAGGCCGGATGGTCCCTCGACCTAAAAATGAAGTGAAACAAATACTAACTCAGGCACCGTTCTCAGTTTCTTCAGTGGTGGAGCATTTATCTTTGTTTATCCTCGTCTGCTATGCTTCGTCGATGTGATATATATATATATATATATATATATATATATATTACCTACTGGCGGTCGCCAGTAGGTAGTTATAGTTAGGACCTAGTTACCATAGGAAAATGGCAACATTCTATTCCCAATAACTTTGGCGCCGATTGACGAATCTTCGCCAAATTTTCAATACTAATTCTTTGTTGAGATCAGCTCTAATGTTGAAAGTTTGGGGGTGATTCGTCAAGGGGGGCCCGAGAAAAAAGGGGGGTCCCAAAACGTGTTTCCTCCATGTTAATTTCCATAGGAAACTTTAGACAAGGCTACAGGTCGAATGGGTGAACGGAATTACCCCAAATTTGACAGGGAAAAGGGTCTTGGTCTAGAAAGCACGATTTAGTTTATTTAGTGTAAATTAGTTCAGTAGTTTTTGTGAAGTATTGAAATTTACAGATATTGCTATTTGGGAATTCTGCCATCTGATTGGCTGAGGCATTACAAGCACAAGCTTGTTGCTGATTGGCTGCGAGCGGTGCGAGCTGTTGCAACTAGGAAGTGTTGGCTGCCATTTTTTGATTCCGTTGAAGCAAGTAAGGTGAAAAAAGGGGGGGGAAAGTGGGAAATAGGAGGGTAGGAGCACTGTAACCTATGTGGGGTGTTTAGGGTGTGCTATAGAGGGGGTGCAAAGCAAAGTATTTACCCCTACTGGTGTGTAAGTAGTGGGCTACAGAAATTAAGTGAGGTATTGGGTAGTCTGATGCGGGTAAGGTGAGCTGGTGCGGGACTCAGGGATTAAAGCGTGAGCCCAAATTGTGTGTTTTATGCTGTGAAGTCATGTGCCGTGGCCGCTGCACTACAGTTGTAGAAGTAGTGTCCGGATGTGTTTATAACTACTAGGACAAACTACTGACCCGTACTGGTATGAAAGTCCTGGGGTACGGAATATATGTGAGGTATTGTCTAGCGTCTCATGTTGCTAAGCTGAGCTGCTGCCAGAGTCGAGGATTAAAGCATGAGCCCAAACTGTGTGTCATATGCTGTGAAGTCATGTGCTCTGGCCGCTGTGCCACATCTGTGCAAGTAGTGTCAGCATGTAGTTATAGGTACTTGGATGAACTTTTGTTTAGAATATTGTAGCTTGTGTATGGTGCTTAGGTGGTGTTGTATAGGGAGTGCAAAGGTAAATCAATATGGTATTTGTAGAGCGCAAACTACTCACTATTGGTGAGTAGAGCTGGGGATCAAAGCGAGAGCTCTGTGCTGCAAAGTCAGTTGGTCTGGCCGCTGCGCCACAGCTATGTGGAGAATAAAGTTTGGCGAGGGTGCGGGAGTTGGCGTTATATGGCCGTAAAATAGGGGGCCTAAGTTGTAAGTTATAGGGTGGCTCTGAAAAGGGCCCTTGTGTTTATTAGTTGGAGCTACATATAAGTGCAGATGCACAGCTTCAAGTTATTCAGGAAAACTCGGTTTCCCTGATCTGTGAAGTGTACTCCATCACTTCTGTATAAATCTCCATATCAAAACGTATGTTGTTGTTGTATATAGACCCCATTCTATGGTGTCTGAGGTGTGCAGAGACAGCTTTGTTGATTTTTTTCCGAGATTTTTCAATCTGAGGACAAAATTGTTTTGACCATTTCCACTTCTGTCTTTGGCATATATTGGAATATACAAAGACAGTTTGAGGCAAAAGCAACATCAATTGTCCAAAGGTGTCCTTCATAAGCATTTCCAAACCTACCCCAGTCAATGTGCCTAGGTCATTTCCACCACAATGCACACTCATGAGGTCAGGGTGTGGAAGATGCAAAGAGGTTTTAAACAAAGGTAGCAATTGGTGCCACTTCAATCCACTCTGTGCAAACCATTTAATGTCCACATTTTGTAAACCTAGGTCTAAGTCAATACGTCTCTGTTCTACATACCTCTTGCACCAGAAAACATAGCTATGTCCTACGATCCACACTAGCATTTTGAAGGTATGGCTCGAAGGTATGGAAAGATGTCTGTAGCTCATGCAGGTCCTTCGTAGAATAAGAGATATGTTTAAAGACGGGGAACTAGTTTCTTTTCACATACAAAACGGTACCTGATTGGGAGATGAAAAGCATTGTTTTTTAAAAGTAGGGTGCACATTCGTTTTGTGGAAAAGTATGTTTGTGATTGGTTAAGAAAAAGCAGTTTGCACGTACATATTATAGTACATATTATAGGATAAAATTTGCTCAACTCAACCACACCTGCTACTTGCATTTGGAAGGCACTGTTCGAACTTAAAACAATTGTGAACTTTTAACCTGCACGTGCCGTTAAATGTTCGAGAAAATGTTGCAAAAAAATATTGTTAGGTTTAAAAAAACTGATGAACTTTTAACCTTCACGTGTTGTAGAATGTTGTAGAAAGTGTGTTGATAGAATACGTTGCATTTCTGACTTCAATGTGTACTTGAATATTTAAAAACTATTTATATGGAAAAGTAGAAAGACAGTAATAGAGACAGTAATAGAGACAGTAATAGAGAGAACTATTGTAATTTGTTCTTGATTAATTTTAGGAGAGAAAGAACATGCAGCAGGGCTATAGATGACCGCACTGCCTGGAAAAGTCACACAAAAAGTAGTGAGATATTGCCCGCCTCAAATGGTCAGCTGCTATATGACCATAAATAATCTAAATTATCACAGGGGTATGAGAGGCAATATTACAGAAAATAATTCACAGTGAATTCATGAGTTGAGGAGATACAGAGAAGAATTATCACGACTGTTAAATGGTAGCGGCAGTTTCAGTCGATAACCTTTCAAGTATTTGCCCGGCGGTAATCGCCTCTTATACCACTCGATAATTTACCAATGAAAGAGGCAGGCGCCGGAGACTGGAAGGCAGGAAACAAAGTTTTATTCCGTCGGAGCAGAACACATCAGATCAGACAGCAAGGTATCGTCACGAGGTGCTCTAACTGCATCTCTGAGACCTGGTCTCTTATACACTGGTTTATTGCTTTATTACATATAGTACATTCTTGAGATTCCCTTGATGCCTGAAAGAACATCCCCTGAAGCCCCGGCTCAGATCCGATCCCACACATAGATACAGTAGAAGTTCCCACCCTACCCGCAGTGGGAGATGGCTATCGCGCAGCAGGGAATTCCGCTAATTCCCGGGGGTGTGTGCAACTGGCCGGGTCTCAGGGGGTAGGGGCTTTGATCTACTGTAATACCTTTGATGTGGGGTGTTTCCCTTACAGTAGGGGCAGTAAACTGCATCCGCAGGGCTAGGTGATGGCCTGGGACCAGTTCAGACAATGGGGCGCAGAGGAAGGGGGTTATCAAAGGAGAGGCATGACCATGTATGGGTTGTCGGTTGGAAGTGGTTCCGTAGCAGGGTCGCGCAGAAGGAGAGGGTTTATGGCCTGTATGAGAGAGCGGGGGTGGCCGGCGCGCGGGGGATGCTTGCAGCGCCAGGGGAAAGCGCTGGCGGTCGAGAGTGAGCGGGGAGAGAGTGGGGTGCCTAAAATGGCGGCTGTGCATTCGCTGCGCGTGGTGCTGGGGAGGGGCAAGATGGCGCAGATAATGTTCAGTTTGCGAGCTAAATTTCCACAGTCCTCCCTTTTAACATATCTCGCCAGCTTGTCCGGCCAATATTCGCCTTTGTTAGCCTTTCAGTTACAGTATCGTCAATGTTCGTCACACATTTAAAGATACAGAGTCTTTAGGGTAGGCAGGAGTAATCTGACACATTTGTACATTGTCTCATACAGTTTGATGAAGCAGGCGAGGAGGAAGTACATTCAAAGTTGCAGTATAGTTGTGTACATGGCTGGTGTTGTATGAATGTTACTATACAAAGTTACATTTTCTTAACTTCTCAGTGTACAGTCGGAAGTGATTGATGCAACATCATGAAAACTTGATAAGAAGATAGTTAATATAATAAGGTGGTTGGGAGAGGATTTTCAATTTTGACATGGGTTCTTCTTTCCAGTGTCCTTGTTTATAAAGTGCTATCACTGGTAAGCTCTCATTGTTGTTCTTCTTTCGTTGGCACTGTTGAGCACCGGCGGTGGAACTAAGGTCCAGTTCAAATCCGATTTCTTCACGTGGCAGGGTGTGACCACTCACTGTTCTTTGATCACAGTCCTGTTCCTTAACACAGTTCACCACAGGTACCTTTGAGACAGGGTGCCGGCCTTTTGTTCCTCGGTAGTAGGTCAAAGTCATAGTCCAAATGAAAGAGGAAGAGAGAATGGGGTGGCATGGGATCAGATCAAAAATGCGGACCAAGGAGAGCAGAATCTTTTCAGCACTGGGCCCATCAATCGGGCCCGACGGGTTAAGACTTCAGGCACGCTGGTCAGTGAGCAGGGGCCTCGATGTAGCCCTTCGCGCTCATCGTTCTGATAATGGTGCCTCGTCTCACACTCTTGTTGCTTCGTCGCTTCCCCCTTGGTCGATGTCATAGATGTTTTATGATCCGCAGCCAGACTGTGCGTCACATCCGACCCCTCTCTTCCGATGGCTGCAGGTTATCCTTGAATAGGTTATAAGAAACGAAAGTCTTAGAGATCTTGGCAGGGAAGACATTTACATACTTCATTCTCTCTCCCAACCACTGAGTAGTTGCGGAAATGCTCTTATCTGTTACTATATGATTGGTGTCTATTAACTCTGATGTTAATGTGCGTGTTACTAATCTATTAATTACTGCTGTGGTGCAGGGTTCTGTGGGTGTCCCTGTCCATCGTCTGGCCTTCTAGGTGTCAGTTTCTGCGCCCTATAATGCAAGGTTTGGTAATACCCGTAAGTGCGAGGTGCTATGGTCATGCGTTCACGAGTATCCTTTTCATACAGTAGGTGACCCTTTATCAGTTTAAAACAGGGGCCATCAGCTGTTTTGTTCGGGATACTCTGAGACGGCTAGTATAGGGCTGGAGTTATCTTTGGGAGAACAGGGTGCTTTAGACATTCTATTCCGGGCCAATTGGTCAGGGGTAATTCTGGGTGGTGGAGATGGTGTCCTTTAAGAACAAAAACCACTGACATATAGTCCCCGTGTTGTGGGTCAGATTGGGAGACATCAGTCGTCTTACCTGTCCTTTCCTTCTTAGCCGATTAGGCTTAATGTTTGTAAAAAGGAGAGGTAGTAACGTGGTAAAGTATGGTCGTTTTTGTTTCTATCAATTTGTTCGAACACCACTGTGTTCAGGCCAATTATACACTTACCAAAGAGGTGTATGTCGTTAATTTATTCAAGAAAAAGAGGGCAAGAAAGAGCCTTTTGCGAGGGAGAGAGAGAGAGAGAGAGAGAGAGAGAGAGAGAGAGAGAGAGAGAGAGAGAGAGAGAGAGAGAGAGAGAGAGAGAGAGAGAGAGAGAGAGAGAGAGAGAGAGAGAGAGAGAGAGAGAGAGAGAGAGAGAGAGAGAGAGAGAGAGAGAGAGAGAGAGAGAGAGAGAGAGAGAGACAGACAGACAGACAGACAGACAGAGACAGAGAGACAGACAGTACATGCGTCAAGACGGAGACTCAGGGCTGCGTCGAGCACGGGGACCTCTCCTTTCCTGTCCTCTATTCCTATGCATGCTGCGTACCTTCAGTATTTTGTAGTTCATCTTATGGGTTGTCTGACCCTTTATTCTCCTCCCTTTGATCGGTGGACGCACACTTCAATCATACAATGACGCTCTCTTCAAGTGATCCGAACATGAAATGCATACACATTCATATCGTATAATCGTAGTACACACGCACAATCATATCATACAGTTTTTCATGTTCTCAATGGTGGTCTGTAATTTTACACACTATCTCACAACGTTTGTCTATGTTTTCCCTGATGTTGAACTTGGTGCGGTCCATGTCCACTCCACTCTTCAGTCGGAACTTCGTCGTGACCTATAGAGGGGAAATAAGAGGGGAGGGGAGGTGCAGTATTCAAAATACTCCAGCGCGCGCAGACACGAAAGGTTCTACCTACCATGTACCAGGCTAGCCGCAGGGTTGGGTAATACCACGGACCCATTATTCTTTAGTTTGAGGCAAAGATGCTCTAGTTCATTCATCTCCTAAATTCGCGTTCCCTGGTCGTGCATGTATTTCTCAATTGGTCGTGTATTATGGTGCAGGATACCATACCTTGCATGCGACATATACCTTAAGTTATAGTTCATTATTGATTTGACAATTCTTGGAAAAAGGGCAGGCGTGATGGGTACAAATTCCGTTAAACAAAAAGATTTTTAGGCAGATTGTGTCTGTGTTATCTGTATGCTTTCGCTTAGGAGTAACAATCATTTATTCAAAAGAAAAACCTTCAACAACCTAGATGATTAGTCATGACACTGAGTTCGTAATTCCTTTTTAAGAAGCCCTTTATTTAAAACAATGTCAGTATGGAAATACGGGCCTACAGCCGCCACAGACCGGCCACGGTGTGAGAGGCGTCGAGCAACATGAGCAACACTGGATTAACATAAAAATCGGTTCCCCCCTCTCCCCCACCGCCATGTGTGAAAGCATCGCATACATGTATATATATCTCTTTTTAACACGAATGTCACGTGACTGGAACGCCACAAGGAGTTGTAGGCCACTCCTACATCAGCGCCATCTTAGGGCGGGGTCGGGCCAGTGCACAGTCTAAGTCTTTCCATGAATTAGCAGTTGAACCAGAATCCCTTTCGGTAGTTCGAGAACTTTCGTTAGCGTCAACTTTGCGTCACTGCAACCTTGTAGCAATGCCACGGTTTGTTCTTAGGGCGGGGCAGCAGGCGGGTTCTTCCGCCGACGCTTTACTGTCTCACTGTATCAAGCGGAGGCAAGGTGGCTGCCGCCCGGGGGCAAAAAGAGCAATGGTGGTGGTTTTGTCCTTACCGGAAGTCCGCAGGAGTCGAACGTCAAATGACTCCAACCAATTCTGCAAGGCTGAGGGGAGCGTTCTGTCAAGGGTGGGGCCCATGCCCTAGCAAACAAGCTGTCGAGTCCAGAATTGTCTCACGGTGGGCCAGGCCTGGAACCGGAGGGGTCGACCGCCGGAGTTCAAGGGCAGCAGTAGCAGCAGCTCTTCGGTACAGTCACCGGAGAGGAGCCAGCAGCAGTAACAGCAGCAGTTCGGGTGGTGCTGCCACCGGGGTGATTCCAGTAGCAGTGACGACAGCAGTTTGGATGGTATCACCACCGGGGTGGGTCCCCGATTACCTTGCTGCGGGGGCCCACTCCTCACGTCGGGCGCTAGCGGCAGTCCTGGTGAACCCGGTGCTTGGGTGGTTGCCTGGCGGCCGCGTGCAGGGGTGCCGGCTCAGCCGAACGGCGAATGAAGTGGCAGGGCGCAACTCAGCTGGCCGACGTGTGAAAGGTGTGGTTTGGGGTGCCCTCATCTGCTGGCGAGCCTCCACCTGGGGAGGTGGGGGAGGTCCGTCCGCGTCGCCTCCCCCCGCCAGGGCACCCTCCGTTATTGAAGGAAGAAGTGACTGGGAAGACCCGCACAGCGTGCCAGGGTGAAATTCAGCAGGCCGATGAAAAAGATGGCAGGGTGCAGCTTAGCTGGCCGGTGAGTGAAAGACGGTTGGGTGCAGCTTAGCTGGCCGGTGAGTGAAAGACGGTTGGGTGCAGCTTAGCTGGCCGGCGAGTCAAAGGCGGTTGGGGTGCCTGGCAAGCCTCCACCTGGGGAGGTGGGGGAGGTCCGTCCGCGTCGCCTCCCCCCGCCAGGGCAGCAGCCATAATTGAAGAAAGAAGAAAGAAAACGGGAAGGTCCGCACAGCGTGGCGGGCTCCGCCTTGGTGTTGCCAGGACTTCGGCGCTTCGTATAGCCTCCGGCCTATTCGCACAATCGCTCGCCACTGATGTCAATGGATTTTTGCATGGCTTTTATAGCCCAAAGTCAACTAAGAGGGACCGCCCAAAACAGGCCAATGTTCCGATTTCGAGGAAGGAGAGGCGAGGACGGTGTCACGTGGACGTTAAGGCTTTGGGATGGAGGTTGCAGCAGACCGTCATGTAAATAGTTGTTTTAAAACGTGTTTTAACCTGTTTACCCTGTTGGTGTGTTTGTTATATCCTATAAGTTATTAAAATGTTATAACTACATTACTTCGTTGGAGTGTTTGTACATATTTGTAGTCAGATGACGAGCACCAGGAGGTGACTGTGCAATCGGAAAAATAACATAGCCCAATTGTGCGCGAGCTAGCCCTAGTTCGGTGACGTCGATGGTGGGTGTCAGCAGGCTTCCGTTTGTGCGGGATTTTGTCATGCTTATTGGGCGGGGTGGGCAGTAGGGCAGACATGTTTAGGTAGCGAGAGTAATGGAGTCGGGCTACCTCGTGGTCGTCTCGACCGTGAGCTTGGCTCCTTCCCTTGGTTTCATATGTCCCACAAAGGGCTAACTCCTAGCGTTATTTTAGTTTTTGTAAGGTCAAAAAGGATCCTACCAGTGCCTTTACTATCTTGTCGATTCCTGTTCGTTCATCCTTAGCTAATCGATTCATTCTGGTGGACTCTTTCTTTCCTATCTCATGGTCGTCTATCGTTGTAGTCGACGTTAGGTTCAGTACAAGAGGCTCAGCCGGCGCGGAGGCCGTGAGGGCCGAGGCCCCTGTACTGCTTTCGTTCGTGTTCGGGGGTTGTGGGTGTTGCACTACCGATTGGGAGGGTGCATACGGAGGGGGCATGTAAATGGTCGGGGGACCTAACAGTAATTCGTCATTCGTTTGCTGCTTGGAGGACAATACAGGGTAGAGCAAAGAAGGGGTCCTAACAGCGTACCGGCCTGAGGTTTCGGACTCCTGTCTTAGTTTAGTTTCCCTTCTCTCTTTTATGTCTTCTTCTAACTTTTTAGCGGCAAGGTGAGCTGCCTTTCGTAATTCCTTTTCTGCTTTTACTTCTTCCCTCTTTTTCCGTTGCGTTGTTTCTTTGCGCCACATGCCGATACTGTCAAGCATAGTAGGCGTCGTCTTATTGCTACGCAGAGCTATTTCTAGCGCTTCTATCTTATGGTCGTCGAAGGATCCCATCAGTGGCCACTGACTTTCGGGGTCCTTCTTGGTATATTTATGCCACAGCTTGCTATAAGCTACGGCGACTAGTCCATATTTAGTGAACATGTCCTTATTAGGGGTGCCTTCCAGTGGAGCCGGGTGGTTCACCTCTAATAAGCGGTCCGGGCAGAACCAACTACCAATCAGTGGGGAGAAGATAGGCATGACGGGTTTCAACGGGGACAAAAGTCAGCACTACCTATCTTTTCACTGCTTGCAAAGACTAGACAGAATATCTCTATTCTTCGTTATTTGTAAGCAGAGAATACCTCCAAAGAACCAATATCGAACAACTAGTGTTCGGACAATCAATCAATCAATCAATGGGGAGATAAAGATAGGCACGACGGGTTTCAACGGGGACAAAAGTCTGCGTTACCTACCCTTCACTATTTGCAAAGACTAGACAGAATATTCCTATTCTACGTTATTTGCAAACAGAGAATATCTCAAAAAGCACTATTCTTCAAAACAATCAATGTTCGGACAATCAATCAATGGGGAGATAAAGATAGGCACGACGGGTTTCAACGGGGACAAAAGTCTGCGTTACCTACCCTTCACCATCTGCAAAGGGAGAGAGAGAGAGTATTTCTACTCCTCCCCGTTTGTAGACAGCGAATATCTCAAAGAGAACAATCAATGAGCACAATCAATGAGCAATACTAGTATTCAAACAATCAATCAATTATTTCGCACTTTTGTCGTATTTCACGACCTTACCCGGACCGCGTGGACAGTTTCTCGTCTTCCGCCTCCAGCGCCCGATCGTCCTCTATTCTCCGTATTTGCCGCGGCACTCCTGATGGTTCCCAGTCAGGACCGTAGATCACTCGAGAGAGGTCTGCTCGGAACCAGTGAAGTTCGGATGATCGGCTGCCAGACGAGGGTCTATTGGGCAGGAGCTCTCCCGATCGTTGCAGTCGTTCACTCTGTCGTCGGGACCTCTCCCACTGGATCCACGTGTCGCTGATGGGCCCCACGTTTGGGACGCCAATTGTTAAATGGTAGCGGCAGTTTCAGTCGATAACCTTTCAAGTATTTGCCCGGCGGTAATCGCCTCTTATACCACTCGATAATTTACCAATGAAAGAGGCAGGCGCCGGAGACTGGAAGGCAGGAAACAAAGTTTTATTCCGTCGGAGCAGAACACATCAGATCAGACAGCAAGGTATCGTCACGAGGTGCTCTAACTGCATCTCTGAGACCTGGTCTCTTATACACTGGTTTATTGCTTTATTGCATATAGTACATTCTTGAGATTCCCTTGATGCCTGAAAGAACATCCCCTGAAGCCCCGGCTCAGATCCGATCCCACACATAGATACAGTAGAAGTTCCCACCCTACCCGCAGTGGGAGATGGCTATCGCGCAGCAGGGAATTCCGCTAATTCCCGGGGGTGTGTGCAACTGGCCGGGTCTCAGGGGGTAGGGGCTTTGATCTACTGTAATCCCTTTGATGTGGGGTGTTTCCCTTACAGTAGGGGCAGTAAACTGCATCCGCAGGGCTAGGTGATGGCCTGGGACCAGTTCAGACAATGGGGCGCAGAGGAAGGGGGTTATCAAAGGAGAGGCATGACCATGTATGGGTTGTCGGTTGGAAGTGGTTCCGTAGCAGGGTCGCGCAGAAGGAGAGGGTTTATGGCCTGTATGAGAGAGCGGGGGTGGCCGGCGCGCGGGGGATGCTTGCAGCGCCAGGGGAAAGCGCTGGCGGTCGAGAGTGAGCGGGGAGAGAGTGGGGTGCCTAAAATGGCGGCTGTGCATTCGCTGCGCGTGGTGCTGGGGAGGGGCAAGATGGCGCAGATAATGTTCAGTTTGCGAGCTAAATTTCCACAACGACGTTGTTTGAGATTCTTTTGTTTTTCATTCAAGATGTGCTCCTGGTACAGAAACAGAACAGCCAGTCGGTAGTTCTCACTGTTAACGGTCTGAAAGTGCGGTGTTGCTTAGAGTGGCATGGTGGTGATATGATATGGTGCTACACTCTGGTATGAAACAGAGAGTCTAAACCGAGAGGTCATTGCTGCAAAGTGATGTGGTCTGGTGTTTGTTGCATACGTGTGCAAGTAGTGTTAGTAGGCGTTTATAACATACAGGGAGTGGGAAGCGAACTACTGACCGCTACTGTGTGTTGATAGTATACCGGAAGTGGGAAGCGAAGTAGTTACGCCTACCGGTGTGAAGACTTGGGGATGAAACTGAGCTGATTGCTGTAAAGTGATGGGCTCTGGGTGGTGTAGGATACTAGCCGCTGTAGTATAAGTGTGTAAGTAGTGTTAATATGCATTTATAGTATATAGGGAGTGGGAAGCGAACTACTCATCCCTACTGGTGTGAAGACTCTGGGATTAAACCGTGAGCCTAGATTGTGAGCTCATTGCTGTAAAGTGATGTGCTCTGGGTGCTGTAGCCTTCTTGTGGAAGAAGTGTTAGTTTACGGTTATACAATATAGGGAGTGGGAAGCGAAAGTCTTACCCCTACCGGTGTCAAGACTCGTGGATGAAACTATGAGCTCATTGCTGTAAAGTCATGTGCTCTGTGTAGTATTCCATTGTAACTCATAGTAGAATGTTAGTATGTAATTCTACTAGAATCTAAGGGACATATTATCAAGAAACGGCGTTAAAATGATCGCCTCTTTAGCGGCAGGAAACAGCCGCTAAAATGGCGATAATGGGCTTGATAATATGCCGTAGAGAATTCCAATAGAAGCCCATGTTAACACCAGAACATGGACTTCTATTGGAATTCTCTACGGCATATTATCAAGCCCATAATCGCCATTTTAGCGGCTGTTTCCTGCAGCTAAAGAGGCGATAATTTTGACGCCATTCCTTGATAATATGGCCCTCAGTATGTAATGTTAGAATGTAGGGCTGTCATGAGGGGAACCTTGCGGAGTTTGTACACGGTGCTGGATTAGACAGTTGCTTTGCTTGCTGCTCCTGTTGGTGGTTGTTTCAGGTGTCTTGTTTTCTTGTAATGAATCTACTTATTGGATTCACTGCTGTCTGCCTCTTCACTACATAAATTTGGCGACGAGTGGGAGAAGGCAAAAAGAAGGTACCACTGAGAAATTTTTAAAAAATACTTGAAACTCACATGCTCTTCTGCACCCTTTGACACCCGACACCCCACATTCTTCCCGGTTCACCACGGGAATTCTTCCTGATTGATGTGGAGGGAGGCGCGGTCACAGTAACAACTTCCGGGGAGGAGGGTGCAGCGTCATTCTGCACTCTGCTAATCAGCTGCATAAAAGCTTCATGCCACATGCTACGCACACTGGACACGCGCTGTGGCAGAATACTCACTCTGCTCTTCCTCACGGTACCTTCCCCTTTGTAAACCCAATGTGCTGTTCTTTTTAAAATCGCCGCAATTGTTTTAAATAATCTTGAAGAAATTAATTTTTAAAAAAATACTTGAAACTCACATGCTCTTCTGCACCCTTTGACACCCGGCACCACGCATTCTCCCCGGTCCACCACGGGAATTCTTCCCGATTGATGTGGAGGGAGGCGCGGTCACACCAACAACTTCCGGGCTAGAGGGGAGGAGGGCGCAGCGTCATTCTGCACTCTGCTAATCAGCTGCATAAAAACTTCATGCCACACGCTACGTGCAGTGGACACGCGCCACGAGCGTGCCGAAGGCACGCCAAGGGCACGCCCGTCTGTGCCCGTCCGCGGCCAGCCGGGGCCAGGGGCCACGACCCCTGCTCGTTTCTCCATTCATATTGGGAGCTACAGCCCCAACTCTCTACTTAAATTAAGAGGAAAGGCCTCTTCCCCATGCCTCGCTACCTGGAACCTAGCAGACCAATGCACAGCCTGCCCACACTGTGGATTTCAGCTTCACCCTGACCCTCCAACCAAAAACACACAGCTAAGCATGTTCCTCCTGAACTGCAGGTCACTCCCTAAACATACCACAGAGATATCCCTGCTTTTAGATGAGTTAAAACCAGATGTCTTATTTCTACCAGAGACCTGGCTCCATTCTGAGTCAGAACCTTATCTTATCCAGGCTCTACCACAAGGATACCACATTTTACGGGAAGACCGCCTAACGGGAAGAGGAGGTGGCTTAGCAGTCATCCACAAAGACTGCTATGGGTGCCGTAGCTCTCCTAACCCTATACCGGACTGCGAAAGTCTCTCCTTCTCCATAGACTTTTCCCCCATTAGCACATTCTCGGGGATGCTTATATATCGCCCACCTGGGACCCTGGGTCAATTTCTCAACTCCCTGCCTTCCACTATAGCCAACCTAGCTTGTAGCTCATCAAAGTTTACACTTTTAGGGGACTTCGACATCCATTTTTATGATATTACAGACCACACTGCCCTAGAAATGTCCACTAGCCTCTCTGCGCTACAGTTTAAACAACTAGTGCTAAAACCCACCCACTCCAAAGGTCATCTTCTTGATCCCATCTTTAGTAATTGTACAGATCTCTTAGTGGGAACTCCCTCCCCTCTTCCATGGACGGACCACTTCCTTATCACCCTCTCCTGGGTTACCCCAGACACCCACCCCTCTACCACTACAGCTATCTGGAGAAAATGCAACTGGTAAAAACTTCCGCAGGCTGAATGGGCAACGAGTCTCAAGACCTCTAGACCACCCAACAATTCTGACCCCACTCTAGCTAATGAAAACTATAATAGATGGATTTCGAACTCGCTGGACTCCGTACTCCCCATAAAATGCACTGAATCCAAGCGTAGTTACCAGGACTGCTCCCTGGTATTCCCTTGGTTTACGGGAAAAGAAACGCCTCTGCAAAAAACTGGAGAGGAAGTGGCGATTGGACTACTCACTTTCCAGTAAAATGGCATATAGAGCTGCGATAAAAACATATAAAAACGAAATTCAAATCGCGCAAGCAACCTTTTTCGAAAATAAGATTAACTCAGCCGCCTCCAGGCCCAAGGAAATATATCAAATTGCGAAAACCCTCCTTAAGTTCCCAGAAAAACCTCAAAACCCCCTTAACGCACAAACCCATTGTAATAACCTGGCAGAGTTCTTCTTCCAAAAAATACAAACCATCTATACCTCCTTTCCCCACATTCCACCCACCAAATTACATGAGCCGGGGCTTCAGCCCCCGGCAACACTCGAAAACCTTCCACATCTTGATTCCACCTTGCTACAATCCATCATGCGTCAGGCGAAATCCGGCTCTCCCAATGATCCGGCACCCCGCGCACTCTGCTGACCGTCACCAGGCACGCTCTACCCACCACCCTTGACCTGCTTCATGCCTCTTTATCCACTGGGACTGTCCCGCCCCCCTGGAAGCAGGCCATGGTTAAAGCCCTCCTTAAAAAATCCAACCTAGATCAAGACAACCCAGGGAATTACCGACGAATCTCCTTACTACCCTGGCTAAGCAAGATCCTTGAAAAACACATCACCAACGTGCTGGCGGAGGTCCTAGAGACCTACCAACTGCTCGACCCTTCCCAGACGGGATTCTGTCCCATGCATGGGACCAAAACCGCCCTCGCTGCAGTTACAGAGGAGGCAAGGAAGATCATGGATCAAGGAGGCTCTGCAGCTATCATCCTCCTCGACCTAAGTGCCGCCTTCGACACTGTAAACCATAACATCCTACTGCAACGACTTGCCAGCCTAGGAGTCTCAAGGAAAGCAACGGCTTGGTTTGAGTCTTTTTTGTCAGACCGCTCCTTGCAGGTCTTTGAGGGCGAAACCACCTCCCCTAGCAAGCCTCTTGGCTGCAGAGTGCCACAGGGCTCTTCTCTGAGCCCTACACTCTTCAATATATATATGAACCCCTTAGCTGAGATTGTCCGCCCCTTTGGGTTAAAAATTATCACCTATGTGGACGACACTCAGCTAGTGGTGGCTCTCAACCAACCACACACCGCGCCCAACCACCTGAGGGACTGCTTAGAAGCAGTGTCTTCATGGATGACATCGTCTTGTCTCAAATTGAACGGAGACAAGGCAGAACTGATGCTCCTAGGTAACTCCCCCAATCTTACCCTGTGGCCTACCTGCCTTGGACCCGCCCCCCATAACCAAGGATACAATTAAGAGCCTAGGCATCTGGCTGGATAAATCCCTTAGCTTTTATTGCAAAGCAGCCAAACTTTCAGCAACCTGCTTTGGTCTACGGAGGCTTATTCGGAAAATCCTTCCCTTATTACCCTTCCAGGCAAGGCAGATTATGATCCAATGTCTCATTCTGTCGCGCCTGGACTTTGGGAATGCCCTTTACCTGGGGGCCCATCAGGCCACCCTACGCAAGCTCCAGGTTATCCAAAATTGCGCAGCACGAACCCTCCTCCAGATCCCTCGTCGACTCCCTGTCAAAACTGGACTGAAGAATCTTCATTGGCTCCCAGTCAGGGAAAGAATTCAATTTAAGAGCCCGTGCATCGTTCACCGAGCCTTCTGGAAAACGGGCGCCATCATTAATCAATCACTGATCACCCCCTACCTCCCGAACAGACAGCTCAGATCAACTTCTTCCTTTCTTGTCACAGTCCCCAGGATCAAGAGAGTCAGATGTGGGGGCTGTTCATTCTCCTATAACTCGGCTAAACTCTGGAAGTCCCTCCCCCTCCATCTTCGATCAGAGCCCAACCTACTCTCTTTCCGCAAACAGCTAAAAACCCTGCTTTTTAACAAATCAGACTAGTATCCAACTGCTCAGCCACACGCTGGTCCATAGCGCTAGGACGTTGCAGGGTAGCTACTACGCTTAGCAAATGGTCTTTTCATTTAATTTCATTTCAAAATTGCTTGCGTTGTGCTGAAGACCCATTTTGTTCGTGTAGCTATTTCTACTCAGGCCAGGGTCGCCAGCTCATTGGACTATGTCATCCGACTTCTGGTAGGATTGATATTTTTAGATTTTGCACTTCCTCTTCTTCTTCACTACATTCTGGTCACTGTACTACACGTGTGTAAATAGTGTTAGTATGTGTTTATACTAACAAATGCATCATGGTAGTAAGGAGGGCGACCTCTCAGGTGCAGCTCATACAATGTCCCGGGGTGTGTATTTGCTGGACATTTGTGTTTGCTATTCGAGGGTGGTGCATGGCTTCCACCCTGTGATAGCAAATACTTGTTCGACTACTTGCAGCGAGAGGAGGAACACCTCGTATTGCTGTAATAGAGGGGATGCGGATGGTAAAAGTAGAGAGAAAAGAACAAAAAAAAAAAAGCTGGTCTCACCCGTTCTTTTAAATGAGGCCCCTGGTGGGTGGGTAATGTTCCATGGCCAATCCAATTATTATATTGAGGGGTCTCTGTAGGATTGGGGATCTTAATGTCACATGTAAATTAGGCACGGGAGGGCACAGAGACGTTTTGCAGCCTAGGGGAACGCCACCTTCCCGGGTATTGTTTACTAATTGTTCGGGGGGTACGAGGCCAACTGAAGTCAGGGGATCGCCACACTCCGGGTCTTTATTTAAATATGCAGGGTGGGCCTCGGCAGTCCCTGAAGCCTCGGTGGTCCTAGGCAGTGCCTTATTTGTTCTGTAATCACACGGGCAGTGCTTATGGTGTTATAAAGTGATACACTCATAGAACTCTTGCCGTTGTACAATTACTCAGGCTTCATTTGTCTAATAGTCAGTTAGATTAAGTTTGGTAGGTGCACTCTAATATTAAATAATGTTGTCCTTAAAATCTCCTATAAACAGATGATTTTCACAGTAAACAATAGACAAGTGTCGTCAGAAAAAGAAGACCTATACACTCAGTTATTTATTTGAAAAAATAAGTAACCTTTATTAAAACAGAAATAAATAGAAATGTAACTTAAATAGAACAGCATAATAAAAAAAACGTGGGTTGGACTCCAGTGGAAGCAGCGTAGGAAACCTGCAAGACAAAAATGAAACATAAGTATGTGTGCTATGTGGAAGAGGAAAAGAAAGGTAGTCCGAATGAAAGGACCATAGTGAGAATGGAAGGGAGGGGGAGTGGTTGGAAGGGAGAAGGGGAGGGAGAGTCAAAAGAAGAGAGGGAGGAGGAGATAGAGCGTCGGCCTATTGCACCCAGCCCTTAGTGTTTATCCTACGTCACCCGTTTGTCTAGGACGCTGGGGTCTGCAAGAAAGAGTGTGGTTCAGCAAGTCCTTAAAATTAAAAACATGAGGCCAGAGATTATGGGCCATATTATGAAGGAAGGGCGATAACATTATCGCCGCTTTAGTGGCAGGAAACTGCAGCTAAAGCGGCGATCAGGGGTTGATAATATGCCCTTGTGAATTCCCTTAGAAGCCCAGGTTCTGGTGTGAACCAGGGCATCTATGGGAATTTAAAAGGGCATATTATCAACCCCTTATCGTTGCTTTAGCGGCAGTTTCCTGTCGCTAAAGTGGTGATAATGTTATTGCCGTTGTTTGATAATATAGTCCTACATTATTAGCTATGGGAAAATTGCTCGCGTGCACCTGTGCACCCAGGGTGCTGCACCCCAACCCCTTCCCCCGCACTGTGCTCAATTGTAGGTCTTGCACCCCGAGGCTTCACTGCTCACCTGCCACCACTGGGGTGTCCCACGACGTGTTGGTGCAAGCTCCTAGTCCGGGGTATGTTTGTCCGATAGACCAGGTCTCCGGTCTAGGACAGTGTCTTGATACCACGATGGAAGGCGTCAGAATGCCAGGGCATCATTGCGGGGTCAGCTCCCGCTCCGCCCTTCTTGTGGCAATCAATGGAATGTCTGAAAAGGGAGAAATAATATAATGGTGGAAACGTCTGGAGGTAAATGAAGGTTTATTTCAAGATTGATAGAGGACACCAGTTGAGTGCATCCTCCCTTCTTGAAGTACGATCTACCAACTGTTAGTGGTAATCGGGGTTCAAAGAGGACTTGGAGTGCACGAGAATACACAAGGTTAAATAATAATATGTTATGCCAACGTTCACATACAAAGGAACAGAGCGCATGCTAGAAGTATAATGTGCACATGTAATGCAGTGGCGGGAGCCTGTGTGCATGTACCCTTAGTAAGGAGCTCACTACAGTGTCCTGAAAGCCAACGCCACATGTTTGTAGGGCAGCGCTGCCCGCTGGCTCAGGCCTACAGTACAGTCCAGCAGGTCTTTAAAATGAGACAGAGATGTGACTAAATGAGGTCAAAGATCACATCATAACACATGGTAATATCGTTTGTTCGGACCTGCGCAGCTAGGCTGAAGCACCCCACCCCTCTCGCCGCAGCGCGCTCAATTGGAGGCCCTGTGCACCCAGGCCGCTCTGCTTACATGCTGTTATTGTTGTGTGAGAAAACACTACGGGCAGCAGTGCTCACAATTCAGATGGAGTGTTGATTGCAGGAGAGTGTACACCTCATGGATCCCTTTAGTAGACGACGGGCAGTAGGACTCACAATTTAGAGCCTGTGTTGATTGCCAGGATGGAGTACACCTCATGGATCCATTTCTTTTTTTTATTGCACATTGTGATATGCGAGGTGGATGCGGCAAATCATTTGAGGTACTGTGGAAGAAGAGGGATGTGTGGCGTCATGGTTATCCTATTTATACGTACGCAAAGTGGACTGGGCTTGCGTACGCCAGGCCTGCGTAGGGGTGTGAATAATTATTCTGGGGACCTGGGCATTGTTCAGTTGCTGCCTGTCCTAGAAGTGTACTTATGTGTGTTTCTTTTGTAGTTTTGACCTCGCAGAGTGTGCAATTTAGATTAGTGTAGCATGTGTCGGGAGGGCGGAAACTATTGTTAATGAGATGGCATGTGATCTAGGATGTGCAGTCTGCCCGTGGCTGATGATGCTCCTTAGAGCCAGCAATACCCAGGCCGAAAGGCAGCACAATAATGTGCAGACACACACACCAGGGGCATCGTGTAACACATATTTGTTTTTTGATGGAACATTTGTGATGCATGGCAATCACATGTGGAAGGCTGATGTACAGAGCATGAATATTGATCAAGATGATCGTTGCATGTTGTGTGTAGCATAAGATATCTGTAAACAGGAAAACACTTTTCAAATATGCTTTCTAAGCAGAAGAGGAGTCTCTCATCAAAAGCTGTAGAGAGAATGAGTAAAATGGGTGGGGCCGTACAACTGTTACAATGGGAAATGTTATAAACCAATCAAATGCTTTTTTTAAGGTCACATGGCAATCGCAAAACGAGCGTGCAAGGAGGCCGCACCCAACGCGATTTTGACAAAATATATTTATCATAATATAAGTTTATTACAGTTAGAAATATATAAATGTTTAAAATAATTTAGATTTTCGTGTGCTCTCATATACTGTTTAAAGTTATTACCTACTGGCGGTCGCCAGTAGGTAGTTATAGTTAGGACCTATTTTCCATAGGAAATCTGCAACATTCTATTCCCAATAAGTATGGCGCCAGTAGATGAATCTTTGCGAAATTTTCCAAACTTTTGACCAGCTCCGGTCCGCTCCTATCCTGAAAGTTTCGTGGTGATTCGTCAAGCGGGGGCCGAAAAAAAGGGGGGTCCCAAAACGCGTTTTCCCCATGCAATTTCCCATAGGACCTGTTGACGCAGCTACAGCCCGAACTGCTGAACGGAATTACACCAAATTTGGCAAAGAGGTAGTCCTCAGTTCAGACTCGTGCCTTTTGCATAAATGGTGTAAATCCGTTCAGTAGTTCCTGAGAATATTAGAGTTAAAAGTACATATATATCTATGGCCTCGGAGGATCCGCGCACACTAAGCTCCCTGAACCGAGCACGCACCCTCCCGATCACGCGCTGAATGCTAATTGGCTGTCGAGTGTCTGTCTACATTCGAAACCAGGAACTGTTGGCAGCCATTTTGTGCCTCGGTAGAAGCGAGGCTGAAGAAGTAAGGGGAATAAGTGTTTAAAACATATAAAGGGGGCAGGGTAGAAATTCTCTGACCCTCTAGTGTTGCTCAGGGGGTCCCAGAAGGACCCCCTGGGGCCCCCTTTAAAAAAAAAAAAATCGGCAAAATGCGTGCAGGGTGCGCGGATACGGACAAAAAAATTAAAAAAACCTGAAGCATGGGCTTCCGCACTTTGTTAATAATTAGCCCCCGGGTGGGCCAAATCACGGGGGCAAAATGTTTATATATTAATAGGGGAGGGGGGCTGTGTGGCCCCCCTCCTGGAGCCCTCAAGGGCCCTGGGGACAGCCACGCCCCAGGGCCGGCTCCTACAGTGTCCTGGGGTGCCCACACCCAGGACACTGTTGTTTGCTATGAGAGGGCGGGAGTCTCCCGCCCTCCCATAGCAAACTTCGTTAGGATTTTGAAAGAGAGAGCAGGTCCTGCTCTCTCTTTCAAAATCCAAACGATATTGCTTTTCCACACGGGGAGCTGCATGTCAGCAGCTCCCCATGTGGAAAAGCAATGCCGGCTCCCGAAGAATGAGGGGAGCCGGCTGGGACCGTGGTGGCGTTGGGGCTCCCCCTACGGTCTCCAACGTTTTTTTTATAAGCCCCGGAGGTTGGGGTCCCCGGGGATAATAAAAATTAGTGATAGGGGCTATTTTTTTTTTTTACGGTACAATTAGGAGTCGCGCATCCTAACGCGTTGGGTGCACGGTTCCTCTCGCGTTGGGAGTGCGGTTCCTAACGCGTTGGGTTCGCGGATCTAAGGAAAAAAACCTGAAATTGTTGGGAGATAAAGATTAAGCTTAAGTGTTTTGTTCTTGAGTGGCTCTAAAAAGAGCTGTTGTGCTCATTGAGAGTTTTTGGTACTTATAAGTAAGTACCTAAACAGAGTCTAAAGTTGTTGAGGAAGACTCTGTTTCCTTCATCAGTAAAGTGTACTCCATCTCTCTTATACATCTCTTGCATGTGAAAGCGCAGATTGTTATTGTAAATGGACCCCATTCTATAGTCTCGGAGAAAAGCAGAAACAGATTTATTCACAGGTTTCCTAGCTTTCTCAATCTTCGGACAAAAAGATTGGACCAGTTCCATTTCTGCCTTTGGCATATGTTAGAATACACAAAGGCAGTTTTGGGAAAAAGTGAAAACAATTCTGCATGAAGGTGGCCTTCATAAGCATTTCCAGACCTACCCCAGTCAAAGTGCCTAGGTCATTGCCACCACAGTGCACTATTATGAGGTCAGGGTGTTGGATATGCATAAAGGTTTTTACCAATGGCATCAATTGGTTCCACTTTAACCCTCTCTGTCCAATTAATTTAATGTCTACATTTGGCAAACCTAGGTCTTTGTGAATGCCTTTGTTTTCTGCATACCTTTGGCTCCAGAAAATATAGCTGTGTCCCACAATCCACACTCTAAGCATCTTGAAGGGAGGTCTGGATGCACTCGGATGGTCTCTGTAAATGAAATGGCAGTTTGAAAAGTAAGATTTTTCTAAAATGGTGGCTAAGATGCAGTTTTGAAAAAAGACAAGAAATCATTGGTTGTTTGACAACCTTCTACACTGAAAGGTAGGGTGCATGTTTCTGTTTTTTAAACGCATGATTCTTATTAGTTAACAAAAAGTGCGTGAAAGGAACATTATATATGATAAGCTGATACGTTGAAAAGTCAAGCACACTTGCTGTTTTGATTAGCAACACTGTGTGCTGAACTTGTGACCTGTGTGCTCAGTTCAGTGTTCCATGACCTGTTGCTATGGTAACAGGTAGAAGGCAGATTGGGGATAGGGTTCAAATTTATGTCATTTGGAAAGGGTTGAAATGTTTAACCAATAGAAATGTGTGTTTGCTTTTGAATTTATGTGGGAAGGAATGTGATTTGATGTTTACATGTATATGTGTGGAAAATGAGAGGGAAACTTTGCCATTCTTTGGTTTTGCTGACAGGTGCACAGTGCAGAGATTCTGTATAAGAAAATCTGGTGTGTGACTGATATCTGGTGTGTGACTGATATCTGGTGTGTGACTGATATACTTCTTAATCTACAAAACAACTTGAAAGGTGAGTTATTTAATTGTGAGGGGATGTATGTAGACTATTTTGATTTTAATCAGACTAATGTATTTCTCCTGCTAAAGTGTAGGGAGTACTTTTTTTGTCTACAATCTTATTGACAGTGTGTGTGCATGTAGAAAGCATTCTGTGATAAGCATTTGTGTTGTTCATGTGTTTGCAGACAGATAACTGTGCAGTTTTTATATTTTGGTACAATTAGAAATCAGTCATTGTTTATGAATTTGCAAAATGTTGCACGTTTCTACACTAAAATGTAGTACTCGTAGATTAAACTCCTAGGATAGTGTTGCTTGTCTAGAATCACACTGTGAGTCTGTGTGCATTTGGGTAACCATTGTGAGAGAAGCATTTGGTAACATCATGTATTTGCTGACAGATAACTGTTTTAAAACCGGTCATGTTGTCAAGTTTTAGCAGCATTAGAAGCCAGTCTTTGCTTATGCATTGATAAAATGAGTCAGGGTTTGACACTAAAGTGCAGTACTTAAATATGTAGATTGTGTGCAGTACCCTTACCCCTTCCACAGTAGTGAATGAGTTTTGGTAAACTGCTAGGGATAGTGTTGCTTGTCTAGAATCACACTGTGAGTCTGTGTGCATTTGGGTAAGGATTGTGAGAGAAGCATTTGCTAACATTATGTATTTGCTGACAGATAAGTGTTTTAAAACCTGTCATGTTGTCAAGTTTTAGTAGCATTAGAAGCCAGTCATGGCTTATGCTTTGATTAACTGAGTTAGGCTTTGACACTAAACTGGAGTCCTGAAATATGTAGATTGTGTGCAGTCCCCGTACCCCTTTCATAGTAGTGAATGAGTTTTGGTAAACTCCTAGGAATAGTGTTGCTTGTCTAGAATCACACTGTGAGTCTGTGTGCATTTGGAAACCACTGTGAGAGAAGCATTTCGGAACATCATGTATTTGCTGACAGATAACTGTTTTAAAACCTGTCATGTTGTGAAGTTTTAGTAGCATTAGAAGCCAGTCTTTGCTTATGGATTGATAAAATGAGTCAGGCTTTGACACTAAAGTGCAGTACTTAAATATGTAGATTGTGTACGGTACTCTTACGCCTTCTACACTACTGAATGAGTTTTGGTAAACTCCTATGATAGTGTCGCTTGTCTAGAATCATACTGTGAGTCTGTGTGCATTTGGGAGCCACTGTGAGAGAAGCATTTCGGAACATCATGTATTTGCTGACAGATAACTGTTTTAAAACCTGTCATGTTGTGAAGTTTTAGTAGCATTAGAAGCCACTCATTGCTTATGCATTGATAAAATAAGACAGGCATTGATAGTAAAGTGTAGTACTGAAATATGTAGGTTGTGTACAGTACCCTTACCCCTTCCACAGTAGTGAATGAGTTTTGGTAAACTCCTAGAGATAGTGTTGCTCGTCTAGAATCACACTGTGAGTCTGTGTGCATTTGGGAACCACTGTGAGAGAAGCATTTGGGTACTTCATATGTTTGAATATGCATAACTGCTTTAAAACTTTCCTGTTCTCAAGTTTTGTTAGAATTAGAAGGCAGTTATTGCTTATGTAATCACCCAGGAAGTGTCCTTGCAATACTGTAAACATTCAGTTAATATTCAAGTAGTAACTAAGTGAGGCAGGCCTTAGCACATGCATTGATTCAAATGCTTATCCACTCTGCATGCAGTCCTCTAACCATCTACACAGTTCTCTTTCACACCTTTAATTCCACTGTCAGTATTCATACACTTCAAGCAAATACTCTGTTACTTCCCATGTACTCCTCTAGTGGCCCATTCAGTAGCATATACTAAACCATTCACTTTGCCAAAACCCAAACACTTATAAATTCACTCAGGCACTCTCTTTTTAGGCCTCGGCTGCGAAGGCTGCGCTTGCGCAGTCTCGCTCCGAGATTTAATGACTTGGAGAAGAGGGGCTTGAACCCGCACCTCTTCTCCCCTGTTCTCCATTGGCTGGCCTCTTGAATGCTGGCCAGCCATTGGAGAAGAGGTCAGTCATTCCAAACAGGCCCCGTCCTTTTCGGATCGGGGGGCGTGTTTTTTGCAAGAAGTCTCAAGGAGGAGACAACAGCAAAACACGCCCCGAATCCGAAAACGACGCTGCCTTTCTCCGAGGCATTTCTGCTCTGCCTCGGAAAAAGGCGGTGGTGTCTTCCGGTGCCCTCTTTACTTGTTCTGGGTCTCCTGCACTCTTTCTGCTCCCACCTGCACGGGGGTCGTGACCCTTGAACATCTGACCAGGTACCCCCTCGGACTCTAAAGTCCCTCACAGTTGCTCGGACTAGACTTTCAGCGCTGAGAAGTATCAGAAAGGTACGCGCAGCGCTTTATGAACCTTCTCTGAATGCATCGATTTCCTTGGGCGTGCGCTACCTCGGGTCGTTGCTTGCTGCCGTCCCCACGAGGGCAATCCGTTCGTGGGGCTGGAGAGAAGTGTGGGGGGGGGGTTACCGATTTGCACCCCCGTCTCACTGCGACCTTTAACTTGCTGAAGCGGACTCGTGATGAGGCTTTTATTGTCCGTCGCTTCAAACTTCCCGCGGCTTCCGTCCTCGCGCGACCCCACAGCATCCTCCGGATAATTGGCCCCGGAGATGTTTACCAGACAGATGGTGCATGGCTTCGCCCATCAGGGGCTCTCCAGGCTAGAAGTGGTGGGCGCGCATTATCCTCTCCGCCCCCACCCCGCGCAGAGCTGTAGTGTGAAATGTTGGATGAGATGCCGAACACCGCGAGGTCCGTGACTGCTCCGCCTTTCAACTACTCTGCTGTGGACAGAATACAGAAGTAGCTGCATGAACCCCGTGGATATCGAGCTGTGCCCACACCGCCTTGAAGATGGTGGCACAGGCCATAGGTGGATGACGTGCCACCACTCGTGCCCGCCCCAGCTCCCAAGCATATCGCCAACCTTTAGTATATCTTCACAGGATTTGTGGGGGGGGAAGGGTGGGGTCCGGGATAAGTTCAGCCGTGTCCTTCTTGCTGGTGGGGTGGGGTGGGAGGGGGCGCAGGATGAATGCTCTATTTGACAATAATATTATTAAACTCAAGTGTAGGGTCCCTGGTTTTCCTTGGGAGCCGGTGGACTACCTGGTGTTGCCCCACATCATGCCTCGGACTTCCCCCACCCAACACTTCCAGTCTCCTTATCTCATGAACACCAGGGTAGCATCTCTTGATTCAACATCATACCTCTTTCTTCCACCACCCTACACTTCCTGTCTCTTTACCTCTTTCTTCCACCATCTTACACCTTTAGATTTTACTAAAATTATATGCATTATAGACCTATGTAGGCTTTTAGCCAGCATTTTTATCCATTGTTCTGGTGATGTTGTTCACATTTTTCTTCATACACTGTCGTCCACTGTTCTGCCCACATAAGTCATTGGTTAATTTCACTGTGAGAGCATTATACTCTAACCCCAGGGGCACGTGTGCACAATAATTATTCTTTCGGTGGTTGTGGACTACTATGCCATTGTATGCTTTTAGAGACCCAAAAATGTTTGCTTGAACCATTTATTATATTGATAGCACAACAGCGTCCCTAACAAAAAGGTTTTTAAAAAAATGATAAAACAAGCTTTGATAAAACGAAAAATTGATTTAGGAACGCTGCCAATACTAGTTTCAGAGCCGGCCTTTGGTACGATAGCGCCCTGGGCGTGAGAGGAGAGAAATGTGGCGTACTTGTGTGGTGAATTAAATGAGTTAGCAGGGGGTCCCTTTTGTGTTTACAGATCATTACCCTGAGGAGCAGGGACTGGCCCCTGAACACAAACATCCCGGGACCTCCCCCAGCTCGCTTAAATCACCTGAAAGCTTGGGTGTCCCACGCAGATGTTTGGTTTTGTTTACGTGTCAGCAGGGGTCAGAGGGTGAAGGGAGGGCAAGGAAAGGAGCTAAAAGTGGTGTTAACAACATCGCCCGATATATAATAATGAAGGATAAAGCCACTTTAAACTGACAGAAACTAACAGGCAGGGACATGGTTGAAACAAGATGAGAAGGGCGCTGTTGGCATCACTTTAATGCACACAGCTTCTGCGCCCCTCAGAAGATTGGTGACCTGGGCTTGGGCCCAGCTGGCTCATGCTAAAGGCCGGCCCTGGTCTAGTTTTCCCGTGTGGTGGTTAATAGCTCTCCTTCTGCCAGCCGGCGTGCCCTTTTAAGTCCTCCCACTGCTGAGAGATTTCCCCTTGATGCAACGGTCTCGGCATTGTTAAAGTTAGAGCTATTGGAATTGCTCATGACATTATTTTTGTTTATGTTTTTAAAACATGTAAATAAACGGCATTGTTATTTACAATGTCAATAGCTTAATCTGTGTGTGGGTGCAAATGCAATAGGTCTCGCATTGGAGAGTGATTAAGCTATTGACATTGTAAATAACAATGCCGTTTCTTAAAATGTTTTAAAAACAAAAACATTAACAAAAATAATGTAATGAGCAATGCCAATAGCTCTAACTTTACCAATGCCGAGACCATTGCATTGTAAATGCTTGTTAGTACTCTTATCATTCAGTCAGTATCCAAGTGCTCATGCAGCGAGCAAGGCCTTACAACATAGACTGCTTGAAACCCCTATGCAGTATGCATACAGGCCTCTAGTCACCTACACATTTGTCTTTCACTTCTGTAATTAACTAGTCAGTTTCTATATACTTCAATAAACATCTTGTCACTCATCTTGCAATCATCCAGTGACTGATCCAGTACCATGTACTAATCTTTTTACTGTGCCAAAACTGAAAAACTTAACAGTTTTACCCAGGCACTCTCCTAGCAGTAGTCTAATGATTCAGTCAGTTTCCAGGTACTCATGCAGTGAACCATGCATTACCACATAGAGGGCTACAAATGTCTATGCAGTATGCATGCAGTCTTGTAACACACTATACACTTGTCCTTAACAGCTTCAATTCCCCAGTCAGTATCCATGTACTTTCAGCAAACATCCTGTCACTCCCCTTGCAGCGTTCCAGTGACTTATTCAGCATCATGTAGTAATGCATTCACTGCGCCAAAACTGAAACACTTGTAAATTCAGTCAGTACCTAAGTACTAACGGAGTGAGGCAGGCCTTAGCACATGGATTGATTCAAACGTGTTTCCAGTATGCATGGAGGCCTCTAACTACCAACACAATTGCGTTTGAGACGTTCAATTTCTCTGTCAGTATCTATAAACTGCAATAAACACTCTGTCACTTTAATTGCACACCTTCACTGACTCATTTGGCAGTAAGTACTAACCTATTCGCTGCACTAGAATCCAAAATCTTAAAAAGATGCACCGAGTCACTTTTTTTTGTAGTACTCTAATGATTCAGTCAGTAGTCAGGTAGTTTTGCAGTGATCCAAGTGTCACTCTATGGACTGTTTCAAACGTCTATCCATTATGGATGTAGGTCTCTAGCCACCTACATACTTGTCTTTCACACCTCCAATATCCCAGACAGTATTAATACAGTTCCTGCAAATACTCTCTCACTCTCCTTATACTACTCCAGTGACCCATTCAGCACCATGTACTAATCCATTCACTGCACTGAAAGGCAACCACTTATTAATTCACCCAGGTAGTCTCCTTGCAGTGCTTTAATCATTCAGTCAGTATCCAAGTACTCATGCAGTGAACCAGCCCTTAGCACATGGATTGCTTCAAACGTCTATCCAGTATGCATGCAGTTCCCTAACCACCTACACACTTGTCTTTCACACCTTCAATTTCCCACTCAGTATACATACAGTGCAGCAAACACCCTGTCACTCCCCTTGTACTCCTTCAGTGACCCATTCAGAACCATGTACTAATCCATTCACTGCGCCAAAAGTCAACGATTTATAAATTCACCCAGGCACTCTCCTTGCAGTACTCTAATCATTCAGTCAGTCCCCAAGTACTCATGCAGTGAGCCAGGACTTAGCACATGGACTGCTTCAAATGCATATCCACTATGCATGCAGTCCTCTAACCACCTACACACTTGTCTTTTACACCTTCAATTCCCTAGTCAGTATTCATACACTTCTAGCAAATACTCTGTCACTCCTCTTGGAGTCCTCTAGTGACCCATTCAGCATCATGTACTAATCCATTCACTGCGCCAAATCCTGAACACTTATAAACTCACCCAGGCACTCTTCTTGTTGTCCTCTAATCATTTAATCAGTATCCAAATAGTATTGGAGTGAGACAGGCCTTAACATATGGATGGATTGAAACATGTGTCCTGTATGCATGTAGGTCTCTAATCACCTTCACACTTGTCTTTCACACCATCAATAATCATGTCAGTATTCATACACTTCTAGGAAATACCCTGTCACACACCCAGTGTGTCTCCTTATAGTATTGCAATCATTCAGTCAGTTAGCATGTACTCTTTTAGTGAGGAAGGCTTTAGGGCATGAACTGTTTCAAAGTAGTATGCACTATGCATGTAGTGTTTTAACCATCATCACACTTGTGCTTCATGGCTATAGTTTCACAGTCAGTTTTTATATAAAATGTGTTTTTACAGTAATAGAATAGTATGAATTTGAAAGTTATTAATACACTTTTATTTGTGATTCTTTTTTACAGATACTGTTTTTCGACGTTAAAATAGAGAAATCATGCCGGAAAAAAAAAGAAAAAGAAAAGAACAGAGACAGGAGAATTACTTGAAGAAAAGTCAACCACAAGTATTGAATGTACAAGATAATGTGGCTAAAAAGAAAAAAATCTTCTGGTAAGATCACAAAGCAATTTATTAAAAATGTTTGTAGGAGGAAACAGAATGTACAGAACGCTGAATCCACTGTGAATGTTTCAACTAGAAAAATATTCAAAATAAGAGGAAAAGCAAAAAGACAAATATTCAGTCAAAGGAGACAAAGTGTGCTAAAAGAAGGCAAAATTAGTATAAGGAGTTCTGAAAAAAAATATTTTACAAGAGAGTAGTGCATAATTTGCTGAAAGATGTGAAGAAATATAAAAAGAGAGCTCTATTTTATAAAAAGAAGAAGCATATTGAAAGCATTGTGGAAAAGGCTTGAGAAGTAAAAAGGAAACTATTCATTTTAGTATTAAACAGAATTCGATCACTAGATAAACCAATCAATTTAATGAAGGCCAAAAGTAGGAGGAAAAGAGTAATTAATAGAAAAAAAATTGTGATATTTTTTTGGGAGAATGGAAACACAGTTCCAGTTCAGAGCCTTTCTTTAATGAAGAGAGTTATTTACAGAGCAAAACATTACTGTTTGCAGTTGACACCAGTGGTAGAGGTTACGAAGTTAGAGATGGTTGTCCAATTGAGAAAGAGAAAATGGTTGAAACAAATGCAGAAGAAGTGATAGCTGATGAAGTTTTAGGGAAACGTCCTAAACACCCTGTGTATACATGGGATTGCAGTAGTGTTTGTAGTGTACGACAGGAATCTATTGATAAATTATGTAGTTTTTTACGAGCATATACTAAAAAAAGTGTTAAACAAAAGATTAAGGTGTTGCAAGGACTAGACCCTTGCAGAGTGAGAAAAAATACTGGTTTGCAAGGTCATTCTCTGGCTTGTCTTTCTAGGAAAGTTTGTGAAAGTGTTTTTCACCATTTCAGGATGCTGGCAGTACATCATACTCAAATGCGGAAGTTAGTGAGAAGATTGTATTATGCAAAAAGTCCAGCACTAAAGTTAAATGAGTTGAACGGTGCTCTTTTACGTGGCTCAGTATCAGATGTGAAGAAGGTTTGTGAGGATATTGAGTTTTGTTACTTTGGTCCTCAGCAAGAGAGTGGAGAAACTGTGACATTAGTAGAAGAAAATGTTGAAGACAATGTAGAACCTGTGATTACAAACATTTTTGAGGATGAAATCACAAAGTTTAAGGTAATTTCAGGTGAAAGACCAAATGTTTCTTGTATTTGTTGTCGGCGAACTCACTATAAAAATCAGACTAGGGGTGTCAATCTGTATTTAAAAAGTGAAATAGAAGATAATGATAAGTGGATGGAATTTGCAACTTATTTGTTGGTAGAGGATTGTTTTGATTTGGGATCTGAGCAGCGTATTTGCAAATATTGTTATAACAAATTAGATGAGAATAAAATGCCTGCTAGAGCAGTTCATAATAATCTAGAGTTGGTTGCTATTCCTCCAGAGCTGATAGATTTAAATACGTATGAGTCTATTCTCATTCAATGTGTTCACCCGTTTCAGGCTATTGTTCGTATGGAGCCTAAAACAGGTAAATTACTTCCATCAGAGTTGCAAAGAGGATTGAAAGGAAGAGTTGTGTGTTCAGCATACATTGAAGGAGAAAAATGCGTTTTTGTGCAGGAAGGTGTGTCTTCCTGCACAAAAACAAACAGCACATGACACAGATATCCTTGCACTATGGTGCAAGGGTGCCTGTGTCACCACATGGCTGCAGTTTAAGCAGCCGTGCAGAGAGAAGCATAGATTTGCAACATATTTATGTACATATGTTGCATCCCTGTGCTTCGGAAGTACTACAGCACACTGCAGTTAAAGAGGTTACTGTGTGATGCTGCAGCACTTCCTCATAGTTCTACACTTATACATTCACCATACGCTACTAATGCATTCATTCAGTCAATTACGTACTACACATACATTCATCTAAACTTTCACACATAAACAAATAAATATAGCTCTTTTTTTAAACCAGGAAAGTTAGTTCTTACAAGAACTTTTTTCTTTCTTCTTTTATATTTTTTGGGGGGTTTTCTGAACAATTTTTAATTTTTGGGGGGTTTTCTGCAAAAAAAAAGGGAAAAAACAGAACAGGAGGAAAAAAACAATGAACTTCAGGGAAAAAAAACAACAAAAAAAACTAGCAATGGTGACTTTTTTGCCTACGGCAGATCAGATCGATAGACTGTTCTCCGTAGCATAAAGTCGCATTGCATTTAGTGCAGAGCACTTTAAAAAATTGGAATTGTGGACGGATGTCCAAATTTTGTGCTGAAGGATGCACTCTTGAAGTGCTTGGCTGCGATGAGTCGGAAGGAGCAGGAGCGACTCTCATCCTTCGGCATTCCTCAAGAGCAAGATTTACCAGATGAAGGGTCATCAGGTGCTTCATCATGCTAGATGTTCTGCATGAAAAATTTTTGTTAGGATCCCCTCGAGACAGCACTCTCTGGCAGATCTTGCATGTCACCAAGGTGGCATTGGTCTTAGTTTGCCCCTCAGGATAAGTAAAAAATGTCCACACCACAGATGAAAAATGTGGTGTGCGTGGTGGCTCTTCCACAAAATCATCCTCAGATGTATGAGGAGATGCAGGAGATGCCTGCTGCCCTGAAGCCATTGTTTGTTCTGAAAAAAAGTTTGAGATAAGTAAAAACTTAGTCAAAAAAGCTTCTTCTCTGCAAAGAGATGCTCTTCCAAAGAAGGTCAAAGAAGAATGATTGAAATGGGTGGGGTCTTTCAATGGTTAGAACAGGAAGTGTAATGAACCAATCAAATTTCTTTTTTTGCAGGTCACATGGGATCCGCACACCCTGCGCTTACGCAGCACGCACCCAGCGCGCATCCGCGAAATTGAATTTAAAAGGAATATAGGGTTAGATGTATAAATATATTACTTTTAAGAGTAGTTTAGAGTTTCTCTTCAATTAATATTCACATGAAATATATATATATGTTTTTTTAAATGTTCAATATTTCGCGGGATCCGCGCACCCACTGCGTCATACACGCATGTGATGCATCGCGGAAGCGCGCAAGCATCGCGTTACGTACATTGTACGTGTCGCGTATAGGCTTGGAGTTGCGTACCGGTCGCATTGCAATCGCGCATCAAACACGTACCCAATGCATACCGTGGATTCTTTCGCGTAGGGATCGAGAACGGTGCGCATAGGATGCACGGATCCCAAAAAAATTGAAAACATAAATAAAACATAACGTTTTGAAAATATAGTTTATAAAATAGTTTTAAAAATATAAAAAAATATTTTTTAAAACCCAATTAAAACAAATAATATATTTTAATTTTTAAAAGAATTAATTGTAAAAATAACTTTAAAAAATGGTGATAAAAAAGTATTTTAAAAAAACATAATTAATGAAATTGACACACTGAAATTGAAAAATATAGAAATCCAATGAAAATCATTAAACATGATATCTTTAGAGATAAGTTATAGATAGGAATTAGCATTTAAAAAACCTTTAAAGTTCACTGAAAAAACCATACCTTTCATGCACATTATAGATAGGAATTGGCATTTAAAAAACCTTAGAAATTCACTGAAAAAACCATAGGTTTCAGGGGCGTTATAGTTAGGTATTGGCATTTAAAAAACCTTAGAAATTCACTGAAAAAAACCATAGGTTTCAGGGGCGTTATAGTTAGGTATTGGCATTTAAAAAACCTTAGAAATTCACTGAAAAAACCATAGGTTTCAGGGGCGTTATAGTTAGCTGGATATTTCCCTCATACAAAACCCTAAAAAATTCCCCCGTTATAGTTAGTTCAGCTAACTATAACTCGCGCCGCCGCAATGCACTGCTGATGACGTCACATATTACATCACTCATGACATGGTCAGTGACATCACTGATGACATCACTGATGACATCTCAAATGACATTACTGATGACATCACTCATGACATCATCCACGTGACAAGCCGATGCACATACTGATGCTCTAATATAAACTTTGATACACCCACTCTAAAATACTACTATTTTTGAAACCATACACAAAAGTCAGTCGTAGCGGTGACACCTCCAAGGTGCTTAAATGGAGGTTTAATGCCCTGTTGAGTTGTTGTCATGTGGAGACGTGAAGATGGCCCCTCCCTGTACTGTGTCGATAGTGAGGTGTGCATGCCTATTTGTTGAATAATGCAATCAATGCTTTGGTCTTATCTAGACTTGACTATGGCAATGCTCCCTTGACTGTTGCTGCAAAATCACGCCTCGCACCAATGAAGGCCATCCTAAATGTGGCAGCTAGGCTAGTATCCGGAGCAAAGTGATTCAGACACATTACACCTGTTCTCGTCACTCTCAAGTGGCTCGCAATAGAAGCAAGGTGCTTCCCTCAAGGTAGACTGCACTACTCAAAGCACTGCACTTCGGCACCCCATAATACCTGGCCACAAAACTCACTGTCTAGAGGCAACCACACCCTGCTGATTGGCAACTCCTGGAAGCTCATTGAATGAAGAAACATGAAACCTCCTTCTCGGGCAGTACACCTAAAATGGGGATCTAACTACCGCCAGCCGTCTTGGAGAGGAAAGTCAAATCTCTTCTGACTAAATAATTCCTTACAAACTAATCAATCGCCCTCATCTTCCACCGGTCTGAATATGGCATGGAATTCCCCGTTCTTGTGTTTGGTAAAATTGTTCTGTTAAGGTGAAGACAAAGTGCAGGTAAGGATGGAACTCTTCTTTGTTAGTCTTCTCACCACCACAGTTTCCAGTCAGCTGGAGTGCGCTGTGGATGTTGGAACACTGGACCTTACCAACTGGGACAGGGAGGCGAGGGGGGTCCGGAATGTACCATGAAGAGGAGATTACAACACACCTCCTTGCATAGGGAGAAAAGGAAAGACGAGAAAGAGGGGAAAGGTGGAGGAGAGAGAAACAGTACAAGGGCAGGGAGAAAACCTGAAAGTACAGAGATGTTTATACATTTTCACTTTACACTATAATCCTTGACCCATACAGGAGCAGACTTGGTTCTCAATGATCTCCTGGGTATGGGTGAAACTGATACTCTCCCCGGGTCAGAGCGTAGGTCAGCTTCACCCCCTTGATTGTGGTGAATGATTCTGTCCATGCTCCAGGTTTGTCCATTTTCCAGTTGGACCACATTTTTCCCTTCTTTGGATATTCTGTAAGGCTCTGAGAACCTAGATGCTTCTCTTCTGCGTGGTTTGGGCAGGTCCACACGGACCCATTCTCCTTATTTAAACACATGGGATTTGATGTGCTTGGTATGGTCATATCTGTCTTTATATTTGGTTTGGTGTTCGTTCAACCTTCTTGAAATTTCGTTGCGGTTGACCATGCATGTGTCGTTCCTTTTTAACCCTGAAGGAGACAGTCTTGTTTTAGGGACCCTCCCTTTGAGAGAGGTGAAAGGGGAAATCCCTGTTACGCTATTGGGAGTGGAGCGATAGGCCCAAATAGTCTCCATTAAAGCAGAGTTGGCCGGTGTCCCCATAACGTCTGCTCTCTGAAGGCATTCTTTGACCATACGGTTGATCCGCTCTACAAGCCCATTTGCACGAGGACAATACAATGCTGTCTTGTGATGATTGAGGCCCCTGTATGCCAGAAACTCTTTCATGTTTTCAGAAGTGAATTGCACCCCATTGTCATTGACCAAAGTGTCTGGTATACCCTCATCATAAAAAACTCCTTCCAAGAATTGTGTGAGTACTTTAGTGTCAATCTGATGTACACATTTATACACCACCCAACGAGTGTGGTAGTCCACCAATACCAAAATGAAGCGTTCATTTAAACTTTTCATGTTCAGAGGACCAATTATGTTAAGGGCCAATTTGGTCCCTGGCCTGTCTGGAACCTCCACTGGTGACAGTGGTGGTTTGCGAGTTTGATGAATCTTGTCACTGCGGCTACAATCTAAACATTTCTTCACAACATTCCCAGTCATTGCGTCCATGCCTGGCCACCAGTAGTCCAAGCGAATTTTGTTCTTGGTGAGGCTGCGCCCCAAGTGACCCTCGTGAGCCAGTTCTACAATTCTCTCTCTTAGATTCTCAGGAGGAACCACCTTCTCCCCACGGCAAACAATACCTTCTTGAATATTCAACTCTAGCCTTATGTCCCAGTACTTACATAGGTTTGCCAGAACAACACTTTTAGTAGCAGAACAACCATTTCGGATGAACTCTTTGATTGACCCCATTTCAGTATCATCTTGCACAGCACTGTCCCATTCTTCCTTGTTCAAACATTGAAGTTGGAGTATGACATCATCACAATCATCTGAAGCAGTATTGCATTCACTCATTGGTGGTGAACAGGATAAGAAATCAGCAACAATGTTTTGTGAACCTGGCACATATTTAACACTGAAATTGTACCCTTCAAGACCCAGGATCCATCTGGCTATTCTGGGGGTGGTGCTATTTGACCCTTTTATAGTAAACGCAAACATTAGAGGTTTGTGGTCAGTCTTTACAGTAAATGGAATACCCCACAGGAAAAACCGAAAATGTTTGATTGCCCAATAGCAGGCAAGTGCCTGTCTTTCTACTACGGAGTAGTTACATTCTGCACCCTTAAGGGATCGGGAGGCAAACGCGACGATCTGTTCTTTACCGTCATCAACTTGGGTGAGGCTGGCTCCTAGGCCTTTGTTACTGGCATCAGTGCAAAGAATAGTGTGTTTCGTGGTGTCGAATCTTCCCAGGGATGGGGCAGAAATGATGCATCTTTTTACAGTCTCAAAGGCCTTGTGACAGTCGTCAGACCAAACAAAGGGAGTTCTGGATTTGAGTAAACCCCGCAGGGGTTCAACTATGGAAGCATAATTTCTCACAAATTTGCTGTAGAATTCGGACAGACCCAAAAATGACTTGAGCTCTTGAACACAGGTGGGGTCAGCTGTGTCGCGAATGGCCTCTACCAGGTCTATTTTGGGTCTGATACCCTCCTCAGAAATGGTGTGCCCAAAGTATTCAACGGATCCCACTCCAATGCGACATTTGTCCTTTTTGAGAGTGAGGCCCGCTTTTCCCAAATTGGATAGCACCATTCTGAGAGTAGAATTATGTTCCTCCTGGTCCTTCCCATATATGAGTATATCATCCTGAAAACAGAGGGTTCTGGGAAGGTCTTTTAGGACGTGCTGCATTATCCTCTGGAAGGCTGCAGCCGCAGAGGCCAACCCAAATGGCATGCGTAGGAATTGGAATGCTCCCAGGGGATTAACAAAAGAGGTTAAGTGACGTGAGTTTGGGTGCAGCTCTACCTGGTGGTAGGCAGAGGACAAATCCAAGACGCTGAACCAACTGGCACCTTTGATGAGGGTGAGAACCTCGTGTATACGGGGCAGGGGGTGCCTATCCACCCAGATGTTCTCATTGAGGTCCCTGAGGTCCACACACAGCCTGATATCTTTACTAGCAGCTTTGGTGGTAAGAACAATGGGGGCCAACCACTGTGAGCATTCAATGGGTTCAATAACCCCTAAAGACAATAATCTGTCGAGTTAAGTGCGAAGGGGGCCTTGCATCATGTGGGGAATGGGTCTGACTTTGTGTGCTACCGGCTTGGCATTAGATTTTAACTTTATGGAATGTTGGTAGTCCTTAAGTAAACCCACATCGTCAGAAAAAACTTTGGGGAATTTGTTGCATACTTCCATCCCCCCAGCTGAAGTATCCACCAATAAAACTTGATCAGGACTGTTAGGATCAAGTTTGATGCCCAGTTCCCTCTGGTGTTTCCACCCTAACAAGTTAGATCCTTTCTGGGTGACGTAAATCTTGCATACTGTGTTCCTGCCCTTAAACCCAATTACCATGGTGGTCGTGCCCAACAAGGGTATAGGATCCCCATTATAACCACCTGGTTGGATGTCAGGGGGCTGTACGGTTTCTTGCCAAGAGGGAAAAAGTTGGGAGAATATTTTAGCATCAACAAGGGTGTAAGGGGAACATGAGTCAGCGAAGACAGTAGCTGGTTTATTGTCTAGAGTGATGTCACAAGACGGAAATTTGGCAGAATCGTTGGTATCTTTCAGTTGGAAAATTAACTTAGACTCAGTAGACGATTCTGGTTCAATAGACAACACAGATTTGGAGCGCTGATCATTACAAACCCTGGACAAATGTCCCCTTTTCCCACATTTGTGGCAGATATCAGAACGGGCTTGGCATATAGGGTTGTTGGCAGGGTGGCTTGGGCTCCCACACCTATAACACTTGAGTTTGGTACCAGGGGGGAACGTGTTGGCCGGCTTATTTCTTTTACCTTTACTAGAATCCTGTTTGCTTATGGTATTTACCTCTGTGGATTTGCCCCCTCCTTTCATTGCAACTATACCATCTGCTGTGTGCTCAATCCCCACCGCTATGTCTATGGCTTCCTTGAGGTCAGGGTTGGCCACTAGAAGTCTCTCCTGTATCTTGGGATTGTTCGTGCATCTAACCAACTGATCCCTAATTAGGGACTCTTGAAGAGACTCAAATTCACATGTGTTTGCTAGGCCATTTAATGCAGCAATAAAAGGTTTAACTTTCTCACTTTTCCTCTGTGTCCTTGAAAAGAACTTATGCCTCTCTAACACCACATTTATTTTCTTCCTGAAGTGTTTTTCTAATTTATTAACAGCCACCAAGTACACGTTTTCATCCTCATCACTATCACTTGCTCCATCTGCATTGATTGAAATATCATCATAAACTTTGCGACCCTCTATGTCTAAGTTGTGCAGTAGGGTGTGTAGTTTATGTAAATGAGAACATGTCTCCCCACCGATAGCAATTAGGTAAGACTCTAGTAATCCAAACCATTGCTTCCACGGCAGTACAGGGTCTCCCCCCTCTTTAAGGAAAGGTGGGGGTTGCGACATGTTTGCAGCTGCCATGCTAGCGACCTGGGACAAAAAAATCTAGGGTACAGTAGTATGGTATTCAGCATACAGGGTAATGTAACACAGGTCTAGAGTATTTGAGACTTTGAATTCGTGCAAGACTGTATACAGTAAAAACCAATTTACATTAACCCTGGGCGTAGTTCGCGAAGTAGCACTTCGCGAAGCTACGCAAAGTGCAGTTCGCACTACGCGAGCTACGCGTAGCACTTCGCGAACTGCGTAGTACCTTGTTCGCACTGTGCCAGATGTAGTTTTCAATGATTGCACAGTGCAGACAAGCAACC
Organism: Triturus cristatus; assembly: GCF_964204655.1. Classification (NCBI taxonomy): domain Eukaryota; kingdom Metazoa; phylum Chordata; class Amphibia; order Caudata; family Salamandridae; genus Triturus; species Triturus cristatus. The sequence goes on along the minus strand of NC_140581.1, from coordinate 12,076,333 downwards.
GGCACTGTGCAATCATTGAAAATGGCATCTTGCACAGTGTGAGTTGTAGTTTTCTGCTGCTCGAGTAGATTTTTACTCGAGCGGCAGCTTTCTCAACGCGAACTGATAGTTTCTCATCGCGAGCGGTCGCGAGCATACGCGACCACTCGCAATGAGAAACCTGACCTCCTCGCGTTGGGAATCTCGCCGGGAGGTTTATTTTCCATGCTCGCGATCGCGAACAAGGAAAAAGTCTCGCCGGGATGTCATTTTGCTTGCTCGCGGTCGCCAACTTGACGTTGAGGACCGCGAGCAAGCAAAAAATGACCGCAGCACTACGCAACACTACGCTACGCGTGTTCGCACTGTGCTACGTGCAGTTCGCGTAGTGCGAAGTAGCGCGAACTTCGCAAACTACGCGAGCGTAGCGTAGTGCTTCACCCAGGCCTAATTTACATGACAAACCCAACCAGCACAAGAACACACTGTGCACACTGCGAGTGTGGATAACCCGAGCATTGAAGTCAGAGAAATTGTGAAGAGCTGAGCCTGTCAGTGTGAAAAGACAGGCAGGAACTACGGTAAAATTAACTGTGCCCCTCAGTGTGACATTACAAATGTAAGGCTGTGCCCGTCAGCGTGAAAAGATCGGCAGGACTGTAGGGCCATCAGCTGTGCCCATCAGCGAGATAACACAGATGGAAGGAACTATTGGGACTCCCTTAGAGTGAAAAACACCAACAGCTGTGCTCGTCAGCGTGAGGCGAGGAGCCTGAAGAGGGTTGAAGCAAACACAGGAGGCTAAATAGATTTGAATTAAAAGGGAATTGGAAGCTGTGCCTGTCAGCGTCAACGAGGTGAGTAAAGCTGGCAGGCTGGGTTGACAAGCATTGAAGGAAACTGTGCAGGAAGACTCATATGGAGTGCTTATAGCACCGTGGAAAGCTGTGCCTGTCAGCGTTAATGAAGGATGGCAGGCAGGAAAGGAAACAGCTTCTTCTTTAAGATCAATTTCCCAAACGAACGTCTCGCAAAGAATGTATTCTCGTTGTGTTGTGTTCTAAAGATCCATGTGCAAGACTTCACTGAAGACGGACGGTGCTAACAACACTTTCCATGCTATAAAATTGTACAAATAGCTTGGCACAGTTGTAAATAGGTATAAACAAATGTGGCAGCTGAACTAAGAAAAGTGGAGAGGAGAGTTAAACACCACTCTCTCAGGTCTAGTATAACTGGAAGGCAGCGAAGAACCAGCAATGTAACACTGCCACCTAGTGGGGAGAGAGCATGAGCGCGCCAAAATTCTCCTCAGCTGACGAGCTAGTCAGCTGTGCCGGTAATCAGCTAAGTGAATGCGTCAGAGCCTCCAAATCAAGCTCTAGCATTCATCAGAAGCCCATCATAACGAAATAGGAACCGCATAAAGATGTATAATTTGATTGGAAGCACTACCTCAATGTAAATCTCCGGGTGAACGTGTGTGCTGACAGCAGAATTTTAGTCACACATACGCTATGAGTCACAGTCATACACGAAAGAAACCCAAATCCAAAATCAATAATCCGCTAAGCCAGCAGATAATTAGTCAGACGCCTCACGCTTGTGAGTAATTAATCAATGCTCTCCCGGAGCTGGCGCGGCCTCAACAAATGTCAAAGAACTCATAGCCACGGCCAACAATACCTTCTAGAGAATCCTTCCACAAGGCAGACGCAGATGTCCTCACAAGCACACAAGGCACAGCTGGAGAAACCAGTGGTAGAAGTGAGGGAGAATACTCACTTGTATATGGTAGAGACTGAACAGCTGACCTGGAGTAAGCGTTGGGGGTGGTGGTGAACCGTCCCCACCCGGTGAATCGTCGCCAGTGTTAAAATGAAGACAAAGTGCAGGTAAGCATGGAACTCTTCTTTATTAGTCTTCTCACCACCACAGTTTCCAGTCAGCTGGAGTGCGCTGTGGAATGTTGGCACACAGAGGACAGGACTGTACCAACTGGGACAGGGAGGGGAGGGGGGTCCAGAATGTACCATGAAGAGGAGATTACAACACCTCGCTTATCCTTGCACTGGCAGAGTATGCCATGTATATCTAGTTCTAATGATGTGTACCCTCGTTGCTCTGTTAACACACAGCCTTGTCCTTCAGCTTTGTAGTTATCATCTTGAACTGATATTTATGTGAGATTTGTACTGTACAAACGCTCTTCTACCCCCGGGTCTTCTTCGTGCTTCATAAAACCTCTGAATACACAAATAAATATACAACGATTGAGACTTTTTGTCAGCAAAAGTTTCAAAAATGTGCATTCCTTTAAACAAGTTTTTACTTGAAATTATCTGTTTGAAGGCCAGTCACCTTTGCATGAGAAAACAAGGGAAAGGCATGAGAATGGTAAATAAAAAAATATAGGACCGATCTTAGCATCCCAGTTCACAACATACATTTTGATTTGATTGATTTATAATTTTATATCGCGCTGAATCACCCCTGGGGGTATCTCTGCGCTAGCAACAGCAAACTAGTCAATAAGCTAGAAAAGATGTGTCTTCAAAAGTTTTCTAAGACGAGAGAGGGGCATTTCCATGCGAAGGAAAAGGGGAAGACTGTTCCAGAATGTAGGAGCTAAATATGAGAATGCCTTACCACCCGAGTGGGCTTTATTTACTCTAGGAACACAGGGCAGTTTCTTTGACCCAGATCTAAGAGAGGAAATAGGGTGATACATTTCCAATTTCTTAGTAAGATAGTGAGGACTAAGTTCATTTATGGCCTTAAAAATCACACAGCCAGTTTTGAAGTATACTCTTTTCCTGATTGATAACTAGTGTAGTTCACGCAGTAGGGGCTGTGAAGGAGTCCTAGCAGGAGAATCGGTTACTAGGCGAGCGGCCGTGTTCTGAACAACCTGCAATTTGTCCAAAGAGGTGGCATGAGCAGAGAGAAGAAGGGCATTGCAATAATCAATCTTGCTCATGAGCAATGCTTGAATTAGAGTCTTCCTGGTGGAAAGTGGAAGCAAAGGAAAAACTCTTCTAAGTAAAGTTAGAACATGATAGCAAGTCCCAACAATGGTGTTAACGTGTGTTTGCATCGTGAGTTTTTTATCAAGCTTAATGCCTAAGTTTTTGACTACCTCTTTAGGAACAGGGGCTTTACCCAGCTCCTCAGGCCACCATCTTGGTGTCCAACAAATGTCAGCACCTCCGAACAACAGGATCTCCGACTTCTCAGAGTTTAACTGGAGATAGTTGGTTTTCATCCAGGCTGCAATTGCCATCATGCCCTGAGAGAAGATAGTATGTATGTCGGATCTCGTCTTATCGAAGGTGAGGAGGAGCTGGGTATCATCTGCATAGGAAATGGGGTTAAACCCCAGATCCCTCATCAGTTTAGCCAGAGGCGTCATATAGATGTTGAATAAAGTAGGGCTCAAGCATGAGCCCTGCGGGACGCCTCTGGTAACCTGAGTGGGAGGTGATGTAAAAGGCCCCATTGCCACTGCCTGGGTACGGTTAGATAAAAAATTAGACAACCAGCTAAGTGCAGATCCCTCCACACCAATCTCCCGAAGTCTATGTAGGAGGATTTGATGGGAGATGGTGTCGAAAGCTGCTGATAGGTCAAGCAGCACCAAGAGTGCCGCTTGACCTTGGTCAAGAGCCATTCTGATATTATCAGACATGAGGGTTGACGGGAGTGCTGCAAATGAAGCAAACTTGGTCAGTTGATCAGAGCGAGAGAATCTCCGACGCCCTCCCGGGCCCTTGAAGCATGCCCTCTTCCACCCTGCCTACATGCCAGGTGGAATACATGATCTGCAGCACAGGGTACAGGGCTGCCCACGAACAGAGGAACAGGGCGAGTGGAGGCTAAGCAAAACAGCAGGCTCCTGGACACATAGGAAAGACTAGGGCCCGCCCACAAAGACGACACTTTGGAGACCCCCCACTGTTTCACAACCCGGCGTCGGTACTGAAAACAAGGCTCGTTAGGACCATTGGAGTGGGGGTGTAGTCAGGCAAACCAACCCCCCCCCCCCGTGTCCCCCCAGGTTTGTTGCTGTATCACTAAGACAAAGCATACTGGGCCTCGACTGAGGCAGGAGCCCAAACACAAGCAGAAACAGGGGGGATGCAACCAGCCACAAGAGAGCCCTTCAGTGCCTCAGGTAAGAGAAGGAGAGGACACCATGGCACAGAGGCATGAAACGACCTACCTCCTGCCCGGTGCGTGCTCAGCGCACTTTGACTCATTGCGCACCTTTCTAAAATGTTGTTGTTAGGTAATATAAAGGTACACAAACCAGTGTGTTTTCTTTTTTAATTCTTTTGTAAAGCAGTAAAGTACACTTACTTAAACGTCTGTAGGCCTCAGGCTTACACAGACTAATGCTGTGTGTCTGCTGCTTGTGACTCCCTAACTGACTAAGAGGGCGGCCTGGGCGCGCTGCACTCTATGCTGCAGGCGGGCCAACTTGGAGAGGAGGCGCAGATGATTGGTCCGACTCGCGCATCATGCCCTAAAGTCTCTCTGTCATTGGCGCTTCCGGATGGCTTCTGGTGGTTGGTGATTACACGCACCGCACGCGCACTAAATACAGAGGTCAGAGGGCACTGCAGGGACTGTCACCGTGGCCTTCTGATTTTGTTACTGATGGCCGATTTTGGCAAAAATAAAATCACCCCCCACTAACAAAATTGGACCCCTGTGACAAAACCGGTCCACATTCCTTCCAGCTTACCGGGGGATTGCCTGGTGCCCGGCATCACCAGTAGGGCCCTGGGGAGGGCACGTCAGACATGACGTGGAGCCAGAGGTGGGCATGGGCTCTTGACTGGTGGGAGGAGCGCAGGGTGAACGGATTACTCACATCACACAAGCTCGCTTCACAACTAGTCTGAAATGGAACACGTCTCTTATTCTTTCTAGGCGCTACATGCTGCTAGCAGGCAGCTCCAAGGCGCCTCACTGCTCCAGAGCCTTTCCACCTGCTTGTCTTCTGTGTCTTCTTGTGTGTGTGTCTACCCGTCAAGAGCTCCACAGGTGTCATTGCTGACCTGGGACCCGACCGCAACCATCGCCAGAGACCCTAGATATCCAACTACCCACCGCTACGACTCTGCCGCCCTCCTCGCACTCAACCACGGAAGAAACAGCAACTGCCATCTGTCTACACCCAAATCCACCCACGGCCAATTCCCCTGCTGACACTGCCACCGAACCTTCACCACCCTCTGCACCCCACGGGGGACGCCAAGGCCTGAGGTGCATCCTCCTCAATGTGCACTCCCTGCACAGACATGTCGTAAAAATCTGGGACCTCCTCGACTCCATCTTGCCTGACGTTGCCTTCTTCACAGAAACCTGGACCACCTCCGCCCCCGAAATCGCCACCGCCATATCAGACTGTCCCAACCGCCCAGGAGGAGGAATGGCCATCGCAGATAAGAGCAACCTCCGATTCATCACCACCAGCACATGCGACTCTGTGTCCACCACTGAACACCTCAATTTCCAGATAGATACCAGCCCCGGATCCACCCTACGCGGCACCCTCGCCTACAGGCCCCCCGGACCTCGAACAGTGTTTACCGCTACCATCACTGACCTCGTTGCCCCCCACGCCATCGCCTCTGTTGACTACATACTCATCGGAGACCTCAATTTCCACCTGGACAACCTCAATGACCCCAACTCCTCCCCCCTCCTGGACAACCTCACCAACCTCGGACTGAAACAGCTCGTCACCTCCCCACCCACTGGTAGGGTTTTTGCAATCAATCTAGCACAACCTCACACTGTGTATTCATAATTGGTTTCATTTACCTTTTGTTCTTTATCATACTCTCTCTCTCGGCTAATTCAGAATGATTCCCTTAATTGTGCCTTTTTATTTTAGCTGTAAGAGCTGTAAATATGGTTTGGAAATGTGTTTCTGGATGTCTAGAAAATCAAGAGCAGTTCAGGGGCAAATGCACGTTTCCTTTCCAATGTCAATTAGCATTGACACGTTTCTGAGCACATTTGCATTGAGGGCACGTTTTATCTTTCAAGACTAATGACTCCTGACACGTTCCGAGCACCCCACCCTAACGGAAAAACCCCACCCTTCTCCATCCCTATAAAAGACCTTCAGAAGAAACTAGACGCGCTTGCGTTCGTTAGAGTTTCTTCGCGTACATGATTCCAGCTCGACCCGTCTTCTGAAGCCTCCAAGTTCCAGACAACAACCACGCGGCGTCCGGCCCAGCTCCGTCCTGAACCTCGCCAGGTCCGGATTCCCCTTTGGTTTCCCAGGCGACCGCGAACACCCTGCAGCCTCCACCCGCTCCAGCCCGGGCCTCAAAATCTTCCGACCTGAAACAGACAAGTAAGATCATTCCAGTTATTTTAATCTTTGACAATATTAAGCGCGCACAAAAAGAATAAGAGAAAGGTTTCATTAGCTTCATTTTCTCCTGAACTGAATTCTTTGAACCCAGAGACGAATCTGAAAGACACAAGGAAATTACATAACGGTGATTACGCGAGAAAAGACTCCTTTAAAAGCATTCGAGGGAACAATATTTTAACAGACTAGTATGGACAATATTATATATATATATATTTTTTTTAAAAGACAATTAGTAAGTTTGTTTGACAAAAAGACTTGTTAGTGTTATTTGAGTGAAACAAGCACAAGAGGTTTAATGGCCTTTATTTCCTCACAGCATAAAGAAGCAACACTTCCCAGTTGCTCTTCAGTGAACAAGAAAAGTCGAGTTATTTAAGAAGTATCATTGCATAATAAGGTATGGCTATAATAACTGTATGAATAATAGACTGAGAGAGTTTAGAAGCTAATTAGCAATATTTAATAACTGTTTATGATCTTTGTAGCCATCAGACAACCGAAGATTAACTGCTTCCGCAATACACAGCAGAAATCTAAGCTGAGGAAGAAGTACGTCTACTCGAGCAGCTACGCTGGAGTGTTTCTTTGTTTCTTTATTATTTTATCCCATTTTCCCCCTTCCCCTGGAGATCTATCCTAGCCATACAGATTAATAAGGTGCAGTTTAGGCTGGCATAGTTTTTTGGGGGCATAGAGAATAATCCTCACATCTCTCAAGTGGAAAAACCTGGATTTCAGGTGAGTGAAGACTTAACACCCACAAGGCAGGACACATCCTTGACCACATCTTTGCAGTAGGAAACCACATCCACTTCAGCCACACCACGCAGCCCCTCTGGACTTCCATGTTGACAAACTCACCACCCCTAAACCTGCACCCCACCCACCGCGAAGGAACTGGACCAAAGTCACTGAGGAGCTCCTCAGCTCCCCCCTCAACGGTGATGCCCCCTCCACCTCGACCAATGCCAACCTCGCAGCCAAAGAACTAAACAGATGGATCTCCAACTGCGCTGACAACCTCGTACCCCTGCGCAACCCCTACAGACAGCGCCCCAGAAAGGCCACCTGATTCACCGCCGACCTCCCAGATTCCAGATGCACCTGCAGACATCTCAAGAAGAATTTGGGAAACAGCAAAACTTCGGAAGACTGCTCCACATACAAGAACACCATGACAGAATACCACTAACTCATCAGATCAACCAAACAAACCTTCAACCAGTGCAAGATCACCGCCAACTCCAGCAACTCGAAGGAACTCTTCAGCATCATCCAAGAATTCACCAAACCCCAAAGCGAGGCCACGGACATCACCCACTCCCAGGACCTCTGCAACAAGCTCAGCTCCTACTTCCATCTGAAAATCAAGTCCCTTTACGACAACTTCAACGAACAGATACCGGACTCCGAAACCACTCCCCTCTCCAACAACACTAGCCAACCCACCATCTCCGCCTGGACCCCAGCCACCACCGAAGACACCTAATCACCATGAAAGGCATCCACTCAGTAGCACCCATGGATCCCTTCCCTCCGCACATCTTCCACAGAGCCACCGCCACCATGCCACCGGAACGACGACGCACCATCAACACCACCTTTGAAACCAGCACCTTCCCCAACGACTGGAAATGCACACAAGTCAAGCCCCTGTTCAAGAAGCAGACCCTTCGAACCTCAAGAACTACCGACCCATCTCCCCTCCTCCCATTCGTGGCCAAAGTCACTGAGAAGACCGTCAACGCCAACTAACGAAATTTATCGAAGAAAACTCCATCCTCGACCACTCCCAATCCGATTCCACAGCAACCACAGCACCGAGACTGCTCTACTCCCTGCCACAGATGAGACCGCACCCTTCTCGACCAAGGCCACACCGCTGAACTGATTCTACTCGACCTCTCTGCAGCCTTCAACACCATCTCCCACTGGTCAATCGCCGCCAGACTCCATGACACCGGCATACAGAGAACTGCCCTAGAATGGCTCCGCTCCTTCCTCACCGGAAGAACCCAAATAATCAGCCTGCCACCCGTCCTCTCCGAAGCCACAGAGAACAACTGCATAGTACCCCAAGGATTGTCACTCAGCCCAACGCTCTTCAACATCTACATGGCCCCCCTCTCTACCATCGTGAGACAACACAGACTCAACATAGTGTCCTATGCTGACGACACCCAGCTGATCCTCTCCCTCAACAAGGATCCCGTCGCCACCAGACTCAGCTTCCAAGAAGTAATGAAGGGCGATGCATCCTGGATGAGCAGCAGCTGCCTGAAGTTCAACTCGGGGAAGACAGCGGTCCTCCTCCTCGTACCCTCCCCCACCGCATGGGACAACAGCTGGTGGCCTACCGCCCTCACGGACCACGCCCCGAACCTCGCCTACGTGCTCGACTCCTCCATCTCCATGACCCAACAGATCAACGCCGTCACCTCCACCTGCTTCATCACCCTCCGCATTCTTCGCAAGACCTTCAAATGGAACCCCCCGAATCAAGAAAGATCATCACCCATGCACTCATAACCAGCAGACTGGACTACGGATATGCCCTCTACGCCAAAATCAACAAGTCTCTGCTTTGTAAACTCCAGAACAGCCAAACTCGCAGTCAGACTCATCCTCGGCATCGCTCGACATGAACACATCACCCAACGTTTGCGAGACCTCCACTGGCTCCCCATTTAGAAGAGGGTGACCTTTAAGATACTCACTCACCCCTACAATGTGAGAAGTTGGCCTGGTATATGCTGTCCACTAATTATAGTGGGCACCTTGTACCAGTCCAAACAACCCTTATTGATGATTAGGTTAAAGAAAACGTTTATTGAAAGCTATCCTAGTGCTAGCTATGGAGAGCAGCCTTCAGGCTAAGTCTTGAAGGAATGTAAAGCAGCTTGTTTTACCAGATCAGAACCTACTTAATGACCAAATGAAAGGAGAACCACACAAGGTATATATATAACATATATGTATTTATTTCTAAACACTCTCTACTAACCTCTTTATGAGATTAGATTCCAAGAGACACAATAATACAATTATAAAACAACAGTAAAAAGCACAATATACAATGGGCCCTAGGGGCGGACCAAACCATATATTAAGAAAGTGGTATAAGAACCAACACTTGACCAGACACAGTGCCTAGAGCACGTAGAATCGCTGGGACACCAAGCAACCACCAACCACCCAAGGTAGTGACACAGGGGACACAGGGGACCTACGGGGGACGTGTGCAGTGTCTGAACACAGCCGCGAGCTCCGTATAATCCTATGGGAAAGTCGCGGTTGGAATTTTAGAGTTTAAGGACACTTAGGAGAGGACTTTGAGCAAACCCTTTTAGACTTAGAAGGTTCTAAGGCCAGCACCGATGTGAGCATCAGAGTACTCGTGTTACCTAACCCAGGGAAACCGGGTGCATAGGTGTCAAATGGTGTCGGGAATCTTCTATGTCGTCAATGGAGAGTTGCTGCAAAGTGCTGCTGCCGTGGAAAGGAAAAGTGTCCGGTGTGATCCAAGCCTGGATCGAAGATGTGAAGAACCTGAAAGCAGAGGGGACAGAGTCTGGGTCACTTGCCAGTGACCAGGGGCACAATAGACAAGTGCCCACCGATGTTGAGTGTTTCAGGTGGGATGAGGTTAAGCTTGACTCCACTGCCACGGAAACCAGGAGGCGTTGACAAAAGCCACAGTCTGCAGGTGAGCTGTCCCACAAATGATGTCGAGTGCTGGGGGTCGGTGTCCGGATTGGAGACCAACAAGCCTTGTCAACGGCAACCCACACGTGAGAGTAAAATGCCTTTGTTGTGGACCATCAAGCTCCTGTAGACTCCCCAAGTGATGGAGAGTCAGGGCACGTCTGTAGCAACCAGGGAAGCCCGTTGAAAGTCAAAGTACCCTTCTCAGGGACCCACAAGTCAACCGACAATGGATCGCGAAGGGACCTCGAGAGGAATCACTTAAAACCAGCGCACAGGTCACTCGAGGAGTAGGCCAGTAATCTTCGGTGGAATCACTGCTCGGTGTCTGGACTACAAGTAGCCCAAAACACAGCCTCAGGGATCTCCAAGAAGCATATGCTGCTGCAAATGTGCACGGTGTCCAGAGGTTCGGGTTGCACGGTCCCCACGAGGGCTTTGGATCTCAGGGTTGCTGATATCATGGATCGGCCTCGGGGAAGCTTGAAAATCCACCTCCTGTGTTGCAAAGTCTTCCAAGTCCTCCAGAAGCTGCATAGTTGCAAACCGGACAGATGCGTCTTTGGTGCCTGCCTTGCAGGGGAGTAACTCCTTTACTTCAAGGGAGATTCTTCGGTCACCCAACGTCGTGTAGATAGTAGAAGTTCTGGGATTCTGTAGCAGAGTTTTGTCCTGGTAAAACTAAAGTCTTGTAGTCAGGGGTTCCTGCTTTATATCCAAGGAAGGGGTGAGACAAACTCTGGGGACCCACCAATGGGAGGGTCAGGACAGAGGGGTGTCTACACCATTATCTTTTGTCCAGTTTCGCGCCAGAGCAGGGGCTGCTAACCCCTGCAACTGGTTTAGCTGGACTATGCACAGGGACACCAAATGTGCCCCCAGCGCAGACATCAAAGCACACTTGAAGTGCACCCATCCAGCCCCAATACGCTAAAGCCTGTCTGGGAGGTGGTTACACCTCCCTGTGACAGGAAAACTATTGTCCAGGCCTCCCCGGCCGGAGTTTTGTCCAGCAGCAGGAGGGAAGACTCGTGTCTGTGGCTGACAGCATCCATTTTGTGATGCCAGGGTCTGTGAAGCTGGTACCGGTTGTACCGGTAAAGTCATGTTTCTCCCTGTAATAGGGTGGATGCATACTTCCCCCATCAGTTACTGGCGGGGAGGTATGATTCCAAGGTGATTGACACCAAACATGACATGTTTCCATGCAATCATTCCAAAGTTAGCATTTACCGCGAGGTTATAATGCACTTAAGAGTATATGGTTTGTCTGCATCACAAACAACCCCAGAGTAAAGATTCCGAAGGCTGCAGAGGGGCTCTGCTCATGCAAAGGTTATGGATCCATAGTGACCCCTTTGAATGACTTGACTTCTAAGAAAATGCCCAAGAAGGTTCAGTGGACAGTCAGCTGTCAAAAGGCATTTGATGACCTGAAGCAGGCCATGTGCACTGCTCCCATTCTGCAAAGTCCTGACTACTCCAAAGAATGCATTGTTCAAACAGATGCATCTGAGTTGGGGGTAGGAGTTGTGTTATCACAATTGAATGATAAAGGTCAGGATCAGCCAGTAGCTTTTATTGGCAGAAGGCTGACCCCTAGAGAGAAACGTTGGTCAGCCATAGAGAGGGAGGCCTTTGCTGTGGTTTGGGCTCTGAAGAAGTTGAGGCCATACTTGTTTGGCACTCACTTCATTGTTCTGACAGACCATAAGCCCCTCTTATGGCTAAAACAGATAAAGGGTGAAAATCCCAAACTGCTTAGGTGGTCCATTTCCCTATAGGGGATGGACTATACAGTGGAACAAAGACCTGGGAGTAACCATGCCAATGCAGATGGACGCTCCAGATATTTCCACTTAGAACATGAAGACTCAACTGGTCAAGGTTAGTTTAATGTCCTAAAGTTTTTTTGGGGGGGCTGTGTAAGAGAGTAGGATCTGTTTCTTATGGTTACCCCCACTTTTTGCTGATGTTTCACTGTTTTTCGACTTTAGTCTGGCTGGGGCCTTGCTAACCAAGATCCCAGCCTAGCTATTTCCTCTCTAAATTGATTACCAGTACTTTAGGTACACTCAAGATTGGTCTCTGGGGTGCCCTTGTAAGTTCCTAGTATATGGTATACTATGTACCCAGGGCATAGGTACCCCAGAGGCCTATCCGGGGCTGCAGCATGCAGTATGCTACCCCTTCGAAGCCTTCCAAAATGACACCACAAGACTGCTACTGCTGCCTGGGTAAGGTGGTGCATGCACCCCTTACTGAGATATAGGTTCACTATCTCTCTACATATCACTACACATATAAACCTATCAGTCACCCCTATGGCAGGCCTTACTGATCCTGAAGGCAGGGTGCTGGGTTTTATGTGAGAGGGTGCCCATGCATGAGCAGGACCCCTCTGCAGCCTTCGGAACCTTTATTCCGTGGTTGTTTGTGATGCAGCCAAACCATATACTCTTAAGTGCATTATAACTAAACCGTCAATGCTAACTTTGGGATGGCTGCACGGAAACATGTTGTGTTTGGTGTCAAACACCTTGGAATCATACCCCCACATCAGTAACTGAGGTGGGAGTATGATCCCACCCTTCTAGATGGAGAGACATGAAAGGACTGGTATACCCGGTACCAGCTAACAGAGCCCTGGCATCATAAAATGGATGCTGCCAGCCCCAGACACGAGTCTGCCCTCCTGCTGCTGGACGAAATTCTGGCAGGGGAGGCCTGGACAATAGGTTTCCTGTCACAGGGAGGTGTCACCACCTCCCAGACAGGCTTAAGTGTATTAGGGCTGGGTGGGTGCACTCCAAGAGTGCTTTGAAGTTCAGCACCTGGGGCACATTTGGTGTCCCTGTGCATAGTCCAGTTCAAACTGGTTGCAGGGGCTACCAGCCCCTGCTCTGACGCGAAGCTGGACAAAGGAAATGGGTGTGGCCACCCCTCATTCCTGACCCTCCCTCAGATGGGTCCCCAGAGTATGTCCAACCCCTTCCTTGGGTATAAAGAAGGAACCCCTGGCTACAGGACTTTAGATTACACCTGGGCGAAACTCTGATACTGAATCTTGCAACGTCGATCTACCCTGAACTAGATGACTGAAGAATCTCCGTTAGAGTAAAGGAGTTACTCCCCTGCTTGGCAGGCACCAAAGACGCATCTGTCCGGCTTGCATCTCTGAAGCTCCCACAGGACTCCGAAGAATTTTGCAACACAGGAGGTGGGTTTTCGTGGTCTCTGTGAGAAGTTGGCCTGATATATGCTGTCCACTAGTTATAGTGGGCACCCTGTATCAGTCCAAACAACCCCTTCTGGTGAATAGGTTAAAGACAACCTTTATAGAAAGCTATCCTAGTGTTAGCTATGGAGAGCAGCCTTCAGGCTAAGTCTTGAAGGAATGTAAAGCAGCTTGTTTTACCAGTCTATAATCTCTTGAATGATCAAATGAAAGGACAACCACACCAGGTATATATTTAAAATATATACATTTAAGATAAAACACACCCCTCTAGTCTCTTTATGAGTCTGGAGTTCGAAGTACTTAATTTACAAGTTAGCAATCAACCGTAATAGCACAAATACACGTTTGGGCCCTAGGGGCATACCAAACCATATACCAATAAAGTGGTATAAGAACCACGACTGAACTAGACACAAGACCTAGAGCCTGTAGAATCGCTGGGACCCCAAGGAACCACCCAAGGTAGTGACACAGGGGACCCACGGGGGCCGTGTGCAGTGTGTAAACACAACCGCGGGTTCCCCTCAGTTTCTATGGGCAATGTCGCGGTTGGAAATTTAAAGATTAGGGAAACTTAGAATCGAGTCAGGACCAAACCCTTTTGGACTTAAGAAGTTCAAGGGCTAGCACCCACGGGAGCACCGGAGTACTCGAGTTACCTCACCCAGGGAAGCCGGTTGCATAGGTGTCTTTTGGTGTCGGGTCGCGTCGTCGATCACAATGGAAGCTGGCGAAGAACTGCTGCTGCCGTGAAGAGGAGAAGTGTCCGAAGAGATCCAAGCCTGGATCTAGGATGGAAGGAACCTGAAAGCAGAGGTGACAGAGTCTGGGTCACTAGCCAGTGACCGAAGGCAGGATGGACCAATGCCCACAGATGTCGGGTGCTTCAGGTGAGTTGATGGGTGTCTTGACTCTTCAGCCACGAGGTCCAGGAGGTGCCGATGACAACCAGGAGCTGGATTCGAGTAGACCCACAAAGTCTGTCGAGTGCTGCAGTGTCGACGACCAGATTGGACCCAACAAGCCTTGGCAACGGCAAGTCACTGGAAATCAGAGAAAGGACTGCGGTGCAGACCAGCAAGGTCTGAGGGACTCACCCAGCGAGGGTAAGTCGGGGCACATCTGGAGCAACCAGGATAGCCCCAATAGAGGAGGAGTTGCCTTCGTGGGGACCTACAGGCTAGTGATCGTGAAGGAGCCTCGAGCAGTCGCACTTGAAACTGACCCACGGGTCACTCGTGGAGTGGAGGCCAGCAATCTTCGGTGCAGGAGGTGCTCAAGGCGGGGGCTACTTGGAGCCCAAAGCATAACTTCGAGGAGGACCTGGAAGATAGTGTTGCTGCAAAAGTTCACAGTGTCCAGGGGTCACGGTTCCACATCACCCACAATAGCCACGGGCCTAAGCTTTGCTGTGGACTCAGGGTAGCCTCGGGGAAGTCTGGAAATCCAACTCTGGTGATGCAAAGACTTCGGCAGCCGGCGGAAGCTTCAGCGATGCAGACCGGTCAGTTGCTTCTTTGGTGCCTGCCAAGCAGGGGAGTCACTCCTTGACCCCAAAGGAGATTTCTTCCATCTTCTAGTCGAGATAGAAAGTCAAAGGTCCAGGATATATGTTGCAGAGTTTCGTCCAGGGTAATCTAAAGTCGCAAGGACTGGGTTCCCATACTTATACTAAGTTTGGGGGTTGGACATACTCTAGGGACCCATCTATGGGAGAGTTTGGAAAGAGGGGTGGTTACACCCATTTCCTTTGTCCAGTTTCGCGCCAGAGCAGGGGCAGGTAGCCCCTGCAACCGGTTTGAACTGGACTATGCACAGGGACACCAAATGTGCCCCCAGTGCAGGACTTCAAAGCACCAGAGAGTGCTCCCGCCCAGCCCCAATACACATCTGCCTGTCTGGGGAGGTGATTACACCTCCCTGAGACACGAAACCTATTGTCCAGGCCTCCCCTGCCGGAGTTGCGGTCAGCAGCAGGAGACCAGACCCGTGTCTGTGGCAGAGGCATCCATTTTGTGATGTTAGGGCTCAAGAAAGTCCTACCGGGTTAGACCAGTGTGAACGTGTCTCTCCCTCTAGAAGGGTGGAATGCTACCCCCGCTGCCAGAACTGGCGAGGGGTGGGTAGTATTCCAAAGCGGTTGACACCAAACACGACATGTTTCCATGCAGCCATCCCAAAGTTAGCATTTACCGCGAGGTTATAATGCACTTAAGAGTATATGGTCAGGCTGCACGACAAACAGCATCAGAGGAGGTACTCCGAACGCTACAGAGGGGCTCTGCTCATGCAGGGGCACCCTCTCACATAAAAACCAAGCACTCCGCCTTCAGGATTGTTAAGGCCTGCCATAGGAGTGACTTATAGGTTTTATATGCGTGTGCAATGGTAGTGATATAGGTAGCCTATACCACTGTAAGCACCACCTTACCCAGGCTGCAGTAGCAGACCTGTGGTGTCATTTTGGAGTGCTTCCCAGGGGTGGCATAATACATGCTGCAGCCCCTGGTAGGCCTCTGAGGTACCTATGCCCTAGGTACATAGTATACCATATACTAGGGGCTTATAAGGCACTCCAGAATCAAATTAGATATGTACCTAATGTACATGCAAACCATTTTAGAGAGTAAGCAGCTAGGCTGTTGTCTTGATTAGCAGGGCCACAGCCAGACTAAGGTCGAAAAACAGTGAAACACCAGCAAAAAGTGGGGGTACCCATGTGAAGCAGATCCTACTCTCCTACAATTCCCTTTTATGTTTTGTAGCGTCCGACCCCGTCCTGGTCCTGAGGAGAACCCGTAAAGTGTATTGGGTTCAGAAACACGCCGACCCCCCTCACAGCTTGCAACAGCCACTCCCAGCTTGTGGAATATACCATATACAAACAGGACTTTCTGTCTGTTGTAACCTCGGTTAATCTAGCTGTACCTGGCATGTTGATTATTTGCCATGCTATACAAATAAGGACAGGTCTGATGTTTGTCACATTGTTTTTCGTACACACTTGTGTGTTCATTGATGTGGTTCTTTAAAGTATTTCTGTTTGAAATGTGCTTTACGTCAATGTTTATCTGTTTTTCTGATTATTGTACAGTGTCTTTCTCTATGACATGAATCAAATGTCGTAATAGTTTGTACTTGGAATGAAATAAGAAAAGGTGATTAATAGCACCATAACCACTTAATGATTAAAGGTGGTGATTTCTGAACGTATCATTAGACAGTGCACGTCCTAGACACCCCCTCTATTTCCCTGAGTATTAAGGGGGCCTAGTTTGGACGTAAGTATAGGCCCAACCCCTTGTTGTAATAACTTTTTTTTATACATCTGGCCCTAAACTTTCTAGTTTCTTTTGGAATAACAAAAAAGCCAGGGATTTTCCTAGCCTCTCTTAAGAGGGCTAAACAAGTAGGTGGAGTTAATTTTCGCGACGTCCGGTTGTGCCATAGAGCTTTCTGTCTCCGCCAAGCTCTAGATGGCTTTCTGTGATGCAATCCCCATTTCCCCCCTTATGGTTCTATATTGAATGTTCTCTTCTTTCTCCTTTTCTTCCTCGTGAAGTTATAGCCTTCTCAGCTAAGACCTCCATAACCTCCTCTTCCCTTTTCAAACATACTTGCAATATTTTAAAACCAATTTCTCTGTCACATCCTACAACTCGCGATTCATTTCGTCATTCCCCAATCTGGTACAAGAATCTTATCCTTGTTAACAGCAAACCAATCTTTTGGAAATCTTGGAGACAAAGAGGTATTATTTGGTTCAAAGATCTATTTGCTAATAACAATCCCCTTTCCTTTTCACAATTTCAACTCCTATTCAAATGTCCCTATTCCTTTTTACCTAAATTTCTTCTTTTTATAAATACACTTCTCAGTGTCCTTTATTCTTTACCTGACACTCTCCCTTTATCCTCTTCTCAATCATATCTCGGCTTACTGTTTGCTTTGTTAGCCCTAAGTTGGCAGGGTATGCCCAGACGTGGGCCCCTTGCTCACTTTGCCACTGGATTCAAGCGATCCTGGCTCATGAGCGGTGTTACCCCGAAACCGGTCCCAGGAAGCTTGTTACCAGTCCAGGGAAGACCAGGGTTTGGCAGTTTGAACTGGACTGTTCCCATGAGCCACGGGGTCAAGACTGATTTGCATGTAGCCGGATCTGAACTGAGGTAACGAAGTGAGCTAAAGAACGATGATGAATTCAACCCAGATCTGTGGCGGGGGGGAGTATCTGAAAAGTTTCAGCGCTCCGCCATCATCTCCTTGTGTTTGCTTTACCTTAAGAAACAGCTTAAACTGTCTACAGGAGTCACCAAGCAGGATTTTGTTGTCACTTCGGGAGGAGCGGAACTCTGCAGAATCATGCAGAGTTTTCAGGTAACTCCGCAGAATTCAGCAGAGTGAAACTCTGTGAAATCCGCTCACCCCTTATGTCGACTAGGCTGTGGGGTATCACTGGTTTTCCAGCGGGTGTGTGTCGACATATGAGGTTGTGTGTTGTTTGAGTGCAGCCCCTGGCAAGCCACCGTTCCCTTTCTTCTATAGAGGCTGTCTCCTGCAGTTCCCTCAGATACAGACTGGCCGTCTCTGTGTATGGTTTGTCATGTGATACTCTGTTGCAGGGGCAGCATGTGAGTCTCGTGAATCCTCCCATTAGCTGCTCTCTTTGCCATCTGGTCTTGTAACGCATATCCCGGGGACACGAAGTATTTGCCTCCTGTATGAGTGGCACACTTCACCACGGCTACACGCTTAGGTCAAATCAGCGGGTCTCTTAGCAGCACAAGGAAGACTCGGTTTGCAAGAGAAGTGCCACCTAATTTTAGGAACCATTGTCTTCTCTACCTACCTTTGCTCGAGTGCACCGTGGTGGTGACGTAAGTGGAGTCGGAAAAGATGGTCACTGTTTTCCCTGAGCTCTGGGTGAGTGCTTCAGTCAATGCTGGAAGCACGCCGAGATCAACGCCCTTCTGAAGAAGCCCAAGGCGGTCCCCAAGGACCTCAAGAACTTCTGGCCCATCTCCCTGCTCCCTTTCCCGGCAAAAGTGACCGAGAAGATTGTCAACAAACAGCTGACCCGCTACCTCGAAGTTAACAACATCCTGGACCCTTCCCAATCTGGCTTTCGCAGCAACCACAGCACCGAAACCGCCCTCATCGCCACCACTGACGACACCCGGACCCTGATGGACAAAGGAGAAACAGCCGCCCTCATCCTCCTGGACCTATCAGCAGCCTTTGACACAGTCTGCCACCGCACCCTATCAGCACGCCTCCATGACGCCGGCATCCAAGAGAAGCCCCTGGCCTGGACCACATCCTTCCTCTCCGGCAGAACCCAGAGCGTCCGTCTCCCTCTCTTCCGCTCCAAAACCACCGAGATCATCTGCGGCGTCTCACAGGGATCCTCCCTCAGCCCGACGCTGTTCAATATCTATATGGCTCCTCTCGCCCACGTCGCACGACAACACAACCTCAACATCATCTCCTACGCCGACGACACCCAGCTGATCATATCCCTCACCGAAGATCCCCACACCGCCAAAGCTAACCTCCACAGAGGAATGAAGGCCGTAGCCGACTGGATGAAGGACAGCAGACTGAAGCTGAACTCATACAAGACGGAGGTCCTTATTCTCGGACCCACCCCATCAGCCTGGGATGACTCTTGGTGGCCCACGTCACTAGGCACAGCACCGGAACCCACGGACCACGCACGCAACCTGGGGGTCATCCTCGACTCCACTCTCTCCATGACCAGGCAAATCAATGCCGTCTCCGCGTTCTGCTTCAACACCCTCCGTATTCTCCACAGGATCTTCAAATGGCTCCCCCTCGACACAAGAAAAACCGTCACCCAGGCCCTCATCACCAACAGACTCGACTACGGGAACGCACTCTACTCAGGAACTACAAACAAGCTCCTGAGACGACTCCAACGCATCCAGAACGCCTCGGCCTGACTCATCCTCGACGTCCCCCGCCGCAGCCACATCACACCCCACGTGAGAGGCGTACACTGGCTCCCCGTCAACAAAAGGATCACCTTCAAACTCCTCATCCACGCACACAAAGCACTGCACAACACCAGACCCACCTACCTCAACAACCGACTCAGATTCCACACCCCCACCAGAAGCCTCCGCTCAGCCAACCTCGCTCTTGCCACAGTCCCCCGCATCCGAAAAAGCACAGCCGGCGGCAGATCCTTTACCTACCTCGCCGCCAAGACCTGGAACACTCTCCTCACCATCCTACGACAGACCCAGGACATGCTGGCCTTCAGAAGACTCCTCAAGACCTGGCTCTTCGACCAGTAGCCCCCCCCTCCCCAGCGCCTTGAGACCCTCTCGGGTATGTAGCGCGCTTTACAAATGCAGTGATTGATTGATTGATTGAATGCTGTTAGCTCTGCCTCCTACCCTGAGGGGTGGGGAAGGAGAGTCAGCTGGGCAGTGACCTGTAGGCTGTCTAAAGTTTCATGTCTGGGGCCATCACCACAGCTGCCCCGGTATGTTTCACCCCCGTGTCTTGGTCTATTGTGGAGGAACCATCAATGAACATTCCCTCACTTTCGGGGATAAGATCTTCCTCAGCTTGGCTGAATCCATCAGGTGTGAGTCGCACAGTTGTGGGTCTTCTCCTCCTCCTGGACCTCGAGCGCTAGTAAAGTGGCAGGATTGACCAGATGGAACCAGATTATTTTTAGGGATGGTCTAGAGAGCATAAGTTCATTCCCCGACGCCTGTTGCGTGGTTATCGTGCTCAGCGTACAGTGTTAGGAGCGCCCTCATCGTGATGGAGGTACTTTTGTTAATTGCACAGAATGCAGCGGCCAAACCCTGTTCGCACGGGAAATGGCCTTGCACAACTGAATCCCAGATCCCGGTGTAATGCGCGAGCGATTTGTGTCCCAGGGGCACTTTTGGGTTAGAATGGCTGTCATGACTCGCCTGTCGCTGTGGCTGAACAGGAGGAACTCGTTCCTATCATCGGGAGAGTGTGGTATTTCCCTTTTTAGTTTGTTGAAGCTGTCAGTTTTATCCATATTCTCAACAGCTTGTGTACAGTTGTCGTAGCGCACATTGGTATTGTTTTTACCGATTTTCACATGGTTGTGCATTCCTTGATCATGACGTACATTGACATCGCTTTTCCTGGTAACAACATTGTCGTTTGTACATGGATTAAGGCTTATATTGAAATTGCTACCGCCAGTATCATCATCGCTGTTGTTCAGCCATAGATTATGACCGACATTGACATTGAATTTATGAGCATTGCATAGATTATGAAACAGGCCATGGCGTACGTCGGCATTCCATATATCAGTATTGTCGTTGTCGGGCCTGCACACATCATGGTTCTCATTGACATTGTATTTACCAATTCCAACATAACCCTACATGTATCCTGCTATTTCTAATCTTAATTTTATCTGCATTCCTCTATCCATACCATAGGGCCGCCATGTCTGCCCTTATCCTGGTATTGCTACAATTACCTCTATCTTAATGTTTTTAGCTCTTCCTGTACGCTAATATCTGTACAATCCCATATTTGCATCTCTGCCCATCCCCTAATGGTTTGCTGTATGTCTGTCCTAATATCTCTTCCTTCTTCCATTCATCCTGACCCTTTTGTTTCTTACAGGTTTTCTTGTCCTCACTGTCCTCTTTCTTGAAGTGTTTTTATGGTTTGATTGACAGTGCAGCTGTTGGAATGGGTAAATTAATACGAAGTCAAAGGTACCATGATGTGTGCAGGCCAGACAACGACAATACCGATCAATGCAAAGTCAACATATGCCAAAACCTGTGCCCATATGACACAGTCGATGCATGTTCTATGCCTGCACAACAGCCATGATATGTATGCCATATTCAATGTAGAAACAACAATGGTGTTACCAGTAAAAGCGATGTCAATGTATGTCATGATCCAGGAATGCAAAAACATGTCAATATCGGTAAAAGCAATACCAATGTACGATATGGCAGCTGTACACCCAATGTTGAGATTGTTGATAAAAATCACATAAGTAACTGCCAAATAATGTATAGCGTTATAAACCATTGCCGTTGGATTTACCCAAGGTGACCTCCGCATCAACCCAGAGTAAGAGATACGTGGTCAGATGGGCCCTGCAACCCGCACCCATGCCGTTTGAATAACAGGTCACAGGTGGGGACCCTCTTAACCCAAAGATAAACGCATGCCCAGGGAATACCTTGATTGGTCTCACAGATACATAGTTGTATTACAAACAGGTGCATGGCAACTGGCTCCAATAAAACACTTTTGGCCAAAGACTCACATTTCCCTAAAATACCACAAAGCTAGATGACATGTGTAGATAGAAACACTCAACCAATCAGGACACGACATGCAGATCACATTCATTCTTTATGCCCAACATCTGGAAACATACCCACTGGCCCACACTAGCTCTACCCTAGGTCGAGAGCCATCTGTGTCCTCACCAAGTTGCCCAACCCTGTTAATTCATGACCGTAATGTCTTTTAAGAATTCAGAACTCAGTTTCTTGTACTTCAAGATGTGCATAAAATACAGCCAAAACTCTGTACACCAAGAGATTTTCCTCAAACAAATTCTGTAGAGACTCTCCCGGCTGCTGCGTTTAGTTAAACCAACTTGTCCCTGTTTTGCCAAAGGCCTCTTGTCTTATTTCTTTAAGGTAAATTCATATCCGAGCAACGCAGCTGTTGCCTGCCACTTTTGTGAGAATCACCAGGAGAGGGTCTTTGGCCCCTCCCACATGTTGGGAGCCAGGAGTACACCTTCTGATGGGTCAGAAGTAGTTTAGTTTCACAAAAAAAGTGCTTTCCCTCCAGGCAGATGAGATCATTGTATTTATCGAGCTGCTTGAGGTCGAACTTTCAGCGGAACTCACTTGACATTGTAAAGAGTTTTAGATATTCAGATAATACATATATTTGTCTTTCTCTGGCAGCAGCACAGGTGGGCGAGGGCACTCATGAGGGACGTCTTGCAGTCCCAGCACCGTCCCTTTCCATCATTAACTTTAGACTTCAGAGTGCAGTTTGTGTTTGAGAGCCGTATGGGCTGCCGAGGGCTGCACTAATCGGCATACATTCTTAGGTTTGTTTTGACATTGAAACTGTTGCTTGAATGTATGTTCAACAAACGGACTTTCTGAGTAATCCTGAGAGAGGCTTAAATTCCTCCAACATATTGAGTACAGGATTTGACTGGTTCGAATTTGTGCGATTTCATTCAAAGGCTGCGCAACGCTTGTACTCGGTGCCGCAGAACGGATTTGGTTATGTTGGCAGGCAAATGATCGTGGCTATAGGCGTGATCTGTTTATTTTTATGACACGTTATGATAAAGGCACTAGGCCTGATATATTTTCCATGAAACACGGCCACCCACTCACTCCAACCCTGGATGTTCTCACTGGGATGATCCTTGCCTGGCCCTCGTGCGATGGCTTGTATATTGTTGCACAACCATGGATGTGTCTAGATATTTGTAATGTAATAACTGTACGCAGGATGGTTGCCAGTTTATGTGCACTGGATTAGGCTAGTGTTGGATGCGGCGTCAATCCAACGGGAAAGGTTTCATCGATTCATTGGGGAGGCGCGCCATATTCCATAGGTTTTTGTGAAAAGTATGTGTTACAGACAAAAGGATTTTAAGGATGGATTAATGTCACACTCTGCTAAAGCCTGTGGGCAGGCACTTTGTTATATATAATTTCTCAGATTACCACTGTAGGCAAGGGGGGGGGGGGGGGGTTGGTGCTTGTGAGTAAACCAAACAAACCCCAGTGATAGAGGCTCGCCCCAACAGTAATCCTCGTTACGCCGTTTTAGGAGATAGCGTCATCGTAATGTTGTGTACACTCTACCTTATGGCTGTCTGCTGGAAGGTTGCCTTCAGGAAGGCCTTCGCTCAGCACCACAGGCTTACGTTGGTTATGGCGCCAAGTCATTGTTAAAGGCGGTAGGCCTGTAAGTTTATTATGAAAAATGTTATGATAAAGGCGGTAGGCTGGCGTTTTGATGGTGAAAGCAGAAGGTAAAGTGAACGGGCCTTTAAGGACGGGTCGTTCTTACTTTGAGCTGAAGCCTGCACGCAGGTTTCTTACTACCGGGAATCTGACAGGTTACTTTAGTAGGTGGTGGTTTTGATGTTGGTTGCCCCGTCTGACAAACCAAGGGGACCGAAGATTCACACTGTGGAAATCCCTGTGAGCGCTGTTTATGAGTGGGTGCTGGGTGGTTGCCTTGTGGGAATGCGGGCCTGCAGTTGGTTATGGAGGCAAGCCAGCGAGAACAGCTACAAGCACGCTTGGTGTGCCGGGGAATGTTACACCTGTTGCCACGGGTCTGCATTTTTATTATGAAACATTATTAAGATGGCAGTAGGCCTGCCTTATGTATTGTGAAACGCTTATCGCAAATGAAAAGGCCTCTAACAGTGGATTCCTGTCACATTATGTTACAGGCAGTAGATAGGTATTCGATTACATGTAATCTCAGAGATTACCACAGCAGTCAAGGCTCTTGGTGTTGATCGCCCGCCCTCACAGACCCTGGAATGTCACTGCGATGATTCTATCGAGAGGGGCTGGGTATTGTTTTGCCAACTGTAATCGTGTACATATTTGTAATTTTACACGTGTGTGGATGATGCTTGCGCGCTCCTGCTCGCTTCAGTGGACCTATGGCGTCTATCATGTAAAGCCATTGGCAAAGGCTAGTGCTTTTCAGCGCACCGGGAAACCTTATGTCAGATTCCATAGGTGTGATCTGTTTACAAGGAAAGGTTATGATAAACCAAGTAGTCCGCACTTACTTATTGCGGAAAGAGGCAGTCCGCTTTTGAGGGTTAGTTGTCGTTACACGGCGCTACAGTCTGGAGGCAAATATTGGTTTCATGGAATCTCGCGGATGTTCTTAGTAGGCACAGGTTGGCGTTGATGACCCGCCCATGGTTTGCCATTCGCACTAAGGCAGTCCTCATTAGGCGCTACAAGTAGCGGTTTTACATTGTTTTAAGAACTATATTTTGTACAGATGTGTAATTTTACCATGGAATGCCTGATGTCGGCCTTGTGGGAAGGCTTACAGCCTTGGGTTTGAGTTGGTTATGGTGACAAGCTCATGATAACAGCTGGAGGCTTGATTGTTTCATTAGAAAACATCTTTCTGGTGTATTTCTGATGCCATAAGTGTGATCTGTTGATAACGGAGAGTTATGATGAACACAGTAGGCCTGACATAATGATTGTAAAAGCATATGTTAAAGTCAATAGGCATGTAAAGGTGGTTGTTCGTTTTCTGTATTAAAGTCAGCGGACCGGTATTTTGTAAAATGGAATGTCACAGATTACTTTTTCTACAAATGTTTTTGGTGTTGTTTTACTGCTTCTAATAAACACCAGGTGAGAATATTTGCACCGAAACAATTCTTGCTAGAACCTCTTCTTAGCTGTCTGCCAGGATCTTGTAAGAAAGCAAATCATGAATTAATACATACATCAATGTATATAAACATATATGAGTACCCAACAAACAAACCTTAGCACTCGTGATACATTTGTAAATTGCAAAAATTACAACGCGTTTCCACATATGCTCATTACAAAATAAATAATGAAAGAAATGTGTTTTTCTTCTTCTCGGTAATTCTTTTTAATAGATGTAGGTCTTCTCATTTGTTCTTTAACAGCCAACACGTGTTTCGTCGCCACATGGGATAGCTGTCCCGCCACTTTTTCAAGGCTGTGTTGATATGAAAAAAGTGAACCAATATATGTATTGTAAAGAAGTACAAATTTTAGACAATTCAATACCACAACACCGTAGGTAGTGGGCAAAACCAAAAGACGAGGTGTAAACCCTGTGCTTACAGCGTATTTTAATCCAATGTCAAGATAAAAAGATAACACAGAAAGTACCTCTGTGAAAAACAGAAGGTCTATGATCCTAATAGAAGTGGAGAGAGTCGCTATACGTGCAGTTAGTGAAAGTCTTCAGAACCTTGATTAAAACTATAAGTGATGTCTATTAGTCTATTGGTATAAAGGATATTTTATTTTTTATTTTATTTTATAACACTTGTAAGGCGCACAGCTACCCACAAAGGGTTTCCCGGCGCCGGACCAGCGTAACGTACAAACATCCACTGGAAAGAAACAAAATTGAAGCACATTATTTATCGAACAACCAGGTCTTTATGCTTTTTCTAAAGCTCATGAGATTTTCCTCCTTACGTATATGGATGGGTAAGGTGTTCCACAGAGTTGGGCCCAAATAGGAAAACGATCTTCCGCCTATTCTAGCCCGCTTGAACCTTGGTACCACAAAATTCGCAGCAGTGCCTGAACGGAGGCTGCGATTGGGAAGATAGAGTTTAGCAAGGTCCTGTAGATATTTAGGGGCAATACCAGCTTTGATTTTAAATAGGTAAATCAGGGTTTTGAACCGAATCCGGTTTTCGACCCTGAGCCAATGCAGGTCCCTAAGATGCTTGGTGATCCTAACGGATCTGGGGATTCTGCAAAGCAGTCTGGCAGCGGCGTTTTGCACCAGTTGCAGCAGTCTTATTACCACTTTGTTTGAGCCCAGGTACAAGATGTTTCCGTAGTCAAGCCGAGATGTCACTAAGGCATTGACTACGGTCTTCTGGGTGGAAGGGGGTAACATCCAGGCAATTTTGCGAAGCCATTTAAGAATGGCAAAACATATACCAGCCACTTTGTTGGCTTGCTGCGTCATAGATAAACTATCATCTATGATGACTCCAAGGTTTCTGACCTGAGAGGCTGGAGGTGGAAGTTTACCAAACGATGAGGGCCAGTGGGGATCGCTCCAGAGATCTTTGCTGTTTCCTAAAAGGAGGACCTCCGTTTTCTCCCCGTTTAATTTAAGTTGGTTAACTGACATCCAATTAAATATTTCCTGAAGGCCTATTTTCAGTGCAGATGGAGCAGATGAGTCAGATTTTGAAAGAGAGAACAGAATTTGAGAATCATCTGCATAAGTCATTAAAACAAGGCCAAATTTTTCAGCAAGATCTGCTAATGGACGTAGGTACAAATTAAAAAACAGCGGGCTCAGTATCGATCCCTGTGGCACACCGTGAGGAGAGTGGAATATCTCAGAGCATGCCTCCGAGGAAGAGATCTGAAAAGTGCGGAGGGATAAGTATGATCTAATCCACTCAAGTGCCTTGCCCTCGACACCATTCTCCCCCAACCTGTCAAGCAGTATGGAGTGAGAAATGGTGTCGAATGGTATCACGTGGGGAATGAAAATTCAGAGTGTTCTGACGGTCCAATATGAGTGAGCTTATAGGATCCAAGTAGGTGACACACTCGTGAGATGCATAGGTGCAGTTGTCGTGATTGGTGCATATAAGAGCAAAGATTAATTATAGCTGCCTATTTCCTGGTAGTGTAAATCCTCTGAAAATTCAATATCAAAAATCAGTATAAAATACGGTGTTCATTAAGGTATCTATGTCTGGCTAACAACAAATTAAAATAAACCTACTTATTCAGCGGTGATACTTCCAGACCGCCAGTGGTTTCTGGTGCGGCGGCGTCACTTAGTGTCCTGTTCTTTAACGTAAGGTGCCCCTCAGTGCTGTAAAAAGTGTATAAACTACAAAGTTGGCAAAGTGTTTTCACGCACCTCTTTTAATACACTAAAATAGCCATCTATACGTAAATTGCTAATTTAACTAACGCGGACAAGTGTAACTCAGAGCACGTATATTATACGTAGTGCATCTGTGATGAATACGTTATCCCTACCTTTGTAATAAACACTGATCGTGGCGGTATTAAAAGTAGCGCGTGCATCCCACGGTGTAGTACCCTTGAGAACTCTTTAGAAACCTAAGATCAGGTCCATGTCAAACTTAACCATTCCAAATATGTATTCAGTATGCCAACACAATCCAAAATTGCCCAAGATATGGGCTCAATCGGGAAGTTAACGATCTGTGTTCCCTCCCATTTCTATATGTAACTTAACCTAAAAGCCGTGCGGTAAAATTAAGACGCTCTACCACGTGGTAACGCCAAAACTATTCTCAATAACCAGACTGCTTACCTTATATGACTCTATTTGACATATATGAGTACCAGCACTTACAGGGCATCAGGTTCTTTTCTGGCACAGGCAGTCTGAGTGTCATTTACACTCCGCTTACATCATGACAGGGCACTACATGGGGTAACGGCTCAGTTCACGTCCGTCACTGGCTCTTATGCCCTGTGAATGAAGGCATTTCTGATCACATGCCAACCCCTGATGAAGATGAGTACGCCTCAGGGCCAGGGCTGGTTGGCCAGTCCTTTACTTTTCAATTTCTTTCATTTATATTTCCCCATTCATATCTTTGCTTCTCCTCTTTTTTAGGTCTCGCTGAGTCAGCGCATGCGCTGCTCTGCGAGACATTTTGTAGTGTGCTTTTAAAAGTGCTTCCCCAGGCTTCTGCTGGCCTAGCGCTTGCGTTCACGTGCACGCGCGCAGCCGCCAGCTTGCTCCATGTTACTCTCTCCCTGTTAGTTTGCTTCCTTTCCCTCCACCCACAATGTTGCTCCCCTTCCCCCATGCATTCCCTGCCCTCTGTTGCTTCCACCGCTCTCCTATTGCTCCCCTCTCCCGTGGCGTTTGTAATCCTGGCCCCTGCGTTGCCCCCTAGCCCTCCACTGTGCTTGCGTCTTTTTTTTTTCTTTTCGCGTGCTTGTCTCAATTTATTTCTAAGCGATCCGCATTTTTATTTTCCTCAGTTACGTTGTTATGATTGGCGTTAGTTCGCGGTTCATAATTGACTAATTAACCCTCAGTGTAAAAATCTTCGTTTTATTTTGAAACTTAAGTGCGTGAAGGAAAAACAACGGACGGGTTTTCCTTACCGGCACCTGAAAGGAGGAGGAGGATGTTAATGCTTGTGATTGCCTCCTGCATTCTAATTATGTGGTGAATGTTCACCTGCTAAATGAGCCATCCCGGACTGTTGCAACTCTGGGTCTGAACTCAGAGACCACAGTCTGGCTGACCTCTGGTGTTTGCTTTTAGAGTTTTTGCGCAAGGGTACCAATGTTTTCGGGTATTACAATCTTGGATATGTGTGGTTACTTTTTGAACCTCATCTTTCACATTTGGAAAGTAAGTGTGCCATGATTCCTCGTACTGTCGTTCTTCCTTCCCTCTCGGAAGCTGGATGAAAGTTTGAAATTGCCCACTTAAGTAGTGCTTCCTTTGCAACAATAAATTCATAAGTGCAGTCGTTTCTTTCAAGCCTGGTGTCGGTGCCGTTGCAGGCTAAGGTTAGAGAATACCGAGGCTGCCGGCGTTGATTGCACCTCATGCTGTTTTCTTACGACACGCCACACTTCTTGTCTGTTATTCTCACTCTTCCATGTGCTTTTTCATCCCTGCTTTCGGCCTTTTCACTGTTTTACTCTTTTGCCGCCTCCTTCTTTTCTCCCTTTTCTCCCTTTGCCTTTCTTGCTCTGGTTGAAAGTAAGCTGATAAACAATAAATTGCGACCCCCAGAAATAAGTGCTGGTGCCCACGACCAGCAAGCACCAGCACAAATGAAGGACAGCTCGAAAGTCATGAGTGCCTCCCTAGTTAGTGCTGATGACCAGGGCGTCGCTATTGGTTCCACTTACAGAAGCGCTGCTCACCCAGCCTGGTGTAGGGAGCAGGAAGCGACGCATTTCATCCTCAGGGCTTGACATCTCTTAGCTTTGGGCTTCCGACTGGCTGGAATCTTTGTTGTATTCTAATTACTTCTACTCACCCCTTAGGTTTTTGTTTGCCATGTTTGCCTCGCTGTGTTCCTGGGGTGTCCTCCTTGAGCTTCTGGGTTGGATGCTGGTTTCATTCAGTTGTCTCAAGACTCATCCATTGAGGGGCGCGCCAATGGGTGCCTCTTGTGAACCAGGCAGATGCTGGGCATACAACAACAGCTTTTAAAGCTTGCTTGAGCCCAACATGTGGTGACCGTTGGACACATAAGACAACCACCATCTGCCGGTTTTTGTCTTTTTTAAAACACAAATTTTATCGGGTTTTTGCCAACGGTATCACTCAGTCGGGCCAAGAACAGACATCTTATGGCGGACAAGGTATTGTGTTCATTAGCGCGCCGAGGACTCGCGCGCGTAGCGCTATATCGAGGGTGTGCTCTGCTGATTTAAATATTTTTAAACGTTGCCCGTTTTTGTATTTGTGTTGTTTTTATTTCTTCTCCCCTGGTTTTATTCTGGGAGTTGCCCTCTTACCCTCACTATAATCGTTTTCGCACCGCTGCTTAGCGGGTCCTGTCCTGGGGTTGGGAAGTCGGGAGTGCATTAGCTGCCATATTGAATGTGGGACTGGTGGTGACACTGTTTGGGCGCCCTCTTGAGTGTCCTAGTGTTGCTGCCTATACGCGGACACCCTATTTAAGCCAGCCCCTCAAGCGCGCAGCGGTGACGCGCAGCGGGAGCGCCCTCCCTGCGCCTGAGTTGTGCCAGAGTCCTGCCCGTCTACGCTCGTCCGCGCTGAGTCAGGGCTAAGCAGGGCTCTGTAGCTCTTTCCACTGTCCATGATGTCACAGAACCCTTCAACATTAAGGTATTCTAAGACTGCTTTGCTCAGTCTCCGGAATTCTATGCTGTGCAGGTACACTTCGTTACACCCTCCCTCCGGTCCTTTCCATTGCCCAGACTGCGACTTTAAACTCCTATCTCCTGTTTCTATCTTTGCATACAGGAAAGCCCCCTTGGGGTGCCTAGATCGTATTGTACCACCGCTAGTTAAATCACAGGCCCCTTTCAACCTCAAGATCTGCCATCTTAATGTGAGGCGCTGGTTAGACACCACATGGATGTACACAACTTACTTATGGAGGCTGCCCCTGACATCTTGTTTATGTCGGAGACATGGCTACATGAGGATGCTTCAGCCATGATTAACTTGGCTCTTCCCCCTGAGTATGCGATTTTTACTCATAATCGTAACTCGAGAGGAGGTGGCATTGCGGCCGTTATTAAATCCTGCTACTCATGCATCTGGAAGCCTCTGGACATAGCTGGGTGTGAAAGTGTTCATTTTTGTATCTCGGTCAGTCCTCATTTCACTTTTTCTGGGCTACATATCTATCGGCCTGCGGGCCCAGATGCTGCTTTCAGGTGAGCTCTTCCTGAAGTTGTTAGTTCACTGGCCTTAAGTGCTGCCAATTTCAGCATTATCGGTGGCCTAAATCTCCATTTTGATTCTCCCCTTTCTCCTGCCGCTAGTAGTACCCTTGCAGACCTGGAAGCTCTCCAACTACATCAGTTGGTTAGCCATTGCACTCATGAAGGTGGACATATCCTGGATCCCATTTTTTCCAATCTAACGTCGGCTAAAGTGCTGCCCCCCAAGCCTATGGCTTGGACTGATCACCACCTTATAGAGATGCACCTTACAATCAAGGACTCTCCTCACAGAGCAATCGTGCCTGTGTCATTGAGACGCCCATGGAGAAAACTGAAATTAGCTGATTTTCATCGGCTTCTTGGTCAACATCCTCTGGGCCCTTTCTCTGACGCGGAGTCGGGATATGATCTTTTCTGCAACTGGCTGACTGGAGCCTTAGACTGCCTGATCCCAATTGCTGAGAGTAAACGCCGTCGCGCTGGACCCAGTCCCTGGTATGATGACTCGCTTCGGCTCCTAAGGAAATCCTGTAAACAAGCTGAAAGAGCCTGGCGTAAGTCATATCTGCCTGATAGGAAAACGGAGTATCGTGTCATGATCAAGAAATATCATAGAGCGGTTTGTAAAGCTCGGGCTGCTTACTTTTCCCGCGAATTTAACATCAGCACTAATCCTACCAAATTAATATTTAAGGTGCTTAAGGATCTCACAGCCAGTAGAGCCCCACTTGCTGAGATTTGCTCTGCTTCGCACTGTGAGGACCTGGCCGCCTTTTTTGTGGGAAAGGTGGAGGCCATATACCGTTCCTTCCCCGATTTTTCCGCCTCTTCGGAGAAGTTGGAACCTCGCCCTATGACAACTATGTCTCTGTGCTCTCTCCCAGAGCTTTCGATGGAGGAGTTTGATAAAATCGTGGTGAAAGTTAAATCTGGTTCACCAAGGGACCCTCTTCGACCTGCTCAATTTAGAGAATCTGCGTCACTTTGTTTCCCTCCCCTACGCGATCTTGTCAACTTATCTTTGACGTCTGGCTCTGTCCCTGCTAGTTGGAAACAAGCCCAGGTGATGCCTATCTTAAAAAAACCTGCTCTGGATCCATCTAAATTGGAGAACTACCGCCCCATATCTCTTCTTCCGTGGGTTGCTAAACTGACTGAGGCTCATGTCAACGCCATTTTATCTAACCATCTTCATTGTGCTGATATTTTAGATCCCTCACAGAATGGCTTTCGTCCCGGCCATAGCACTGAGACGGCGCTGCTTTTTATGGTCGATCACTTGCGAACCTTGGTCGACTCCGGTCAAACGGCGGCACTGGTGCTCCTCGATCTCAGTGCTGCGTTTGACACCGTCTCCCATGCTATTTTACTACAGCGTCTGGGTGAGGCAGGTGTCGGTAACATGGCACTTGAATGGTTTCGATCATTTCTATCTGATCGTACGTTTAGGGTTGTTACACCTCCCTTTCAATCTAAACCTTACCCTATTGCCCAGGGCGTGCCGCAAGGGTCGGCCCTCAGCCCCACTCTTTTCAATCTATATGTGCAGCCGCTGGCTGCTGTCGCCAAACGTTGGAACCTGACTATGGTGTCCTATGCTGACGACACGCAGCTGGCGGTTGCATTAAGTGGGGCTTCCGACCTTGAGGCTGCTAAGTTCCGTGAGGGAATTAGTTCAGTAGCCCGTTGGATGACAGATAATTGCCTGCAATTGAACACTAAAAAAACCGAGGTGCTCATTGTTGGCAAGCAGAGTCATCTTTGGGGTGATCATTGGTGGCCATCGGAGCTTGGTCCAACTCCTCTCCCTGCCACTGAGGTCAAAAATCTTGGGATTTGGTTGGATTCCAGACTCAGCTTTGTTCCCCACACAATGGAAACTGCTGCCACGTGTTTCGGGATTCTTCGAAGGCTTAGACCTACCTTTAAATTTTTTGATGCCCCAACCAGACAGCTTATTGTAAAAGCTACGATTCTGTCTCAGTTGGATTATGCGAGCTCTCTTCTGTTAGGAGCTAACCTGGCCGAACTCTCTAGACTTCAACGCGTTCAAAACGCCGCCGCCAGTGCCCTGGTTGGCTTACCGAGATTTTGTTCGGCAAAAAAAACATCAGCAGACTCCACTGGCTCCCTGTTGCTCAGAGTATTAAGTTCAAGTCTCTGTGCCTATTGTTCAAAATCTTGAAGCACTCCTCTCCTCAGATTTTGGAGAATCTTATTCTGCCCTATGTACCCTCACGTTCCCTAAGGTCCTCTGGACTTCATTTGGTCACAGTTCCACGCTTTAAGAGGGCTAGGGCCAGTGGCCGATCTTTTAGAGTGCTTGCTGCCAGGCTCTGGAACTCTCTTCCTGTTCATATCCGCGCAACTGATGAACTTTTGGCCTTTAGAAAGGCCGTCAAAACCTTTCTCTTCCCTCAGGATTCTTAGTGCAGCTCCTGTCTCCGGTATTGCTTATGTCCGGTATTTTGTCCTTTATAGCGCCGGGACGCCCCTTTGCTGGGGCATCTGTGCACTCTATAAATCCGGCTAACATAACATAACATAGCATGATGAAATGTGTATCTTTATCCCCAAAAAGGAGACCAAAAAACACACAAACATGTGCGCAGTGAACTTCTAGTACCCCCCCACCCCACCCCGATGCAGCTTCCAAAGTCTCATACAATCGCGGTCTAATGAGTCTGCGCACCCCCTGCACATCCTGACCATATCGTCTTATTTCGGAACCCAATTGTTTTTTTGTCTGTTTTGATTCGTCACCCGACCACTGAATATATTTCTTCTAGAGCCTGTTTCATCGTCTAAAAGGGGAATTCGAGATTATTGAGGGAATTGTGTACCGAACTAGTACAACTGAATGAGAGGATTGTGTACTTAACTAAAACGATCAATTTGTGGATTTTATTTTTTCCAGTGACTAAAAATATGATTCTGAATGCGAAGTAGAAACATTGTTAGAGCGGCCAAAACTCTGCCACTGTGATGTCCTAGTGAGGTGCTTGGGTGCGTCTGGGGCGGCGTGATGTCATAGTGAGGTGCTTGGGTGCGTCTGGGGCGGCGTGATGTCATAGTGAGGTGCTTGGGTGCCTCCTGGGCGGCGTGATATCATAGTGAGGTGCTTGGGTGCCTCCTGGGCGGCGTGATATCATAGTGAGGTGCTTGGGTGCCTCCTGGGCGGTGTGATGTCCTAGTGAGGTGCTTGGGTGCCTCCTGGGCGGTGTGATGTCATAGTGAGGTGCTTGGGTGCGTCTGGGGCGGCGTGATGTCCTAGTGAGGTGCTTGGGTGCCTCCTGGTCTGGCGCACCAGTTCAGCAGTTGAGAGGTGTGTGAGCTTCATTGCTTAGGCCCATGATGGAGTTGACCTTAGAGTAAGGCGTCTCCATCGTGACACATGCTTCTTTCCCAGAGCACGCGCTCTTGCATCTTCTGAAGGACGCTCATAACTCTTCCTGTCAGACATTCACTTATCCTTCCCAGAGTAAACCATTTTTCATCCCCCTTGGTGCTCCCAGACATTGACGTAAAACAAAGCTCTCCATATATCTGAAGCCCGCGCCCATGTCTGTCCTGTCCAGCAGCGGCTGCAGCCCGCGTGTCCTTCTCTGTGTACATGGTGTGTGTGAGGCACCACAATGTGCTGCCCATCCTAACCTGAGCGCACGACTGACTCTTCAAGGTCTAGCTCTCTGTGTAAACCCACCTGAAAGTGGCTATTAGGGCTGGCTTCTGTCAGCCAGGAGCACAGTGTCCCTTTCTCGCAGGGGTGCATAGAGGCCAGGCCCTCTCACACCTGTTCTGCGCCATTTGAACTATACTCCAAGTGGCTGAGAAGCTGACCTTAATGAGCCAAGAACGCTGCAGCCACATTGCTGCCACCAATAACATGCTATGCTATGTTATGTTAGAGATTTATAAAGCGCCTGGTTACTCCAACTCGGAGTGTCCCCGCGCTGGAATCCAACGGAAAGCTTGGTGAGAGAGCCAACTAGAAGCTGACTAGAGACTAATGATCGTCTGAAAAAAACAAGTTTTCAGATTTTACCTGAATAGAACTTCAGAGGGTTCTAGTCTGAGATTTAGAGGGAGCACATTTGAGAGTTTGGCTTCCAAAAAACGAAAAGACCTGCCACCGACTTACTCTACGAATTTTAGGGATCACTGTCCAAACATAAAGCGTAACGTGTGTATGAAAGCACACTTCCATACCTTGTAGCATCTTGGTGCAGTATAACAGGTCTTAACCAACTCACTGGCACTCCTTTTGTTGTCGTTGGAAGGATGAAAGACTGAGTAGACGTGCCAGATTTCGACCTCTGACCATAAGGTCATACATAGACCTACCTCTCTACCTCTCTCTACCTCTCTCTACCTCTCTACCTCCCTACCTCCCTCTCTCTATACCCCTCTCTCTCTACACCCCTCTCTCTCCACACCCCTCTCTCTACACACCTCTCTCTCTCTCTCTCTCTACCTCCAAGTGGCAGCCGGAGCCTGATAGCACTGCTTGTCCTGTTAAGAAAAGAAAAACAAGCATTGGCATAGCCAATAGGTCTCGCCAGTGGGACCTTATAAGTGTTTAACCATGCAACAGTTAATGTTGTTGCACCAAGGATATTGTGCTGCATAACTAAATACTTAAAAAAAAAAACAAAAAAACTTTCGAGCATGGCTAGGTTATACATTGCGCAAAATCAATATTCATGTAAATAGAATTGGCAAATCAAAGTTGATGCTCAAGGGAACAAACGGGAAGCAGCCACTATGAATCCCAAAGATCTCTGTTACAATGTAACCGGAGATAAAAGCACAAACATTGGAACATTCCTGAGCAAACAATAATAACAGTAATTAATCAGAAATATACTCAATATTAGTTTACTCCTTATGTTACCTTTGCATACTTATAATGGGGCTGTAAAATTATCTGGTCTCAACCTTACGCTTCACTTTTTTCTTTTTTATCTCGTTTCTGAGATTTATCTTAGTCCGGTTTTATTTTCACAAATAATTTTTCTTACTTACTCCTTTCTAGGTGGAGGGTGCTTATATTCACCTTAACGTCTATAGTACTACACGATTGGACTTTTCCTTTGCTCTTTTCATTTAATGCATCTTGGAATTCTTTTATTCTCTTCTGGGTTGTTCGCTGTCGCGTTTCTTCCTTTACAGTTAGTTTGATTTCAGAGGTTTTTTTACTCATAAATGTAACAATATTGTATGACCAGTATCTTTTCATCATTTTGTAGCCCTGAGGAAGTCTGTTGGGCTTTCCGCCCTCTGACGAAACACGTGTTGGCTACAATCTTCTAAGAGATCTACTGTAACACCTGCAATATTTCTGATTAATTACTGTTATTATTGTTTGCTCGGGAATGTTCCAATGTTTGTAACTAAATGCTTATACGGTCCCAAAAGCGAGACCTATTGGCTATGCCAATGCTTGTCATTTAATATTTCCTAAAACAATACCACAGCTCTTCAGGCAGTGCTAACGGGTCACTTGCTTGTCACTCATTTCTTCTGCAGTGTGCCGCACTGACCACTTCCTGTAAACCAGGAGACTGATATGGAACACTGTTGCCCGTCGCATTTTATTGTTTTATCATTCCAAGATGGCCAACACGTTGGATCAACGATAAGCTATTTCCAGTACCTCTTCAAGACGGACACGCGCTGCTCCGCTTACTGTTATTATTACAAACATACGCCAGCTGTAGTGTCGCGATATCACCCCTGACGTGACACGCGTTGGCGTGCACGTCAGGGCACGTCATTTTGGTTCCCCAATAAATACTACGTCACGCAGGCACGTAGGCAGAAGCGCCACGGCTGCGAAGACGGAGAGCAAACTACACCTGTGTCCCGCGTAGTTATTCAAGCACACGTGGTTGGTACATCCAGCGGGGGGAGACTACATATGCCCCCAGCGACACCACAAACTGGCGACGAGAGTGGGCGTGCCCCCGCTCCAGCTCTGCGCGTCCGGTCGGTGTGGCGGCCGCCTCGCGGTGCTCGTGCCCCGCCGGAGCGCGCTCCTGTCCCTGCCTCCCGATCTGCCTGGTACGTGCGCGGAAGCGCCGAGTGCTCCGTGGTGCTAGTGATTCGCGCTGGGGCCGTCTCTGGCTTCGGCGCCCCAGCGCGCTTCGGTGACTTCACGTGCCCTGCCCCCCCCTGGCCTGGAGAGCGCGCTGCGCCTGTCGTGCCCTGCCTCCTGTGAAAATAGCGCGGCCTGGGCCTGCAGTTGCCTGGAAGGTAGGACCACATGCCCTGAGCCTGTCCCTGCTGTCCTGGAGCCCCCTCCTGGGGAATCTGACACTGTGAAAGGGGGAAGGTCCCGCAGCCCACGTCGAGGCCCTCATTGTCCTGGGGTGGAGAAGGTCTCGCCCAGCGCTAGAGCGCACGTGCCCGAAGGTCTCGCCCAGCGCTCGAAGGTCTCGCCCAGCGCTAGAGCGCACGTGCCCGAAGGTCTCGCCCAGCGCTAGCACACCCGTGAGAAGGAGGTTCTGTTCCACGCAAGCCGCGCACGTGCAACATGGCGACAATTCCGCCAATAGAGCCATTCTCTGTCGAGGGGCCCCCATCGACGGTTGCGGCCCGATGGAGAGACTGGGAGGATAGAGTGCGCATATTCTTCGAAGCCACGAAGGTCCACAGGGATCAAAAGCGCGCAATGATAATTCACCTAGGTGGGAAAGAGATCCACAATATAGTGAAGACGCTTGCGGAAGCCACCCCCAAGACGCACACAACGCTAATAGCGGCGCTCAACGAACACTTCGAGCCAATGGCAAACCGCGACTATGAACGCTTCATATTTCGCCAGGCGCGCCAATTGCCGGAGGAGTCCCTTGACAAATTCTACGCTCGTCTAAAGAACTTGGCGGCCACCTGTGGGTTTCGAGACGAGACGGAGGAGATAAGAGGCCAGATAATACAGGGATGTGCGTCCGTCAAGCTGAGGGAGAGGATCTTGGAGGAATCCGGGAAGCCCCTAGCTGATATCCTGACGATGGGCCGAACGAAAGAACTGTCCAAGGCGCGCGCTGCGCACATGGAGGCGGCCCTGCAAGTGCCAGTAAAGACCGAGCCGGTCAACGCGGTGGCAGTCAAGTCTAAGCAGAGGTGGCCCCGACGAAAGCCAGGCCCGGCTGCTCAAGAACAACCAAAGTCCTGTGGGTACTGCGGTGGCTCGCCCCACACCCCGTCGGAGTGCCCAGCGCGAGGGACCAAGTGCAGAGGGTGTGGACGTTTCAACCACTTTGAGAAAGTGTGCCGTTCGAAGGGCTTCCGAAAGCCCCGCCAAGCCGTTAACACAGTCGAGGAAGGAGGTCCGGGGACCAGCGACATGGACGACGATGAAGAGGAGGAAAAAGTCATACACCGGGTACACATGATAGGCACGGCGGCCCGCCGGACTAGGAGACTGCCGCAATGCAGCATCCGAGTAGGGTCACAAGAAGTCACGACCGTGGTAGACACAGGGGCCAGCATCAACATCATGGCTGCCGAGATGCACAAATCCATGCGCCCACAGCCCACGCTCCAGCCCTCGACGATCACGGTGTTCGCCTATGGACAGGAAGAACCGTTAAAGGTACGAGGAAAGTTCAGAACGGTGATATCCCATGGGACGAAGTCCATCACGTCGAATGTCTACGTCACCGAAGATGGACAAGGCATGCTCCTGGGCTGTCGGGCGGCAGAAGATCTGGGAGTGGTGACGTTCGCGTTCGGAGTACACCAAGAGTCAGTACACCACACCCTGGAGGAGTTCGAGGAAATCTTTCAAGGGATAGGCAAGTTCCGGGGAAAAGAAGTCCACCTGCATATCGATCCCACTGTCCAGCCGGTAGCCCTCCGGCACCGCCGCATAGCGTTCCACCTCAGGCCACTGGTGGAAGCGGAATTGAAGAAGCTAGAGGCAGCGGGGATCATTGAGAAGGTATCCGGACCGACACCGTGGGTGTCGCCAATTGTCGTGGCGAAGAAACCCAAGCAGCCAGGCGCTGTCAGAATATGCGTGGACATGAGGCTCCCCAACGCTGCCATCAAAAGGGAGCGACACATCACACCGACCATCGATGACATCGTTGGGGAAATGGCCGGCGCCAAGTGGTTTTCAAAGCTGGACCTACGATCGGGGTATCACCAGTTAGTTCTAGATGAAGCATCCCGGAACATAACCACGTTCTCCACCCATGTAGGTCTGAGGCGGTACACGAGGCTGAGCTTCGGGGTGTCGAGCGCTGCGGAGGTATTCCAGAACGTAATACAGGAACTGATCGCAGGGATCCCCGGAGCGATCAACGTCAGTGATGACATCATGGTCCACGCCACGACCGTAGCGGAACACAACGAGAGACTAGTGCAGGTGCTACGACGCATACGAGACGCAGGCCTCACGCTACATCGGGAGAAGTGCGAATTCCTGTGCCGGAAGATCCAGTTCTTCGGCTATACTTTCTCGGCCGATGGTGTCAACCCGGATCCGGACAAGGTCAAGGACATCAAGGAGGCAGCCGCCCCTGCCAATGTCACGGAGGTGAGGAGCTTTCTAGGAATGGTGAACTACTGTGGCAGGTTCATTAAGGATCTGGCGAACCTCACGGCGCCACTGAGAGAACTTACTAAGGAATCAACCCCGTGGACATGGAACAGTGACCAGAGCCGAGCCTTCGAGGAAGTCAAACAGGCACTCTCGGAAGCCACGACGCTGGCCTTCTTTGACCCAGCCAAGCTGACACAGATCGCTGTCGATGCCGGCCCAGTCGGGCTGGGCGCGGTCCTGCTGCAAAGGAAGACAAGTGCCGAGGAATGGGCCCCAGTGGCTTTCGCCAGCCGGTCCCTCACTGAGGTGGAGCAGAGATACTCCCAAATAGAAAAAGAGGCGATCGCCATTCATTGGGGGTGTCGCCACTTCCACCTGTATGTCTACGGCAAACCCTTTGTTGTGACCACGGATCACAAGCCACTGGTATCCCTGTTTGCAGGCACCTCCACTAAGCCACCACCAAGAATCGAAAAGTGGATGTTGCAACTACAAGACTATAACTGCAAGATCGAGTATCAGCCGGGTGCGCGGAACCCGGCGGACTACCTATCTCGCCACCCTCGCACAGCCACTCCAAAAGAAATGAAGGAGGCGGCAGAAACAGAAGAGTATGTCCGGTGCATCACGGCGCGGTCATGTCCCCGGCCTGTGTCCATGGCTAGCCTGTCTCAGGCCACCAGTGAAGACGAGTGCCTACAAAGAGCCAGAGCGGCGGTCCGAGACAACAGCTGGGCCCGCGCCAGAGAGGAGTGGAAGAGTTTAACACCTCAGGCGAAACAGATAATGGAGAGCCTGTACCATGTAAGAACAGAACTGACGGAAGACGATACAGGGTGTTTGCTGAGAGGCCACCGGCTGGTCATACCGACGTCCCTCACCCAGAGAGTGGTGGATCTGGCTCACGTCGGTCACCAAGGCATGGTCAAGACTAAGTCAAGGCTCCGAACCAAGGTGTGGTTCCCTCTTATGGACGAAATTGTGGAGGCCACCGTTCGAGAATGCCAAGCGTGCCAGTTAACCGGAGAGGTGCCCCGGCCAGCCCCCGTGGTGATGGAGCCTCGCCCGAGGAGGCCCTGGTCCAAGATTAGCGTCGATTTTGGCAGTTTTCCAGACGGACGGCACACCTTGGTGGCTATAGATGATCACTCCAAGTACCCGGAAGTGGAAATATTGACGGTCCTGAGCGCTCAGGAAGTGATCCCGAAGCTCGAGAAAATCATGGCAACACACGGCATCGTCAAGGAGATCAGAACCGATAATGGGTCACCCTTTCAGAGTCAAGACTTCGCGGCGTACCTACAGACTCTTGGGGTTCATCACCGGCGAATCACCCCCCGATGGCCTCAAGCGAACGGAGAAGCTGAGCGCTTCATGAGGACACTCAATAAAGTGATACGGATTGCCCATGAAAAGAGCCAGTCGGTGGAACTTGCCATTTTCACATTTCTCCGCAGCTATCGCCAAACGCCCCACTCAATTACGGGAGTAGCACCGGCGCACATGCTGATGGGGCGGGTTGTCACCGACTCAATACCGCATCACCCAGAGTGGAAGCCCGAAACTCCCAATGACAGTGCCATTGATGCGCATTGACGGGAAGCGTTTGCTCAAGCCGACGCCCGCCGGCGGGCTGTGTCCTCACCACTAGCCCCAGGTGACAATGTACTGATCCGCAACCGGATGCCAGGGGGCAAGTTTCGCCTGAATTTTGAACCTCAGCCCTGGACTGTGGAAAAAGTCAGAGGCACGTGCGTGACAGCCCGAAAGGGGGCTGAAAAAATAACAAGGAATGTTTCATACTTCAAGAAAGTCCCAGGGCCCTCCGGAGTGGAGGAACGGCGCCAGGACAGGGCTAGGATGGACATGCCGCGAGATGAGAGACTAGTAGAGCTCGAGAGCCAGGCGAGTGGAGGAGCGGAGTCCACTGGTCATGGGCTTGACACCAGGCAGTACCAGCCAGAGAACGTGCCACCCGAAGCAGCCGGCGTGCCTGAGACCGGAGAGAGCGGTACAGATGGCGACTCCGGGAGCGGAGATCCGGATGGTGTGGCGGACCGTGGCGGAGGGCGGTATGACCTGCGGCCGCACCCCGCGCCCTCCAGGCGGCTACGGGACTACGTCAAGTAAGACTGTTTAAGTTTTTGTTTGTTACAATTTCAGACTGCAGATGCTGAAGGCAGAGGTGCGGGACACTATGAGACCTGTTGTCCATACCTTAGGGTGCCGTCACAAATCTGGGGTCATGCTGTTTTGTTGTTTTGTGTGTTGGGGAGGAATGTAGTGTCGCGATATCACCCCTGACGTGACACGCGTTGGCGTGCACGTCAGGGCACGTCATTTTGGTTCCCCAATAAATACTACGTCACGCAGGCACGTAGGCAGAAGCGCCACGGCTGCGAAGACGGAGAGCAAACTACACCTGTGTCCCGCGTAGTTATTCAAGCACACGTGGTTGGTACATCCAGCGGGGGGAGACTACATATGCCCCCAGCGACACCACAGCCAGCCATGTTTAGATATCAGCATGTTTTTTTTCTACATGCATTCTTTTAATTTATCATGATTTGTTTTTGAGTTTGTGTGTGTTCTATTACAGTTGTGTCAGAGGGTGAGTGCAAGATAGAGTCAGTGGATGGATGAATGGATGCATGAGTGCAAAGATGAGAGACAGAGCACATGTATGAAGACTCATTCAGTGCCTAAGCCCATCAGTGGCACAAAGGGCACTTTCTTTTTGAAGCCAGACATATTGACATTGCCAATGCTTGTTATTTAATTTCGTCGTGTTTTGAGGTAAATATTACTTTTGGCCTCCGTGAAGGAGTCTGTCAGTGTGTTGATATGCGTGTTCACAAGTTGAACGCCTCTGTCCTGTGTATGGACTGTACAAAAGACAAACCTATTGCCTTTATCAAAGCAGCTTTTGAAGTGGAATTTATGGATGCGGTTGCTGGCGGTAGAGGAAGATTGTTTTTTGTTCTGCCCCAAATAGAAGAGTTGCTTGGACACATGTATAAATCTACCAGTTATGATTTGCTGCTCTCTAGCGGCCGCTACACAGAATACACTAATGCCACCAGAGCCCTGGTTATATTTCCGTACCTAATTCAAATAACCCAATGAATTTCAGGACGCCCTTCTTCATTGCTGGGCACTGGTGTGCGATGGAATCTGACGCCGTGCACCTGATACTATTGCAGCGCCTTGAAGCCTAGCAAGCGTGGTTCTGACTGAATAAAAAGTACGTTTTGGCTGAAAGGTCTTTCTTGACACACACTGCTAGACCTGACCGCCTTGGGACGGTCTTGCCCCATCTTTTTTCGTCTTCCTCCCTTCATTTTCTGTAACCATTTTTGCTGGTTTCAGAACTCTGCGCACTTTAGCGCTGGTGACCAGTGATGAAGTGCCTGCGCTCTCTTCCCTAAAATATGGTTACATCGGATCGTACCTAATTGGCATATTTAATTTACTTATAAGCAGCCGAGGTCCGTGCAGGTAACAGCGGTGGGGCTAAGTGTGTGTGTGGGGGGGGGGGGGGGGGCATTTTGAGGGACGATGGCGAGGGAAAATTAAATAAATAATTAATTTTCCGTCATCATCGTCTGTCGGAATACTCCCCCCCCCCCCCACATGGCCCACCACTTTTCCCTGCACAGACCGCAGCTGCTTATAAGTCCCTAGTAATGTGCACTGGAGGTGCCAGGGTCTGTAAATTCAATTCTACTAGTGGGCCCGGAACACTGATTGTGTTGCCCATTTAAGTTGCCCCCAAACCATGTCTTAGGCGTGCCATGGCTGTCACTGTGACTTGCAGGTAAAACTACTCGACAAGCCCTTTTACTGCTGTTCTGAATAAAAGACGCCCGGTCCATGTAGATTATGTTGGTTGATTTATTAGGATAGATGGTAAAATGCAGAGCCCCGCAAGGAGCAGCCTTCCTGCTTCTCAGCCCATCCTCCCGCCGACTCCCCCACCACCAACGCTCCACCACCACAGTCACCCTGGCTGAGCAGCCTTCCTGCTGCTCAGCCCATCCTCCCGCCGACTCCCCCACCACCAACGCTCCACCACCACAGTCACCCTGGCTGAGCAGCAGGTAGAACACATCACCTTTCATTACACAGAGAAACATTGAAACTCCTGAAAGAATAACATTTGAACTCTTGCGCGCATGTATACAATGCAGCAGTGAAAACCGATGGGAATGCAAGAAAATAATAGGTAGAAAACATTTCATGCACGACACGTCGTAACCAATGTTAGAAGTGGGGGGGAACGGAAGGGCACGGCGTGCCCCTACTTTTAAAAATGATGCTAGTCCGTTCCCCTACTTCTTGATTTAAAAAAAGCGTCCCGGGACTGCCCTAATTCAGGCCCGGTTCTAGTAAGGGCTTGAAGGCAGGCGCGAAATGCCATGGGGCTCAAAGTGCTTCAAAGCCCGGGCGCGCACACACAGACAGTTTCAGAGATTATCGCAGCCGTACCTGAGTACTTCACAGGTCTTTAAAAGACCATTTACATGTTAACGAGGCTTTGTTTATTTTTTCACCCCTTCATCTCCAACAGGGGCATGGCGAAAGGCGACAAATCCTTTCTTTGGCCGCAGTAACCTTTGCCTACTGTCCTGCTGCGTGGATATTCTTTTTCTATGCAGCGCAGGAGAAA
Organism: Triturus cristatus; assembly: GCF_964204655.1. Taxonomy (NCBI): domain Eukaryota; kingdom Metazoa; phylum Chordata; class Amphibia; order Caudata; family Salamandridae; genus Triturus; species Triturus cristatus. Next base: position 12,032,587 of record NC_140581.1, on the reverse strand, counting down.
AGAAGTTTGTTTATTTTGATTCACCTTTCCCAACCCCTGCAGCTGCTTATCACTTCAGGCTGCGACACTAAGATTGACTAATGGAGTAGGTAGGAGAATTTGTCACTATTTGTTTTTCTTTTTAAATTCTGCACAGGCGCAGCAGGACATGTACTTTGTGTGCGCTTCATTTAATCCGTTTTTATCATTATCATGGCTGATGCAGGACAACAATAGGACAATAAAAGATGCCCAGATAACGCTGGGGATTAATGATCCTGCTGGAGAGCAATCATTTCTCTGTTAGTAGTTAAGTGCAGATGAACTGTATTTTATGTGGAAGCTCAGTGGGTTACTGTCATTGTGACAGAGATCCTTGTGTTACTTGCAGTTCAGAAGTTACAATCCTAACATAGGACAGTGACCAATGAACTGTCATCAAAGAGCTGTACGCAAACCTGAATGATATAGTTAGAACTTCGCGTTTTTTGTTTTGTGATATAGTTAGAACTTCCCCAGTCTTTCATTATTCTAATGTTGCTAAAATGAGTATCTTTGGGCAGATATACATTTTTATCAGTAAAGCCAACCCCTAACCACTGGAGTACTCTTTAAATTCTAAGTTTGTGCTTCTCCAGACCAAACCCTCTTAAAATAACTGCCCACCAGTATGGATGACATGTGATTCCTACACCTTGTAATCCTCATTGGCTTATGTGACATTCCCTGTAGGCTGATTTACATACTTGTATGATTCGTTGTCTGTGTATAATGTGTGCGTGGTGTAAAGTACTGACACACCCTACACTGATATGAGTAGCGCTGTACAACAAATGAAATGCATATGAGAGAGGGGCTACGTAAAGCTGAGGGGCACTGTTGGAGGGTGGCAGTGAGGGAATCCGAGGAGGAGGTAGTGGGAGTGGCTATGGAGCGATGAGGGGCACTGTTGGAGGGTGGCAGTGAGGGAATCCGAGGAGGAGGTAGTGGGAGTGGCTATGGAGCGATGAGGGGCACTGTTGGAGGGTGGCAGTGAGGGAATCCGAGGAAGAGGTCATGGGTGGAGGGGGGAGGAGGGGGAGCTAGGAAGAGATGAGGGGCACTGTTGGAGGGTGGCAGTGAGGGAATCCGAGGAGGAGGTAGTGGGAGTGGCTATGGAGCGATGAGGGGCACTGTTGGAGGGTGGCAGTGAGGGAATCCGAGGAAGAGGTCATGGGGGGCAGGGGGGAGCTAGGGAGAGATGAGGGGCACTGCTGGAGGATGGTAGTGAGGGATTTTGAGGAGAAGGTCATGAGGGGGAGGGGCTACAGCGAAATGAGGGGCACTGGTGGAGGGTGGTAGTGAGGGATTTTGAGGAGAAGGTCATGAGGGGGAGGGGCTACAGCGAAATGAGGGGCACTGGTGGAGGGTGGCAGTGAGGGAATCCGAGGAGGAGGTCATGAGGGGAAGGGGCTATGGGGGGATGAGGAGCACTTGTGGCGTATGGCAGTGATTATTGGTGTTGCGCCAAAAAAGACTTTCGCATCAGCGCTAAAGCCGGCCTTGTCATGGCCTTTCTGTTTTTGTTTATTTAATTAGCAGTCGGGTCATAAGGGCTACTGTGGAACATACTTTAAAGTATGTGCTAATTATATTTACTGCTATATTCAATGTTTTAAGTTTGAAGGTGATTTTACTAATGTTTTTACCGGGAAAAATGAAAGTGGAGCCCGATGGTGCCTGATATGGGGCTGGGGCCCAAGGTCAGCTGTGAGATAAGGTGCACTGGAGAGGAGTAGTGGATAATCAAGCCTGTAAGGGAGGGCGTTGCGGAGTCTGGGGTCAGGTGGAGGTAGCAATGAAGAGGGATCCTCCATGAAGGCTCGAACAGAGGGAGCCCAAGTAGTGTCACTTGCCTGATACTACCACCTCAGAAACCTCCTCTTCCCATCAAAGGAAAATTACATAGAAAAAACAGTTTTTGAGAGTGATAATATTTACAAAGAGATTTGGAAAAGAGTGCGATTTACTGGGCCTTGTAAGACTAAGAAGAGATAAAGGAGGGCCCGGAGGATTTGCAGTCTGGGTGTTGCTACTCCCAAGATAATTTTGAAAAAAAAACTATAGGGTCAAATACTGCATTTTATTTTCAACACCCAATTTTTACACAAATTCTCTCAAAAGCCATTACTGTGCCAAGACAACATCCCCAGGAGTTGACCACATTTTTTTTCAAGATGCACAATATGTTCCTCCCATAAGTAAATATTTACCTCCACTTTGCCAAGGCCTGTGTTTTGTCCTGCTTGCTCACATGTTATCTCACTCAGGCTCACTACCCCCATTATTCATTCTCATTCACTTTCCCTTTTACTCAAAATTGCTCACTTGCACTCACACTTCAACATTCGGTATCACATTCTCACTCACTCAGTCTCACCACTTTTTCCTACTCTGATTACTTCATTCTAACTTACAGTTTCACTTACTCTACGTGACTCCTTCTCACTCACTTTCTCTCACTTTCATCGACATACACTCTTTCACTCATGCTCAGTTACATTCAGGCACCTAATCATTCACACCCACATTTACTTACTCGCACTCATTCTTCTTTGCAGGACACTTGAATACATATGTGCTATACTATGCTTGAGCAGCTAGCTGGCTGACATGAATAAGAATTATTTATTTATTTATCTCACTTGTAAAGCGCACTCTCACCTAACAGGCATCCTAGCGCTGACAATCAAGAGTGCACAATTTGTGGATAAGAAGGAGCCCTTGTGGGTTTCCGTGAGTCAGATCAGATTCTCTTGAAGAGTTCCTTTGTCTCTGAGCCCTGCTTAACACATGTGTACAGGAGGAGCCCTATATTCATGTCCTCAATGTTTGAGACAAAAAATACTCATTGATTTCTGAACGAGAGTAAAAGCGTTAAGGTAACATGTCGTTCCTGCTTATATTGAGCATGCTTTACATAATCCTGCATTCCTTATGAGTATTTGCTTTTCCCAGAATGTTGTTACTTTTTTTCAGGCACTGCATAATTTGAAATGAGTCACATCCAGGTGCTTATAATGGGGCAGAATTGGGTTGTAGGTGAAGACAGTGCGAGTTTCACTCAGTGGGGCAGAAGGGTGTTCGGTGGGGATAGGATGTGGCATTATGGCCAGAGCTACCAAATTTGGAACTGGGGAACCTGGTTCAGCCTTCATGCCTTGTCCATCAGACCACTCCTGAGGGAGCACCCATGATAGACTTTAGAAGGCCCCACTAGACCTTAGAAGCCCTGGTCTCTTAGCACCAGCAGGTGAACCCTACCGGTGGCCAGTTGGGTAAACTTGAAGCCCTGTCCACCACAATTCATACCCAGGTTCACCACCAGTCATGCGGGCAGGTCTACAAAGCAGCACACCCTAGAGCAGCAGTGGCTTTGTCACGCAGTAGTTTTCCTGCAATAATAAAAGTCTCCCACACAACCCCCACGGTTTTTGACGCATTCATAGATTTACAAGGACTTGTAATCCTGGGAATGCAGCAAAATCTTGCGCTGCCCCAGAGGAGGCATAACTAGGAGAAATATCTATTTCTCCTTGCTTTTTCCTCTTTCAAACTGTGCTTTATTCTGCAGCCCACATAGAAGGATGAAAAAGCCTCTCAAGATTGTTTTTGTACAGGAAGGTGCCCCTTCCTGCACAAAAACAATCCTGCATGCAAAGGCGGCACCCTTGCTCCATGGGGCAAGTGTGCCTGCGTTGAAGCTAGGCTGTCGAAATGGCGCCAGTGCAGGAGGAAAAGACCGGAATGCACCATATTGGATAAATACGGCACATTCCCGCCCTTTCCCTGTGATGCAGGGCAGCGCAGCAAAGTAACTTGCTGTGCTGCCCTACACCACCATTCCCATATGTATGTCCCTAAGCTCACAAATAGTAAATTGACCACACTAATTATCTGTGTAAGAGCATGTATTGATAAACACAATGAGCCACTGACCTTTTTCTTGGACCTTGTAGATCTAATCTTAGATACCTTACTTGCATGCTTAGAGAGACACGGTTTTACTGATGAGTATTTAAAAAGTCATTTGGTTCAGCTTGTAACAGATGGTGCTTCCAATATGATAGGTAGGAAATCCGGTGTGGCAACTCTTCTTAAACTGAAATATCCACAGTTGAGTGTATGGCACTGTGCTAACCACAAGCTGGAGCTTGCTGTGGGTGATGTTTGTAAAGAAGTCGCAGGCATTAATCAGCTCAAATTTTTTGGGGATAAACTATATACCACCTACCATGCCTCTCCGAAAAATCAGAGAGAGCTTGGGGAATGTGCTCTGGAGGTAGAAGTAAGACTTCTGGCAATTGGAAAGGTGCTAGATGTACGTTGGGTGTCCTCAAGTGAAAGATCTGTGAGAGCTGTTTGGAATAACTACAAAGGACTTATTAAACATTTCATGGAATCTTCCGAAGACTCAACGAGGAGTGACATTGAGCAGAGGAAATATGCTGGTTTAAACCGTTTATTAACCTCCCTGGTGTTTGTTGAAAATATGGGCATTTTATATGATGCTCTCACAGAATTGGGTGACCTATCCAGAAGGCTGCAGCGGCGTGATATGACCATATATGAGGCCGATTGTTCAATACAGATGCAGATTTTAGTGTTTGAATCAATGGCTGATGCACCTGGGCCCTTTGTTTGCTACAACTGCATTAGATGCTGCTGAACGGATGCAGTTTGCTGGTGTAGGACTGCAACAGAACAAAGGCTGTGTTAGCATCAATAGGGCACAGTTCTTTAGGAGCTTAGCAAATAACCTGCGAAAAAGGATGACAATGTCTAATGCATCAAATGTTTCTAGATGCACAACCACAAACAATGATGAAATAGAATACAAAGAGTTAGTACATAGAATGAAACTCCTACAACCAGTTTATTGGCCAGATCCAGTAGACATCTTATACGGTGAGGGAGAATTACAAAACCTTTGTAGCAGGTTGCATGTATTTGATACCAGGCAGTACATCCTTGGTTTCAGAGAGTACAAACAAAATAAAAATTGCATCTCTGAAAGCCTAAAACCATTAATGCACATTATAAACACCTTTTGTACCTCAACTGCTGAATGTGAACGGGGCTTTAGTGTAATGAATGATGTGCTCACACCACTGCGGAACAGAATATCAATCAATCGTCTGTCTTCTACAATGCTCATAAATATCGTGGGGCCACCTGTCATAGAATTTAAACCTGAATTTTATGTTCAGAAATGGTTAGAAAAAGGGAGGAGAAGTGCAGATGAAACTGCATGGCTCGGAGACAAATGGCTTATGATTCCATTTATAAGCGTATTTGGAATATTCTGTGATTGGAAACATGTCCCACATTGTAAATGAATTAAATATAAACAACTTATATATTAAACCTCAAATAAACATGTTTATTGATTCTTTGAATTAAATAACGTTATAAGCTGTAACTGGTCAGTGAAATGCCAAACGTTCAAAAATTGGTATGTTTTGCTATTTCTAGCCACACCTCTGACTCCGCCCACTAATCCAATCCTTTGGTTATTCCCGCCCCCTGAGTCTCCGCCCACAGTTCCCCTACTTTTTTTTCCCCACTTCGACCACTGGTCGTAACACAATGAGAGCAAATGTGCATACAAAGGCAGATAGAAAATATTGAATGCAATTTGCACGACATGTCATAAAATGATACTTGCATACAAACCACAGGGAATAGTAATAAGAATACACTCACATACATGTGAGAGGACTTGGCCTAACGGCTAGGGCAGCCGACCTCAAATCTGGGGAACTGGGTTTGAGTCTCGGCAATGACGCTGAACATCCTGTGATTCTGGGCAAATCACTTAATCTCCCCGTGCCGAACAAAAAATGAATGTGTCCTCATGTAACGCAACTGGTGCTATGTAAATCGCTATGATACCCAATACCTTCGGGTCAAGTTCACACTATAAAAAAACACCGTAAAAAAACACATCATCTCCCTATGTAACAAAACGCATTCTCTACCACACCACAAAACCTCAATCCAAACCCTGATACCACAAAAACATGCCAGCTGGCCAGGCTAACATAAAAGTAGTACGTAGGGCACCAACCACAGGGTGCAGTAGAGAACCATCCAAACAACTGCAAAAAAAACAAGGGGAAAGGTGGAACACCTTTGTAAGTGTGGAACACCATTCTACACCAACCAATTAAGCTACAACGAACACCTTTACAAGGAACGGGTAACCGAAACTATGAGCAGCCATCCCACAAAGCATGTTTCAAACAACAACAGGGTGACTTCAACTATGCACAGTCATCCCATAAACCAAAACCGGGTGACTTAAACTACGTGCAGTCATCCCACACAGCACATTTAAACAACAAGGTGACTTAAACTACACGCAGTAATCCCACACACACCAGATTTCAATGAAAAAACAACGTGAAATTGATGCCTTTGCAATCATACAACCTACTTCTCAACAAACTTCTCAACATACTTCTCCACAAAGTCGTGAGAGGATCTCTCTACTACGTGAAAAACACCACAGTTCAGCATCACATGCAACAGAACATATTACATTAGCCACAGAGCACAAAGTTGCGAAGAAAGCTGTTTTCTTTTCAACAGGGCAGATTAAAAGAGCAAAACTAGTGTCTGTGTGAAGGTGGCCTGATATATGCTGTCCACTAGTTATAGTGGGCACCTTGTATCAGTTCAAACGATCCCTTATGGTGAATGGTTAAAGACAACCTTTATTGAAAGCTATCCTAGTGGTAGCTATGGAGAGCAGCCTTCAGGCTAAGTCTTGAAGGAATGTAAAGCAGCTTGTTTTACCAGTCTATAATCTCTTGAATGATCAAACGAAAAGACAACCATACCAGGTATATGTTCAAAATATATGTATTTAGGATAAAACACACACCTCTAGTCTCTTTATGAGACTGGAGTTCGAAGTACTTAATTTACAAGTTAGCAATCAACAGTAATAGCACAAATACACGTTTGGGCCCTTGGGGCATACCAAACCATATACTAATAAAGTGGTATAAGAACCATTACTGAACTAGGCACAAGTCCAAGAGCCTGTAGAATCGCTGGGACCCCCAGGAACCACCCAAGTTAGTGACACAGGGGACCCACGGGGGCCGTGTGCAGTGTGTAAACACAAACCCGGGTTCATGTTAGCTTCTATGGGCAATGTCGCGGTTGGAAATTTAAAGATTAGGGACACTTAGAATTGAGTCAGGACCAAACACTTTTGGACTTCAGAAGTTCTAGGGCTAGCACCCATGGGAGCACTGGAGTACTCGAGTTACCTCACCCAGGGAAGCCGGGTGCATAGGTGTCTTTTGGTGTCGGGTCGCGTTCTCAATTGTAATGTAAGCTGGCAAACAACTGCTGCTGCCGTGAAGAGGAGTAGTGTCCGAAGAGATCCAAGCCTGGATCTAGGATGTGAGGAATCTGAAAGCAGAGGGGACAGAGTCTGGGTCACTTGCCAGTGACCGAGGGCAGGATGGACCAATTCCCACAGATGTCGGGTGATTCAGGTGAGTTGATGGGTGTCTTGACTCTTCAGCCACGAGGTCCAGGAGGTGTCGACGAAGTCCATGAGCCGGATTCGAGCTGTCCCATGAAGTCTGTCGAGTGCTGCTGTGTCGGCGACCAGAATGGACCCAACAAGCCTTGGCAACGGCAAGTCACTGAAAATCAGAGAAAGGACTGCGGTGCAGACCAGCAAGGTCTGGGTGATTCACCCAGCAAGGGTAAGTCACGGTACGTCTGGAGCAACCAGGAAAGCCCAAATAGAAGAGGAGTTGCCTTCGTGGGGACCTACTAGCCAACGGGCTAGCGATCGCAAAGGATCCTCAAGCGGTCGCACTTGAAACTGGCGCACGGATCACGGTCAGTTGCTTCTTTAGTGCCTGCCAAGCAGGGGAGTCACTCCTTGACCCCAAGGGAGATTTCTTCAGTCTTCTAGGTAAAGTAGAACGTCGAAGTGAAGAAATCAAAACCTTCTCAGGGGCTTCACTGATACACCTGGTCCTTTTAAACCAACAAAGAAGAGATTGGCACAGAAGCTGTAATATAAAAGCCATCATTTTATTTAACCACAGAAGAGGGAAAAATGTGTCACACAGTATTCTCAAATCACTGTAGGAGACATTTCTAAGGAATGCAGAGAACAGGGGCCTTATATACCCACACAGGGGCTCAAAAGAAGGCGGTACAAGTACACATGAGAAGAGTTACACACATAGATGGTCATACAGAAAATGCACAGTCAACAAGTAGGAGGAGTAATAAGTTGCTGACATCAGTTAGAACAGCCTGACAGTACTATACTAGGAGCAGGTGCATTCTACTAGCTAGGCTCTTCTGAGCATGTGCGAGGTTCTGGAAGAGGGAGAAAGCAAATGGCTAGCACATAGCTAACTAAAAGGGCTGGCAAGTACAAAATGGCTTTCAGCTCATGCTAAGAGATTAATGCAATCTTTAACAGAAGGTCCAGGATATATGTTGCAGAGTTTTATCCAGGGTAATCTAAAGTCGCAAGGACTGGGTTCCCATACTTATACTAAGTTTGGGGGTTGGACATACTCTAGGGACCCACCTATGGGAGGGTTTGGAAAGAGGGGTGGTTACACCCATTTCCTTTGTCCAGTTTTGCGCCAGAGCAGGGGCAGGTATCCCCTGCAAGCGGTTTGAACTGGACTATGCACAGGACTTCAGGACTTCAAAGCACCTGTGGTGCCATTTTGGATTGCTTCCCAGGGGTGGCATAATACATGCCTCAGCCCCTGGTAGGCCTCTGAGGTACATATGCCCTAGGTACATAGTATACCATATACTAGGGGCTTATAAGGCACTCCAGAATCCAATTAGTGATGTACCTAATGTACATGGAAACCATTTTAGAGAGGAAGCAGCTAGGCTGGGGTCCTGATTAGCAGGGCCACAGCCAGACTAAGATCGAAAAACAGTGAAACACCAGCAAAAAGTGGGGGTACCCATGTGAAGCAGATCCTATTCTCCTACAGTGTCTCTAACGTTTTCTAAGAGCACAATGCTGTAAATATGAGGTGTGATGAAAATACCAAACACGGGACATAGAAGGAAGATGACATGTTCACAAGTTAAGGAAACACGCTATACACTATCAATGCCAGACACAGCAAGTAGTAAGGCGTTGAACATTAGATTAAAATACTAGAACAACATTGAGAAAACCGGTGTTTCCCTCCAGTGAGCGGCTCCTCACCCAAAGTGCCAAAGAACTACTTTAAGGTGTTTTGCAATCACCAATCCTTATAGCAGCCCAAAGCCTACACACAGAGTACCCAGCGCAGCGCAGGAGTACAATATTGATGCCCTCTGTGTCGCATTGTGAGAGTGTGTATAGCTGCGCCACCAAATCCAACATTCCCCAAACTCTCCCCAGGCACAGTCAGCATGGGCAGTACATATGAGCAAGATATAGCGGCAAATACGAAAAGAAACTGGAATGTCATACACCTCAGCAGATGCTCAAGAAGATAACGAGTCGATCTACGAAATACCACCAATTTCGCCAATTAAACAACTCAATATTTCTTTTCCAACACTGAGGAGAAAGCCTGAACATCCAGGACCCCAGTGAGGAAAGCTACATCGACTTTGAGTACCGAGTAACAAGATGGAGGCCCGCAGGCGTTAGAAGGGCAGGAAGGCTCTAGGCGGGGGCGTGCGCCAAACGTGCGAGGGCAGCTGTAGTAATGTGCATGTTATTTATGGATTCACTTTGTAAATATCTGTAGTATCACTTTAAGGTAAATCTACAGTGAAGTTGTTATTGTTGAAGAAGCTCCATGGTGATAGAATACACTGGCGTGGGGATGAGTCAGTTGTACCTGACAGATTGGACCAGGTGGATGGGATCTCATTTCCTCTACAATAAACTTCACTCATTTTCATCTGAAACCTGCATTTGGATTTATTCAAAATATTTTACAACAGCCCTAGGTCCGTTTATAGTTTTGCCAGATTGCTCTAGTTCACGCACAATTGGGCTATATTTTGCCGGTTGTGTGGTAAAATTTTGGTTTGTGCTAGTTGCCTGATTATAAATACATGTACAGCGCTCCAGCAAAGTAGTATGTTAAAGCGCTTTATTAGATAAATATTTACTTGGCGCCTGCTGCCACATCAATACCAATGCATTCACCGCCTGCTTGACGATGTCCCTGTCCTCCTTCCTTAAAGTAGCAACATTGGGCTACTTTGGGCAACTTTTTGGTTGGCTTTGGGCTATAGAAAAGCTTTAAAAATCTGACAACACTGTCCTTGGATGACATCAGAGATGCGCTGCTTGTCATCCCGCAGTACCACCGCGTGACACAAGCTCGAGGTAGGAAGATGCCCTGCGGCGTGTTCGAATGTCGCATCGTAGTAATGGAAAAAGTAGATATGATGAACTCCACAGTGACTCGCGCTAGGGCTCACGCAGACCATCATTTGAAATAAAGTGCCAGTCAAATACCGTTATCCTCACGCAGGCAATACTCACAACGGAAGCTGAAATCCAAGTGTGCATGGTACTGCCAAATTAACGCCAGGGACACACGACAAGACTTCTATGCCACCTTCCAAATGAGATTGTATCGGTGTGCATGCTGCCCCCACAAAACAACAAGCATTGGCATAGCCAATAGGTCTCGCTTTTGGGACCTTATAATTGTTTAGTTATGCAGCACAATATCCTTGGTGCAACAACATCAACTGTTGCATGGCTAAACACTTATACGGTCCCAAAGGCGAGACCTATTGGCTATGCCAATGCTTGTTGTGATTGCAATCACAACAGTCCTGGGCCTCTAGTTCAGGAATCGTTTTATGTAGGCCCACTGATCTATCTAGGATGGTGCAGATGATACCTCGGATAATCACCCAAAGCTTTATGTTTACGTTCTCAATGCCGCTGCTTATTATTTCTTCTTCACCATTACTTTTGTCCCCCATTCAACCCCAATTCAGTCTCCGGCTCCGAGAGTCTGGTTTATTTTAGCTCCTCACTAACGTTTTGGTGGTCAGCTATATTTTATTCATTTAAAACAAATAGAGAAACTTTAAATATTGTGAAAGAGTCCCTTGTTCGTAAAACATGTTTACTAACGTCAGAAGGGAAGCGGGAAAACTTCCCCAGGCCCCTCATGTGCTATAGGCTGTGGGCACCAGTGGCATGTGTCATTATAATCGCAGCTTTCTTTATGAAACATTCCATGCCCATGCCGCCAAGCCACGCTTGCAGCTGATTGGCTGTGGGCACAAGCGTGCATAGGCCTCCTCTCCCTAGCTCTACACCTCACTCATCCGTGCCCTCCACCTCTGGTGAGGAAGAGAGGGGAGGAAGGAGCCTGAAAGGCACCGAGGAAAAGTTCTAGAAAGAGAGGTGACTCGAAGGGAGAGACAAAAGGTGCAGAGAGAGAGGTAGAGGGTCGTGAGGTGGAGAGAAAGAGGGTAGTCAAAAACAGGAAGTAAGAGAGCTGAGAAAACGAGAGAAGGTAGAGAGAGGAAGGGTAAAGAGACAGATGTGTTGAAGTGCGTTGTATTGGAGAACAGGAGAGTGGGTGGGAAGGGGTGGGGAGAAGCAGGTAGCTAAGAGGCGATGTACAGTGAAAGTCAAAAGGAGAGATCATTAGAGGTAGAAAGGAAACGACCCGGAATAGAAAGGATGAGAGGGAGGTTAGAGTTAAAAAGAGGCCCGACACAGAGGCACGGCTGTGCTATGCACAGGGAGGAAAGAGGTGGTGAGGTACATAGAGGATAGAAAGAAAGATGAGGCACACAAATATTTTGTGGGAGAAAAAGAGATGCGGTAGAGAGAGGATGAGGTTGGAGGTGATGTAGGTAAACCGCGAGGAAGAATAAGAATGGCGAGGTAGGGATAGAGATGAGCGAGTCATTGAACGCTCGAGCCGGGCCCGAGCCTGACCCTTGGCGCTGGCGCAGCTCAAGCCCAAAACGAGCAGAGCTTTCAGGGGAGGCCGTAAGGCTTAGTGACTACAAATGCCGCCCATGTAACATGGGGAGCACGGTCCGAACCCGGTCTGGACTCAGTATCCTGTCAATCCGGCCCAGCTCCCCGTTTCATGTTTAAAAAAAACAAAAAAAAAGTGTCAAGTAGTCTGTGGCGAAGCACTCCTATTTCTGTGGGAAAGTTCGTGCTATGTGACAGGGGTGGTGCGCGCACGCGTGCTCTCTAAAAGGAATTAACAAAAAAAGCATGGCGAAGGTGCGTGCGTGCGCATCCTGTTCTTTTTCAAAGCACACACTCATGCTTGTGGCACGCCGCTGCGCACTCCCCCAAGCCGTATGCCGCCACAAGCACGAGTGCGTGCTTTGTAAAAAGAGCTGCACGATGGCTAAAGGTCTCCTACGCAGTGCATGCACACTGCGTAGGCGAGACCTAAAAAGGAAATGCAAAGTCACTGCCTACGTCAGCTTCCCAAACATCAATATGCAGCTAACAGTCAAACCAAAAATAAATCGTAGACTGCAGCCCCTTGAGAACCAGTGTAAACCAACGGCAAGGATATTACAGCAAAGTTTGTTCAAATGAAGTATGCGCTGGCGGGTGGGCTGTCCGATGAAGCAGGACACTGGGGGGGGGCATACTATCCTTCGTACTCTTAGTCAGTATTTTCCTCAGGTTTGTTTGAAATAGGTTGTGATTCAGTAGTTGCTTCTTTCTCCCAAGGAACACACGCAGGTTCCTCTTATTTCCTCGATAAACTGACGGCCCTTGGCAGCCCAGAGGCAGGTGCTATGCAAGCAAAGTGAAGGACGTGTGCTTGTATGCTTTATATGTCCTGATAGTAAAATACTGCCTATTGCATTTTACACTATGATGAGGCCTAGTCCCGTCATAGATTGGCATTGGGACTTCCCTCACGTGCTTCTAAGAGGTAATTCCTGATCCCAGGGGAGCAGCTTTATCATGTCTGGCATGGGTGGAATAGTAGTGATAAGTAAGATTGGATTTAACACTACTAGTGCTAAACTGACACTTTCAGACATTGGACATTGTTCTGCTCTTAACTTTGCTCTATATGACCTCCAGCCTGTCTCCAATACACATCTGGACAGGGTGACAGTTCCCATTTATACATTCTTCCCGACTGCATTAAACCCAGGAAGGCCAGGGGTGGCTGAACACTCCTTTACATAAATTTGCATTCCAATGGCTGGCCTGGGCAGACGGGAGGAAAGGAGGCTCACACCGAGACACCAAATAGTCATGATCTGACACCACACGAATAGCTGATAATCCCCACAGATAACCTGGCAGACAGGACTGACTTGAAAGGGGTGCTCGTGCACTTCAAAAGCACTCTTTGAATTTTACCACATATCAAAGGCACACTGGGGTATCAATCAATCAATCAATCAATGAAACCATTTGTAGAGGGCACTACTTACCCGTGAGGGTCTCAAGGCGCTAGGGGTGCTGCTACTGTTCGAAAAGTCAGGTTTTGAGGAGTCTTCTGAAGGTCAGTAGGTCTTGGGTCTGTCCTAGGTGGATGGGGAGGGTGTTCCATGTCTTGGCGGTGAGGTGGGAGAATGATCTGCTGCTGGTGGTCACTCTTCGGATGCGGGGGACTGTGGCGAGGGTGAGGTCGGCAGAGTAGAGTTGGCGGGTGGGGGTGCAGAAGCTGAGTCGTTTATTGAGGTACACTGGTCTGGTGTTGTGGAGTGCCTTGTGAGCGTGGGTGAGGAGCTTGAAGGTTATTCTCTTGTTGACGGGGAGCCAGTGCAGGTCTCTCAGGTGGGGTGTGATGTGGCTGCAGGAGTTTGGCCGAGTCTCCCGCATAGAGGGCGTTTCCATAGTCCAGTCTGCTGCTGACGAGGGCCTGGGTGACCGTCTTTCTCGTTTCGGTGGGGATCCACTTGTAGGGTATAAGTACTGTGTCTCTGACCCTCCCAAACCAGACACTTCTGGGCCTACACTGAAACTCTGTCAGAAGAACTGCGGTGCTGCTCAAAGGACTTAACTGGATTGCTTTTCTGGAAGGACTACTGCCTGCTTGTAGCCCTGCTGCCTGCTGCTCACTGACTCTGATAGAAGGAGAGCTGGAATCTACCTTCCCTTCAAAGTATTCCCCAAGGGCTTGTTAGCTTGCCGCCTGTTTCTGAAGTCTCCGGCACACAGAAGACTTCCTACAGTTCCGCTGATGTTGACGGACACTGCTTTCTTTGAGTCCTACCCTTGCCTGAGCCTCAGAAGGGGGTTCTGCAGCTGAGTTTCTGCCAAATCCGTTGCGACACATCGTGAAGTCCCGTAAAGCCTTGCTCCACAGCTGACAGCTCTCGAAACTAACACCAGATGACAGGAAGCCTTGCAATGGGTTGCCAAATTGCGTCTTCGAACCGACACAGGATGACACAAAGCCTTGCAGTGCAGACTGCGCCTCAGGAGCCAAGGTACTGTGTTCAGCGAGCCAAAGTGGGTCTCTGTAGCCGGCCCGCGCTCCATCGCGGTCGGCGTGAACTTTGGATTTGCACCGGTCTCTTGCGACTCGAAGTAACCCTTTTTAGTGCTACCTGCTTCTAAGAGCTTCAATGTATTTATTTTTTCAACATTCAATATCTCCACTTCTACTGGATAGATTTTGATCATTTTGGTCTCATATTCAGATTAATATACTCAGTTTTCCTAAACTGTTGTGGAGTCTTTTGCGGAGTAGTTACTGTGTGGTTGTATGAGTTATTGCACAAATACTTTTTACATTGCCTTCTAAGTTAAGCCTGTCTGCTCTCTGCCAAGCTACCAGGGTGTGAGCACATACTAATTTGGGATTGTGTTGTGACTTACCCTGACTAGGATTGTGGTACCTACTTGGACAGGGTGTATACCGCTGCCAACTGGAGACACAATTTCTAACACACACGAAAGGAGCTTGGACCTGACAGACCCTGCTAAGAGTTACATCTCATCATGCATCAAGACACACAGGGGTAATATTAGCCTATAGGTGGGCGTTCCCAGGAATATACTAACTGGGAAGGAGGCAAAGGCTCAACACTTTGGTAGACATTGAAGGTTTCTTTGATTTTCAATATAAGTCTATGAGAGTAGATTTCTTTAAGGTAGATGTTGCAGTTATTTACAAGTAGATTTTATATTTAAGATGATTACGGTTTGGGCATTGTTGGAAATGACCCTTTCTACAGGGTTTCCCTAAACCTTCTGCCTTCCACCCCCTATTTTTCTGACCTTCTTTTTGTTGGCATTAGGACTCTGGGCACTTTCCCACTGCTAACCAGTGCTAAAGTGCATGTGCTCTCTCCTTTAAGCAAGGTATGATTGGTTTACAACTGTTTGGCAAATTTGATTTACTTCTCATTCCCTTGTAAATTTGTATACCATATACCCATGGTATTTAAATTAAATGCCACTAGTGGGCCTGCAGCACCCCTTGTGCCACCCACAGACGTAACCTTTCAAACCAGTCTCAGGCCTGCCACTGTAGGGCCTGAGCGTCCAGTTTACTGCCACTTTGATCTGGCATTTAAAATGACTTGCCGGGGTGTAAACCCCCCTTTGATTACACATAGGTCCCCCCTAAGGTAGTCCCAGGTAGCCCTCTGGGCAGGGTGCTGTGTAAGTAAAAGGTAGAACATGTGCCTTTATGTGTGGCATGTCCTGGTAGTGACAAAGAGTATACTTTGTTTCTCGCGGCTGTAAGGCCTACTCCTCGCAAAGGAGTAGACTTGGGAATCCCCTTATATACGGTTACGTGGTAATTTCTGATCAGAAAGGAGTGACGTTGTCATGTTTGGTATGTTTAGAATTACTCGTGTAGTTGGATTTTGCGTTACTACTTTAGAAATGCCACTTTTAGGAGTGGGCATTTCTCTGTGTATATGATGTTTTGGCCCAGATTCACAAAGGTTTAGAGGTGCGTTAGCCTTACTTTTTTAATAGTAACCTGAAGTTAAACCTTTTGGGTGATTACCAAACCAACACTAATCGGTATTAGCGTTGGTTTGTTTGGGAAAGTAACACAAAGCAGCACAAAATGTTGCTTTGTATTACTTTGCGTAAAAGGGACGTTACATGGGTGGTAGATGGGCGTTCGCATGCAACTACCCATGATTGTTTACGCAAAACCCTATTTACTAACATGAGTAGACAGGGTTTAGCACCAAAAAGGAAATTAGCAGGAAAGGAGCATTACAAAGAGAAATGTTTGCATTTCTCCTTTTTTCCAGACTTTGTATGTGTGCTGCACTGTACAGCACAAATACAAAGTAGGAATATGATTTTCACTGGTCTTGCCATAGCATTTTGTACAGGAAGAGTATCCTTCCTGTACAAAACCTATACTAGACTTTGGCACGCACCTGAGCACTATGGTGCAAAGGTGTGTGCGTGGCGAACAACAGCTGAAATCTGTGCCAGTGCTAGGGAGAGGGGAGGGGGGAGCCATATCTCTTTAGATATGGGACAGTCCTGTTCTCTCTCTGTCAGGCAATGCAGCACAGCATTGTTTGCTGCTTCACTGTGTTCCGTGACACCTTCCAGAATCTGGGCCTTTTTGCTTTGCAGCCTGACTCCAATACATGTCTGAGCTGGGTGACAGCTACACTTTGTGCATAAATTCCAGACAGCCACAACACAGGAAGGGCTAGATGTGACAGGGGATACATCTGCATTCATCTGCATACTGATGGTCTTTTTGGGCGGTGAGGGGTAGAGATGGGAGCGCACTTAGATCTGAATGGGTTGTGGCCTGCCCTCACTTAAAGAGATGATTTATCCCCCACTGATCATCTGGAGCCAGGGCTGGGTTGAAAGGGATTGTTGCACACTTCTATCGGTTCCTTTGAAGTCACCCCTTCATCAAAGACACTTTTGAGTATAAGTACTGGGGCGCTAATCCAATGTTTTTAGACAGTGCGTGGAACTTGTCACCAGACACAGCTGGTTATACAAACCGCACATTGCCAGAGGACTGCTGTGCTTCCAGGAGGAACCACCATTGGGACTACTTGCTCTGTTGTGCTGGCCTGCTGCCTGCTAGGCTGTTGAAAGACTGCCACTCTGCAAATTGACTTTATGTGCTGGCCTGCCTGCTGCCTTCATTTTTGCCCCAATTGTTCTCAAAGGGCTTGATGGCTTGCCCCCTGTTTTGCAATCTCAGGCTATTGATTGCTGCAGGACTTTGCCAACCCCGGGTCTCACGGTGCTTTATTAACTGCGCAGAGGACTAAACTCAGTGCAGACCACCTACAGCCATGTGTTGCTCCACACTACTAGCACCGGCATAGTGTGGGGCTAGGAATCTCTGTGCCTGCCATTTGATTGCTGCTCAGCGTGTCTCCCAGGCTCGCTGAAGCTGCCTGAAGGCTGGTCGGCGTGGCTCCATGCAGCCCAGGGCATACCACATTCCTAACAAGCAGCAGATTACTAGCGCACTGGAATCACTGCGCCTTCTGGCCGAGGCAAGAGGCCGTGTTTGCCCTTCCTACCCCCCCCCCTTGTGATTCAGGCCGCTGTACTTGATCTCCGTGGGGTTTAGCACCACCCCAAGATCAGGAGCATCAACAGACAGCCTTGGGACTCCTGAGCCGTACGGGATCTCCACCGCATCCCTGAGCTCCCTGGCGGCCTGCCGGAGGTGATTGTCACAGCCTCCCATGGCCAGGTAGGATGGCTGCCTTTGTGCTCACACTGCTGGAGAGTAAGATTCCCTCTGTCTCCCCAGGAAGCCACGGTTGCGATCCCCAGCGGCACAGTACACTCCTTCGTACAAGTCCACTGTCACTTCCCACTTGGTTGTGATCAATTGCTGGAGATTTGAGCAGGTCCTCGGTGGAACCCTAATTCCCCTGCAAAGGAAGCGTATTTCCCCCAAAGCCCGTGAAACTGTGGAAATAGACCTTTTTAGGGGTACACTGGTGCAGGGTCACCCTTTTGTCCATGGGTTCAAAAACCAACAAAGTAGAGATCAGCACTGAAGTAGGAATAAATAACAAGTTCATTAATCACGCATGAGTGGGACCACGTCCACCCAGCACTCTCAAGTGCTGGAGGACGTAGTACACTAAAGTCACAGACACAGGGCTTTTATACAGTTTTTCTGCAGTGTAAGCACGTGAACAGAAATAGGAAGAGCAGGTTTTGGAAATAGTTATCAACAAACAAGGGCAGATAAAAACTACATGGCCAGCAAAGTGGGAGGGGGAGAAGAAATGCTTATGGCAGCAACAAACGACTGACAGTCAACAGATGTACTGGCAGCTACAAACTCTCAGCATGTTCAATGCTTTTAGCTGAGTCAGGAAGTCAACTAAAATAGATAGCACAGGCAAGAAAAGACGAGCAGCAGAGGACGGGAGAATTACGAAGGAAAGGAAATGAACACCTCAGCCAAAATGGCTGCTGCTTATGCCAAATAAAATATGACATGTTTTCCACAAAACAAAAGCCTGAGAGGAGTTAGTGCCTTCATTCTTTTAGTTGTGATCACGACACTTCCTTTCCAGCTTTGGAACTACCTGATATAACGTCTATGGTGGGAGCCCAGAGAGGTCACCATAACGAGTCCAATAGGAGCACCGGTGCTACTGCGCCCTATTCTGTCATGCTCTTCAAATATGTGCTAAGTTTAAACCTGGGGAATCGTTTTTTCAGGAACTTGTAGCAGCAGAGATAAGAAACTTTTTCATGTGGACTGGATTTTCAGTATTTTGAATGGGAAAGGGAGTGATTCTGAAGCGACCCTCACCCGCAGTCTGTTTCCCAGTGCGGCTGCTGTCTCTGAGCGAGGTGAGCGTCCTAGCTCTTTTTCCGAAGTCTGTGATCTCCATAGGCAGCTGTAGGGGCAGAAGACACAGGGATATGTGGGTTTAGTACCGTGATGGAGCTTAGGTCAGGCAGTAGCTATCCTGGGCAAATATCAATAGGCTTGGAGCCAATCACAATGCAGCGTTTTGACAAAGAGATGCAATGGTGACATCTCTGCGCTCCCGCAAACAGAACTGGCGACGGAATAGTTTCAAGTTTCAGCTTTATTTACTATTGCTTGGTTGGTTCATTAAAACCTTTGCAACCGAAAACGATAATAAAACATGATAGGACAATTCAAATATCAGCACACAATAATTACAGGGTCACCGTACAAGAATTGCATGGTTGCAAGCAAATATTCCCAGTTTGCGTCCCATTGTGTAATATTCTGACATATATTTAGGCAGTAGTTAGGTCTTGCAAAAAGGTGCCATTGAGTGCAAAACTTCTGCCATAATGTTTCTTCAATAAACAAGCTTAGTAGCTGAAGGTGCATTTAAAATACCGAGTGTGAACCTAAAATACCTAAAAGGATGCATAAACATTTAATCATTTAATCTGCAATGTGCAAAGTAGGGAGGGTTCCAGTGTAGTTAACACAAGGACCTGAGGTATCTATGAAATGCCTTTAGTGTGTCGTGCAGGAGAGCTAGCCGCTAGAGAGTGGGCTTTGGGTACAATGGGGCAGCAAGAAGGTGTTTAAAAAAAGCTTAGGTGCATTAAGGCGGCATCAGTGCTATATAAGACAGGGCAACACAGAGGGATGTTTGGGCAAACGGAGAGCTGCCTCACCAAAGCAAACTGCAGTAGCACTTAAAAAGAGACCGCGGTGAGACCGCCAGGGCATGGGCCTGAGGTAAGCAGGATCTTTAATCCAACCAAAGAGGCATGCTGGCAGTGATGAGCATACACGCTCATGGCGCAGTCATCAGGGCTTTAGAGGAAGTGCAGAGCTGTTTAAGAATGACTATATGGAAATAGCAAGATGTCCAGGCCACCACTCCTTTGCCCCCCTAAACTTGAGGTGACCTGTGTACTCATTAGTCAGTGTTTCTACAACTTTCTAAAGGTAAGAGGAACAGAAGACAGGGGTTGCAGCAGCATTAGTGTGTCCATGTGTTCATTCTATAGGATCCCCCCATGAACCCATCCAACGTTGATGCACCCCTTTGCTGTAATGACTCCCATATGTTACTGTCGGGATCAGTTTCGTCTGTCTCACGGGGAGCAGTGGTTTTAGAGTCAGTCTAGCCATTCTTTTCAAGTTTCTCAGGGCACGTGCTAGGGCATTCCCCTTCCGTTTCAAGGTCTCCTTCCGCGGTTTGAAAGAGCCCTTTAGATCAACGATGATGCCTATGTTTTTGTATTTCGACACCGACTTCGGGCCTTGGCAGCCGATGTGCAGCTGTTAGTGCTATGCACTGCCATTGGCCGATCCTTAGGCCATTTTCTGCAGAATATGTTTGGGTGACATCAAGAAGATGTTGCAAACCAATCAGGGTAAGGCTTATTAACACCAGGTCATCTGCGTATAGGAGGTTGGAGAGGGTTCGGCCACCCAGCTACGGAGCATGGGAGTTGGGGCTCTCCAGTTTTGCCATTAGGTCAGCTAATAAGAGATTGAACAGGGTGAGGGCAAGGACGCAGCCCTGCTGCAGGCTCTTGATAATTGGTATGTGTCATGAGAGACGTGTCCCTGACCCTACCTTCACTTGCACTTATCTGTCTGTAGCTAAATCAGTAGTTTCAGAAGATCCGGTGGGGCATGCTAATTTTGCCAATAATTTTCCACGATCAATGTGACTGAAAGCGGCGCTGAAGTCTATGAAGCAGAGGTACAGGGGGTGTTTCACATTTCTTGGCCCATCTATTAGTCAGGAAGGGCCATGATATTCCTTATGGTTCCCGTATGTTTGCAGAAGGCGGTCTGTTTTAATAAAATGATCCGTGTGGAGAGGGGTGTGAGACAAGGCTGTGTCCTGGCCCCGTTCCTTTTCTCCTTATATACCAACGCGCTGGAGGAGGAACTGGTGGCTGAGGCGAGAGACCCTCCTCAGTTTAACAACAAGCCGACTGTATCCCTTCTCTACGCGGATGACGCTGTGCTCATGGCCAGAACGCCGCTGGGTCTACAGAGAGCCCTTGCTACAAATATTAATTTTATGGATAGTCAAGGCCTTAAACTTAATGTGAAGTAAACCTTTGTAAAGACATGCGGGAAGGGGAGAAATAAGCGTAAAAGTATGCCAATGGGGAATGACAGGATAGAGTCAACTAATACATTTTCTTGCCTGGGCGTCCTGTCGGAGCATACTGGTTCCTGGGGACCGGCGGCCAAGAGTAGGAGCCTCCTTCTTAGGAGGTCAACCGCGGCGGTGATGAATTGTGCTAAAGAAATGGGTAACAGGCCCCCGGGGATCCTCCTAAAAATTTACCAAGCTAAATCTATGAGCATTGCAACGTTTGGGGCAGACATTTGGGGTTATACTGATGTATCTTCATTGCAAATAGTGGAAAATTCATTTAAAAGGTTTATTTTAGCTGTCCCACAGAGCGCCTCAGTTTTTAATTGTCATAATAAATTGGGGATCAACTATATTTCTGATATTAATAAAATGCAACCTTTACTATTATGGCATCGAGTTTGGACTTCGATGAGCACAGGGTTAAATAGAGACATCATTAGTGACTCAATGAAATTCGATAATGCACGTAAAATGACCTGGTTGGATTATGTTCGAAGATTTTTAATGGATTTTGGCCCCACCTAACCAACCAGCCACCATACACGAATGGCTTAAACAACTTACAGCGTTCAACTGCCAACCTCTTAAAATCGATTCAGCAAAAGCTCTGGGAGTAACTCTGGACAGTGTCCTAAACATGCAAAAACACATCAGTGCCACAGCGAAAGGAGCAAACTTCCAGATGAGCACTCTGAGAAAATTAAAACCCTTCCTCCCACTAAACGACTTCAAGCTGGCAGTCCAAGCTCTAGTAATTCCTGACTAGAATAGGGCAGCGCGACTCTCTCTCTGTGGACTCCCTCGATCTACAACTGCCCCCCTAAGAGCATCACTCAACTCAGCGGCCAGGCTCATCACAGGCTCCAAAAGAAATAGCCACATCTCCCCCGACTTCAAAGCGCTCAATTGGCTACCCTTCGAAGCAAGAATTCAATAAAAAATCACCTGCATGACGCAAAAAGCCACACATCACAACTGAAAGGTGATAAAAAAAACACGTGAATTTGCTTTCAAATGTCCGATCCTGCAGCAGCCACTTCCAAAGTCCATACATGACAGAAGCCCGATTGAAGGCCCCATTCACCCGATTTTTTTTTATTTTTTTTAAAATCTCCCACTTTGCTCTTCTGAAATGTTGGCATGTATGCTTTAGTGCATTTGCGTGCTGTCGCTGCACGGAAGTAAGAGTGTGATGGGGAAGCCTGGATCCTTATGGCACAGTGTTAAAGTCACAAAGGTGTCATCTAATGCTGACGAGGCCGTCTTGGGATGAAAGGTTGCTGCCGGTGGGCTGTCCCCCCTGAAAGCGGCCGATAGGGCCCAGAAGTTGGGGAGCTCTATCTCTCTCAGGAGCCGCGTGCCCAGCATACTTCGCCTGCCCGCCGTGTCCCCCCCTCACTTGGGATGCGGAGCTGTGAGGACTGGGCAGCTGTGAGTCCTCTATCGGCCAGAGTGCCCCTCGGAGCATCTGTGTTTCACTGGTCATTCATCTGGACACAGCCTGTCCCTCTGCGGCTGAGAATCGAGGGGCCTGAAACCCCCATGTGATGAACGCATGTTTGCCGATGGCTTGTGATGATGCAGAAAATTGCCTATGAAAATTAATCAATACTGATGTCAATTTCTCTTGGGTTTCAGTACGAAAATTTATTAAAAAAGGACACGTAGAAAATGGTGCAGAATGCACCGGGCTGAAGCTCCGATCGCCAGAGGTGGCTCGGCCTTTCCTTTCTATGACATAGACGCGTTCGGAAAATGCCGAACTCTGCACAAGTGTATTCGAAAGATTGACCTTAAAAAAATGGGCCGGTGCTCCCCGGTACTGAGTACCAGCACTTCTTAGATTTATCACTCGGAGTACCGGCACTTCTCTAGTGCCGAGGAGAGTACCGGGGCTCATGAAACGCTGGTGCTGGCGGCCTTTCTTTGATAGCTAAGGCACTGCTACAGACCTGCGCCAGCCCAGCCGAACAATTCAGGTGGGCTCATTTGCATACGCACCATCCGGGTGTTCACAGACATCGAGGCAGCCCAGTGATGGCGTCATTAAGAGAGCCATGGGAGGTAACCAGGTTCAAATGGCTTTAAAGGGTACCCCATTCTTTTGTCAAGTGTCTGCTTATGTTCGCTTGCCACACATTTCCGCTAATATAACTAGTTACAGATGTGAGACCCGGAGAAAGGGGGGGAGACACTCCTGGAAGTTATATTAGCGGAAATGTGTGGCATGTTTCGTGGGTGCCTGTCTGCTGGTTTCTTTCTGTGTCACTCGAGAACAGCAAGTGTTTATGTCGCACATATTACAAAACAACGAAATGTTGAAATATCGCCGCGTTTGGGTTTCGTGTTTTTCGTAATACGTTCACAAACCTGCTTTGTTCAGTGAAAGACATTTCCCAAGGGTTTCGGTCTGTGCTGCAAGTAGTATCGAAGTCAATAAGTATCGGCATGGCTTGCCCTAAGCCCCGCCCCAAGCCCCGCCCACTCGCCACATTTAAATGAGGGCCTGCACTATTGTGCCCCCATTTAAAGCACTGCCTTAAAGCGGCTGACTTAGATACTGTCTCAACTGTAAAATATGTCGAGCTTATAAAATGTACTTTTTCTTCAGCTGCATATTATTAATAAACTAAAACTGTGCTTGCTTCACCGTCATAGGCTTGCATACAATTGAATCGAAAGTGTGTTTTAAAAGTAAAAGTCTGCTTGTAAACAACTGACTGTTCACGGCTTCTCTTCTCCTCCTTGCCCCCTTGCCCCCCACCCTTCTTCTCTTTTTCTTCTTGTCTTTTCTTCTTCTTTTCTCAAAAGTTGTTAAAATGCATATGGTTTAGTAATGTATGTATATCTTTCAATTCAAGCTCTTTGGTTCCTAATTCACCAGTTTACGCATTATTAATTGTGGCTGTTTTTTATGTTGACATTTTCTTTTTCTTGTTCATAGAACTGATAAGCGATTCATATTACATTCTTTCATTCTCCTCACTTGCATTGAATCGAGTATTCATTTTTACATTCTGTATTTGCTTATTTGCAATATTCTGTATAACGGTTGGACTTGGCCCTTCTGGCACTCCTCTTACATCAGGACTTAACACGGTCACTCGGATCCCCTATGCATTCCTATGGGAGGGCAGGTCAGTCTCACTAAACATACACAGAGCGCACGCACTTTCCACTGGGACACAGTGTGAAAGCGTCGGAAGAGCCCTTGCTTCTACAGGCTGACTATCTATTTTAAAGAGCCTCCAACAGGGCCCAGAGGGCACCGTTGTGCCAGGGCCCCTTTCGTCCTTCCCCCACAATTCATTGGGGGGACACATGGTTGGGTCAAGAGCCAGATGGCTCCCACCTTTTGTGCATTGATTGTTCTAGAGCCTAGATGGCTCCAACGTTTGGCGCATGTTAATTTCAGGAGCCCCGCGTGGCTCCACAGTACTGGGGGACATGTTGTTTTTAGAGCCTAGGTGGCTCCAACGTTTTGACATTATCTCAAGGGCCATTAAGAGCCCAGGCCTCATTTGACTTCCCCAGCTGTGCAGCACTTAGTGCCAGCTGCAGCGTTTAGGCCCTGTTCTTGTCCCCAGCTGCCCAGCAAGTAGTGGGCAGCTGCTACGTTTAGGTTCTGGCGCAACCTGGACCCTAATGTGATTGAAGGACTATTGGGTTTTAATGCTTATGGTGTTAGGAAATGTATTGTGTGTAGTATGTTTTGCGCACCCTGTGTTGATGCTTATGGTGTTAGGGAATGTACCGTGAGTAGTATGTTTTGCGCACCCTGTGTTGATGCTTATGGTGTTAGGGAATGTACCATGTGTAGTATGTTTTGCGCACCCTGTGTTGATGCTTATGGTGTTAGGGAATGTACCGTGTGTAGTATGTTTTCCGCGCCCTGGGTTAATGCTTATGGTGTTAGGAAATGTACTGTGTGTAGTATGTTTTGTGCACCCTGTGTTTTATACCTCTAGATATGATTTCTGCATAGGAGGTTGTTTTACCTGTTTAGGTTTATGTTAAGGAGATTATACTTCCCTGTGTGGTATACGCCCCTAGTGTAATTCTAGTGCATTAGACTTATGAGAAATTGCATAATGTGTTTATGCCCCTGTGATGGTTGCAGAATAGGTTTTATACCTGATTCTAGTGTGATGACGCTGAGGTCATTATTGCGCCAGTAATTACTGGTTGTGCTCTACAGTGATAATTTGTGTTACAGTTAGTTTATGTCCTACATGTACAAATTGGTGATTTGTGCTGATTCTGACAGTGGTCCATGTGGCCCTGTCTTGTGTAAATAGTCCCCTGTGAAATTCTGCCCAGTGGCTGTTGGCACAGTGTAAATTATGTGATTATCATCTAATGTGTTTATTATAATACAAAGGCCATTTTTTATATAAACCTTGTGTGGAGTTTCTTTTGTGGTGGGCCTAGGGTGTTGTTGCTGGGTGCGCGCGCAAACGCTTTACACATTGCCTCCGGGATAAGCCTGACTGCTCGTGCCAAGCTACCAAGGGGGTGAGCAGGGGTTATCTTTGGCGTGTAACTCCCCAGCCCTGACTAGAGTGGTGGTTTCTGCCTGGCTTTGGCGCAAGCCCTAGCCAACCAGAAATCCCATTTCTAACAATAACGCATTCTTTTCTTTTAAAGTTTAGAATGCTTTATTAAGAAAATAAGCAAAGTAAAACATCAGTACAAAGTCATGTAACAAGAAGGATGAAAGGTGAAATATATACGTGACAATAAGGTGAAAGGGCACCCTCGAAAGGTAAAACCTGTACACCGTGTAAATGCATTTTAAAGTTTTTAAGTTTAAGAAAACAGAAAGAAAATAAAAGAAAGAAGAGAGAGAGGGGAAGAAGAAGGGAGGGAGTATAGCAGAGGTAAAAAAAAACATTGAGAAGAAGAAAAGAAACAATTAGCAATGAAAGTATAAGGAGTAAAAGTTGGTATCATAAATACAAGGAAAGTCAAGTAGTCAACCTGGAAAGAAAGGATGTTAGTAGCAACCGCAACAAATCTTTTCTGATCAACAAAGATGTGGAAGGGACATAAGCACGACCAAGTCTGTGATGGTGACAAAGCAGGTTCCACCAAGCTTGAAACAGCATTTTTGAGGTGTCCTTCCAGTTAGTGGTCATAGTCTGAAAGAGAATGGCTGAAAACAAATTAATACATTTGTCCACATTGCTCTGAGCGTCCCATACAGGCGAAGAACTACCCAAAAAAACAAGTATGATATCAAAAGAAACGTTAGTTGATAAAATGTCATTCAATTTCAACCATATGCGAGACCAGAAAGATTTAAACAAAGGGCAGCGGAAAAACATGTGAAAAAAAGTCACTGTGCTCGTGAGAACAGGACCAACATTTTGGGGAATCTAACAGTTTGAATCTGTGCAGGTCAGTAGCGGTGAAAAAAAGTCTATTATAAAAATATTATAAAGTATGCGTTGTTCTGGCTGAGCGTGAGGAGGTGTGAATTTTTGACCAGATAAGGTCCCATGTTTGAAATGAAAAGTCTTGTGCTAGGTCCTTTTCCCATAGACGTTCAAAGTTAGATTTAGCTCTGGCACACACAGGACGGGATAAAATCTTATATATAGCAGCAGCTTTAAATTGGGTCAAAAAGTCCAAGGGAGGAGAGAGTCTGGTCAGGTGCAACAAGAGAGCATCTTTGGGAGAAGAGACGAGTCAGAGAATTCTTAAGCAAGGGGTAGTGAGATGCGTGTGTAGAAGAAATACCATAAGAACTTTGAATCTCAGAAAAGTCCATAAAGGACCCGTCATTCAACAGATGTTCAGGTGTGATGAGGCCTTTGTCAATCCATTCCTTCCAGAATAAAGCTCTGTTGTTAATCTTCAAATGTGTATTATACCAGATTGGAATGCTTGAGATGTGGTCTGCAGAAGAAAGATGAGTTCTAAGAAAAGAAATTGTGAGTGCTTTGGAATGAACAAAGATAGGCGAAGAGAGACGCTTCGGGGGCTGGGAAAGGCGGGTGGCTGAAATAAAGGAAAAGGGCATGTATTGAGCTCGTTCTAACGAGCTCCATGCCGTTATAGGTGAAAGTGAGGATTCAGATAAAAGGTCCATATTTGTTTCAGGGTAAATGCAGAGTGATAACGTCTGAGGTTGGGAAACTTTACTCTTCCTATCTCCTTGGATAGATGTAGAAGAAAAAGTGAAATTTTAGCCTTACGATTATTCCTAAGAAATTTGGTCAAGGAACGATTAATGGTACTGAAAAAGGAATTGGGAAGGGAGACCGGAAGCATAGGAAGAACAAGATTAATAATTGAGAGAAGCATCAATTTAATCGTAGCTAATCTACCCCTCCAGGATAAGAAAGGTGGAGACCAGCTCTCAGGGAGAGTGGAGAGCTTTTTAAGCATGTCAGCAAGGTTAATTTGAATTGTTTCCCTGATGTTATTAGCATAGAGAATGCCTCAACATTTGATACTTCTGGAGTTCCATTGAAAACCTGTGCCGTGAAACATATGTGGAAGGCAATGCTTATTTAAGGGCAAAACTTTGGATTTATCTATATTCAATTTATAGCCTGAAACTATAGAGTAATCTTGTAAGAGGGAGAAGAATGCCGGCAGGGAAGAAGACGGATTGGAGATATATTGAAGAATATCGTCTGGGTATGCAGTCAATTTGATGTCGATATTATTAAACTGAAAACCAGTATATTGTGATGAACGTCTAAGTTTTCTAAGAAGGAATCTAAAGCAAGAATGAATAAAACAGGGGAAAGAGGGCAACCCTGCCTAGTCCCCCTACGGAGTGGTAAATATTTGGAGTGGCAACCATTTACCCAAATGGAAGTAGCGGGGCCTCCAGGCCCATAGGAATGAATTGGAGATTGCATGAGCAATTTGCGAGTACCAGTAGGTACTCTCAAATTGCTCATGCAATTTCAAGGGTGCAAGGGTATCAAAATGACACCCTATTGCACCCCTGAAATTGATCTGTGCACATATGTTGCACACACACATGCTCTAAGGGCATGTGTGTGCGCAACATGAAACTTTGAAAAATGCACAAAAGTGCATTTTTCAAAGTTTTTGCAAATAACCATGAAGTTCAACTTCATGGTAATTTGCTCCCCCTATTTGCGAAATCGCTAATTTTTTTACTTTAGTGCATTGCATTTAAGGAATCTCAATTTGGGATTCCTTAAATGCAATCGCAATTTAAGGAATCGCAATTTTGAGATTCCTTAAATTACGATTTTTGCATTTGGGATGATGCATCCCAAATGCAAAAATGCCGGTCGCAAAGGGGCAGATTCTGAGAATCTGCCCGTTTGCGACCGGTTTTTCCTTTGATGCATGTGCCTGTAATTCCTTTACGGAACACGCTGCGATTTTGATATATTGATGACTCTACCATATTTTTATGATTTCTGTAACCAGAATATTTGATTGACTAATTGAATAAAAAGACAAATAAAATACTGATCTCATAATGAAAAATAAAGCTTTGAGAGCTTTCTAAAACTCTCATCATTGACTGTACTCAGATGTAGTTGATGCAGTGATCACTTCGATTTGAGCCGGTTTCCATTCATACACGATGGCAAAGATCTGTTGCCTCAAAGAAGAAGAA
The DNA here is from genome assembly GCF_964204655.1 of Triturus cristatus. Classification (NCBI taxonomy): domain Eukaryota; kingdom Metazoa; phylum Chordata; class Amphibia; order Caudata; family Salamandridae; genus Triturus; species Triturus cristatus. The sequence goes on along the minus strand of NC_140581.1, from coordinate 12,003,912 downwards.
AGTATAGCGCGGAGTTGAAGTCCATTCTTGTAAGTAAAATGGTGGAACTTGTTCTGGAGAGTAAATTTGGACTCTTTCCGCGCTGCCAGTTTCTTTTGTTATTCTTGACATCTGGCAGAATGCCGCTGCCCTGACAGTTTGTTCTCACATCTCATGTTGGGATATGTCATAGAGTTAGATATTAGAAACACTGGGCCAGCTGTTCTAACACAGCACATCCTGACACACAACCAGGAGAAGATTCGCTGTATGTTAAGTATCACCCCGTGTACTACAGGGAATATTGGTTGGGTGGAGGAAACTCAGCTGCCCAGAGAGACAATAACATTAGGGTCCACAGCTGATATCTTACATTGTAGGGTTTCTATTCCTGTGGGGGCTTCGGTATACGGTGGCCAGATGGTCATGCTGGGGTGCCAAATGTCTAAAGAAGTGATGTGAAAATGCTACGATGAGGATACCTTGAAGTGTCTGCGTGTATTGGTCCTGGAATGGGATCCATTGCTCTTGTGTTGGCAAAATAAATCAGAAGATATAAGGTGGAGTCATGAATAAGTGTCTCCAGAAGCTTGAGGCCACATTTTAAGCACCTATACACAATGTCATAACCTATAAAACCAAACACACGGAGATGATGGACGGAGCGCTGAAACTTTTCAGACACTCACCCCCAGTCACAGATCTGATTTGAATTCGAAGTGAGCTAAAGAATGGTGATGGATTCAACCCAGATCTGTGACTGGGGGTGAGTGTCTGAAAAGTTTCAGCGCTCCGTCCATCATCTCCTTGTGTTTGCTTTGTTCACCCTAAGTTGGCAGGGTATGGCTAGACGTGGGTCCCTTGCTCACTTTGCCACTGGATTCAAGCTAGCCTGGCTGATGAGGGCTGTTAGCCCGAAACCGGTCCCAGGATGCTTGTTTTCGGTCCAGGGAAGACCTGGCTTGGCAGTTTGGGCTAGATTGTTCCCATGAGGCACAGGGTCACGACACCTGACCTCCTGGCCAGGGACCTGCTCTCTCCCCCAGCAGCTCCGCTGTTGAGGCGCCGCCGCTGACCCCTCGTCACCACTGCCAGTAGGTGTTCAAGGCCTCTGCCTGCCTCTGCTTATGCCTGTTTTGTGCTATCCTTGTCCGTGTCTTGTCATTACTGGGCCCTGGTTTGCTGTTATTGTGCTTTTTAATGGTGCCTCTTCGCCTGTTTTTCTTTTTATGTTCTTTCCTGTTGCGTCCTCCATGCCTGGATTTCCCGCCGGCCCCTCACCCCTGACGGTTTTCCTGCGCCCGCCTCCCAGCTGCGCGTTCCTCCCTCCCCCCTTTCCTAGTTAATGGCGGCCGCTGCAAGGGAGTGCAATCAAGACACCTGACCTCCTGGCCAGGGACCTGCTCTCTTCCCAGTAGCTCCGCTGTTAAGCCGCCGCCGCTGAACCCGAGTCATCTCTGCCAGTGGGTGTACAAGGCCTCTGCCTTCAGCTCTGCATGTGCCCGTTTTGTGCTATCCTTGTTCGTGTCTTGTCATTACTGTGCCCTGGTGAGTTGTTATTGTGCCTTTCGAATGTGCCTCTTTGCCTGTTTTTCTTTTTCAGTTTTTTCCTGTTATCCTGTTGTGTCCTCCGTGCCCGGTTTTCCATCCCGCCGCTGCTGCCTCTGTGGCCCTTCCCCGTGCCGGTTTTCTCTCTCCCGCCTCCCAGCTGCGCTTCCCTCCCTTCCCGCTTCCCTATTTAATGGAGACCGCTGCGAGGGAGCGCTAGCAAGACACCTGACCTCCTGGTCAGGGACCTGCTCTCTCCCCAGCTGTAAAGCCGTCGCCGCTGACCCCGCATCTCCTCTGCCAGTGGGTGTTCAAGGCCTCTGTCTGGCTCTATGCCTGTGCCCATTATGTGCTATCCTCGTCCGTGTCTTGTCATTACTGTGCCCTGGTGTGTTGTTATTGTGCTTTTCATTTGTGCCTCTTTGCCTGTTTTTATTTTTCTGTTCTTTGCTGTTATCCTCTTGTGTTCTCCGTTCCCGGTTTTCTCGCCCGCCGCTGCTGCCTCCGCGTCCCTTCCCCTCTGCCAGTTTTCCCACTCCCGCCTCCCAGCTACGCTTTCCTCCCCCCTCACCTATTTAATGATGGCTGCTGCACGGCATCCCTCAACACAAACACATCACCCAGCACCTGCGTAACCTCCACTGGCTCACCCATGCCTACAAATGCGTCCACAACACCAGACCCCGATATCTCAATGGCAGAATCTCCTTCCACGTGCCCAAGAGGGACCTCCGATCCGCCGACCTCGCCCTCTTGAACCTCTCCGCAATAGCACAGCAAGAACAGGGGGATGAACCTTCTCCTACATCGCGGCCAAGACCTGGAACGAGCTGCCGATCAACATCAGACGCGCCCCCACCATGCACATCTTCAGAAAACCCCCCAAGACCTGGCTCTTCGACTGACCAAAGCTGCCCCCCTCCCCAGCGCCTTGAGACCCTCGTGGGTGAGTAGCGCACTTTAAACGTCCCCAATTGAGTGATTGATGAGGCACAGGGTGAAGACTGGTTTGCATAAAGCTGGGTCTGAACTGGGGTGGCGAAGTGAGCTAAAGAACGATGATGAGTGTGTGTCTCCGTCCAGCACCTCTTTGTGTTTGCTTGATAACCTATAACATGACAGGAATTACATGACAGTACAAAAGACGAGAGGGACGGCTGAGACACCCATGATGCCCTGGACATGTGTGTGTAGGCTAGCCTGAGACTGGAGGCGTGCTGGCCTGGGACTGGAATCCTGCTGGCCTGAGACAGGAGTCCTACGGGCCTGAGACTGCAGCCCTGCTGCCTGAGACTGGAGTCCTGCTGGCCTGAGACTGGAGTCCTGCTGGCCTGAGACTGGAGTCCTGCTGCCCTGAGACTGGAGTCCTGCTGGCCTGAGACTGGAGTCCTGCTGGCCTGAGACTGGAGTCCTGCTGTCCTGAGACAGGAGTCCTGCTGTCCTGAGACGAGTCCTGCTAGCCCGAGACTAGAGTCTTGCTGGCCTGAGGCTGGAGTCCTACTGTCCTGAGAGTGGAGTCTTGCTGGCCTGAGGCTGGAGTCCTACTGTCCTGAGACTGGAGTCTTGCTGGCCCGAGACTGAAGTCCTGCTGGCCTGAGACTGGAGTCCTGCTGGCTTGAGACGAGTCCTGCTGGCCTGAGACGAGTCCTGCTGGCCTGAGACAGGAGTCTTGCTGGCCTGATACTGGAGTCTTGCTGGCCTGAGACAGGAGTCCTGCTGGCCTGATACGGGAGTCCTGCTGGCCTGAGACTGGAGTCCTACGGGCCTGAGACTGGAGTCCTGCTGGCCTGAGACTGGAGTCCTGCTGGCCTGAGACAGGAGTCCTGCTGGCCTGAGACGAGTCCTGCTAGCCCGAGACTGGAGACTTGCTGGCCTGAGACTGGTGTCCTACTGGCCTGAGACTGGAGTCCTGCTGGCCTGAGACTGGAGTCCTGCTGGCCTGAGACTGGAGTGCTGCTGGCCTGAGACTGGAGCCCTGCTGCCTGAGACTGGAGCCCTGCTGCCTGAGACTGGAGTCCTGCTGGCCTGAGACTGGAGTCCTGCTGGCCTGAGACTGGAGTCCTGCTGGCCTGAGACTGGAGTCCTGCTGGCCTGAGACTGGAGTCCTGCTGTCCTGAGACAGGAGTCCTGCTGTCCTGAGACGAGTCCTGCTAGCCCGAGACTAGAGTCTTGCTGGCCTGAGGCTGGAGTCCTACTGTCCTGAGAGTGGAGTCTTGCTGGCCTGAGGCTGGAGTCCTGCTGGCCTGAGACTGGAGTCCTGCTGGCCCGAGACTGGAGTCCTGCTGGCCGGAGACTGGAGTCCTGCTGGCCGGAGACTGGAGTCCTGCTGGCCGGAGACTGGAGTCCTACTAGCCCAAGACTGGAGTTCTGCTAGCCTGAGGCTGGAGTCCTACTAGCCTGAGACTAGAGTCCTGCTAGCCCAAGACAGGAGTCCTGCTGGTGTGAGACTGGAGTTCTATTGCCTGAGACTGGAGTCCTGCTAGCCTGAGACTGGAGTCCTGCTAGCCCAAGACTGGAGTCCTGCTAGCCTGAGACTGGAGTCTTGCTGGCCTGAGGCTGGAGTCCTACTGTCCTGAGACTGGAGTCCTGCTGGTCTGAGACTGAAGTCCTGCTGTGCTGGGACTGGAGTCCTACTGTCCTGAGACTGGTGTCCTACTGCCTGAGACTGGAGTCCTGCTGGCCGGATACTGGAGTCCTACTGCCTTAGACTGGAGTGCTGCTGGCCTGAGACTGGAGTCCTACTGGCCTGAGACTTGTGTCCTACTAGCCCAAGACTGGAGTCCTGCTAGCCTGAGACTGGAGTCCTGCTGCCCCGAGACTGGAGTCCTGCTGGCCCGAGACTGGAGTCCTGCTGGCCTGAGACTGGAGTCCTGCTGGCCTGAGACTGGTGTCCTACTGCCCCGAGACTGGAGTCCTGCTGGCCTGAGACTGGAGTCCTGCTCGCCTGAGGCATATTATTGGGAAAGGTAAGAAAATCTTAAATCAACCGCCCTCTGGATTAAGCATTGAAGTCACCAAAAAAGAGTCTTGATGCAAAATACTATAGCCAGAAGGGAACAAAACAGTCAAGAAAGTGGGATGGAGCGAGTGTGAGCATAATTATTGAGTAAAAGGGAAACGTTTTTAAATTTTGAGGGTAGCATCAAGGGCGTTTTTTGTGTGTGTGGTAAATCAGCCTTTTTCAGCTACCACACAAGTGCGTCGGCAGGTGTTATGCTGGGTTAGTTTTCTCCAGGATCGACTACACTGATGAGAAAGATTTTCCTCTTGAGGAATACATTAGGTGAAGTAGGCAAAGCTTCATACAGATTCCCAGTGATATCTTTGGAGCCTCAAAACCCTCCATGGAAGCGGCACCAAATGATGGAAAGATTAGAACTCTGTCCACCTTACTTCATCGACTTTCAACTAACACCGCAGGTGCCTGCAAGACCCTGCTCGCCTCTGAGCTCCGAGAGAAAGAAGTAGGAACTGGAAGGCGCCTGGAGGTCCCCGGGTCAAGATGTGGCTCGAGGTACTTGAGACACGGGCAGGATATGAGGGGGAAGGGGAGTTGGAGAGCTAGATGGAGTTCAGGGTCCCTGGACACAGCAAGGGTATGAGGGACGCTCCTCAACCATCGTTACAGGGTCACCACAGGGTTCACCCGCTGCTCCCCCCACCCCCCTGCTGCATTAACAGAGCTCCCTAGATGCAAATAAAAGACCAACTATCCCGCAACCTCCATTATGAAGAATACACAGTAACTGCACCTCCATGTTGACACGGGTAATGGACATGTCTTGAGTTGCTCCACAGACGATGGAATTAATATTGAGGGGCATCTCTGGGTAAAATGGGGAGTTTGATCTTTACTGTCTGTAGACCCTGATGCATCATTCAAACTGCCACATAGTATGGCAGCTGATTGCTAACAACAAATCGCAATAAAACCTGTTAAACTAAACACAAAAAACTAACACCTCAGGAGCATTGACCGTAATGAATAAGAATCGCTTTCGCTTATTGAAGTTGGATGGAGTGGGGAGGATCAGTTTCCCAGGCTCCTCCGTGTGGAAGTCGGAGGCAGTGTTGCTTCACCCAGACACGGAGACCCGCACTTCACACGGATAGCTCGAGCACTGCAGGAGTCGCCTTGGGTGTAGTAGGAGGACTGAAGGAGGCGGGGCCCGGCAACTACTTCGAGATCTGCGAAGAGATCTGCGACTAGGGGGAGACAGAGGCCGCCGAGAGGCCCTGAGACCACAAGGAGACGTTGTAGTGCCGATTGAAACCGGGACTGCGAGGATCAGCAGCCTGATAATTACCCCCAGCTGGTTTCTCTTCCCGCTCTCCGCCTGTAGCTTATTGAGACACACTGATTTTACGCGCTGCCAAGGTTCCGTTCTAGCCCTGTTCTAGACCGGAGGAGACTGGACTGGGTACTGGGACCGGGTACCCCTTTTAGCATACAGTCCCCGCATCCCGTATCCCGTATCCCTGCATTACGAGTCGCCAGTGGTATTTAGTGGTATTTAGCAGGTGATTCAATTGCCTGTTTGTTCATTATTTTTTTTAATTTTTTTTTTTTCCCCAATGGCAGCACGAGAAAGAAGGAGCAAGGGCACTACTTCAGGTGGTCATGTGACTGGGACCTTGGACAATTTTATAACTAGAGCCAACTCTTTGCTAGGCCACGAAATAACCTTGATGGAGCGTCGGCTTTCTTTGGACATTGCCGCAGCCAAAATATCCTTACTGGGCCATATTGCAAATGCACGCTCACCGGACCGTACATGTAACACGCTGGCTACTGACATCATTGATACCTTGGGCACCTCCCAATGCTCGGAACCCTTGCCGAATCTGGTCATACCAATAGTGACTGGTGCAAAACTTTTACCAACTGTTCTTGAGTCCAGCCCAGTTATAGTCAATGGGGACATGATGGTTTCGGATATTCCACCCAGGCCTGTCACACGACAGGCACGGGGGAATCGGGAGCAGGCGGTCCCTAAGAGAAAACGTGGTCCACAAAAGGATGGTGGACGGCTGTCTAAGCTTCCTAAACATTCCAATACTAGTGATCATTCTGTCTTGGATAAGGATATGGAGGCTCGCACCACCCCTGACATCAATGCACCAGACACCATACTTACATCTAATCTAAGAGAAGGGACCTCCCCCGTAGCCACACCAGCTAGGGAGGACTTACTCAGCCAAAAAATGGGAGATCTCCTTAGGTCCATTATTCACCCCCTCGAGTCGAGACTTCACCAGATAGAGCTTAGGCTAGGGAATACTGAGAAGGCAACCTCAGTAAAAGTAAACTGCCCAAAAACTATCACTCCTGTAGATCAGGGTGCCACATCAAGCAATACCCAGGGAGGGCTACCAACACCAAACCATCTAGCGCCACCACCCCCGCCCCTCCCAATAGACGTAGGCAGTCGGGATACTTGTGTTTCCAATCTAATCATAATCACAAGGGTGCAGCTACGACTATTAAGGACAAATCACAAGAGCTATTCCATCCTGCTCAGGGTTCGGCCCTAATTCATAAGATCAGAATGGATCTACCTCTTACTGGGGTACCCGAGTTAATACACCCAAACGGGGAATCTTTTAATTCTCTCAACAATAAAGTTGCGGACTGGCTAAATAAGAACAGACCGCTTCCACCTTATGCTAGTAGCAACATAATCATGGTCCGCAGGGTTTCCTGGGTGGGTCATAGTCCAAAGACCATCAAAGGTGACTGTGTTTTCGTAAACTTTAGGGACCCCCATACAGTATCCCACATATGTGGTTGGGCCCATAGTGATTTTGTTAAAGTATTTTATTGATTTTTCCAACCATCTCATCAATAATTCACGGGTACACACAGTAACATCGTGTATGATGCCCAATCGACAATGCACATATCAGGAGAAACCATTCTTCAACTTTTACTACCCTAACCCCATCCCCTGCCTCCCTCTCTGCCCCCACCCCCCCCCCCCCTCTGTCAGCGTGCCCGCACAAACCCCTGTTACATGTAGCCATTAGGCAGCCCAAGGTCTAAACCCACCGAACCCAAAGCAATGAAAAAGACATCAGCAATGATCGCAGAGGGCCTGAACTCCATGTCCCCCGCTATGTACACTTCCCGCTCCGACCCCGATCCCCCCAGCACTCCGCAATACATTGTGCAGACACAGATCCCTCCCAAGTATGCTCAAGTGGCCTCATCCGGCGCAGTCTCCCCAGCGGTTCCAGAGGGCCCCTCCCCGGGTTCCACAATCCGGTCAACTTCTAAGGGATCCCTGTCCACCTCATCCACCTCCTCCAGAGAGCGGAGCCCCTCCACCAACGCTCCCCACGCCCTTGCCGCATCCAGCGCCTTATCATTATCCGCCCGCCGGGCCAGCCGCAGCCGAAGCATCCCTTCGCTCCCCGCCCAAGACAAGAAACTCGCCGTCCACCTCCGAAAGCTCGGCCCAGCCTGTGTCTTCCAGTGCATGGTAAGCTCCCTCTTCGCCATAATTAACCCCAAGTCATAGAACTTGCTCGTAATTTTCGTACTGGGAGTGTGCGGAAACCAAAGCAGGAGGCAAGTACCCATCTCCACATCCAGCTCACGCCCAGTCACTCGGTTCAGACACGCTACCACATCCGTCCAATAAGAGCCCAATCCCAGACAAAACCAAAACATATGACCGAAATCGGCCCCTTCCGCTCTGCACCGGGGGCATAATGAGTGGGAACCTCCAAAGTAGCGCAACATTTTTACCAGAGTTAAGTATGCCCTGTGAAGCGTGAAAAATTGAACCAATTGAAATCTAGCGTTGCGTGTGCCCTTCCAGGCCCGTCGCAGCAGCTGCGGCTAGGTCGTCTCAGGGATGGGCCTACCAAGATCTCCCTCCCATTTACCCCGCAAGGCATCCAAAGGGGCCCATAGTGATACCGTCACCACCATACAACCATTTCCCTTGACCTATTTTTACCCTTCTAACTCCGTATATCACAACTACGGGTGGAATTCTGATTGGACGGGAGAGGTATATAGAGGTAAGGCTAAGAATAAGAGGGTTGGGTTGACCAAACCACATACACTTCCCCACATTTCGACTTTCAATCGGTACAGCTGCCTGGATTTGGTGGACTGACTGTACCCCAACCAGGGGGTCAGTGTGGGGCTCGGGTGCAATAATGGAGGGTCCAAACTATCAACTTCACATAAAGGACCATTAGGATACAATCGAGCAGGCAGCTATATGGGCCTTAGTAGAGAGATCACAAACTCTACATCTCTGGAAACCCCACCATTATATGTTAATCTGGACTCTAGTGATCTATTCCCAGTTAACAAAACACCCGACCCAAGCGTTGTTCCGGCAGGAGAAGCTATGACCCAAGGGAGCATTGGGGAAGGGGCAGGGATTCTTAGCTCCCCCCGGGATACTTCATGTTCTTTACTCAGAATACTGTCTTGGAATGTAGCGGGGCTGACTAATAAAGTGACGTGCCCGGAATGGGGATCCTTTATTGATAAGAGCGACGTATGCCTTTTCCAGGAGACATGGGCCCGAGATAACCAGCTACGTAGGGGCTTTGCTTCTTTTAGTGTGCCGGCAAGTTGGGGAGGGAAGGGGCGCCGGTCAGGGGGCCTCATCATCTGGGTGGGTTCACATTTGGGTTGTAGGGCTACATCAATGACCACTCATTCTCAAGATATACAATGTGTTGTGCTTGAAGGCTCTAACTTATCTAAACTTGCTCTTGTTAATGTATATGCACGGCCGGTTAGTGGAGCTAAGGAATCTCCAACCATTGAGGAATTGTCGTCTTTTTTACACACTATTCCTAGTGATGTACACCTTGTGGTGGGGGTGACTTGAACTGCCATTATGAGCCACTAGCCGGTCTAAGGGATGGTGTCTCAATGGCAGAGGACGACCATTGGGCAAATCCGTTACCCCAGGCCCCAGTATCGGGGTCATGGTCTCCCTTAGCCATTCAAATTACTTCTCTAACCCTGAATAACTCAATCACGGCTTGCAATGGCCGCACGTCTTCGGACATGCCAGCAAAGTGTACATTTAACAAAGTGGGCCACGAGTCTCGCCTGGACTACATCCTGGTTGAAACAAGGCTGTGGACCAGGGTTTTCGACTTTTCTGTTTCCCCCAGAATTGAGAGCGACCACAACGCCCTGATTCTGGAGTTAAGCGTGGCTGGTTTTCAGAACGAAACTCGCACAAGCCCTGTGGACTTAGGCACTAGGCTGACCATTTCTAACAACAGGCGCAGAGTCATGTGGGATAATTTGGTAGCCCACCCGGAAGAACTATACAATCTATATTTAGGGATAGTTCCCATATTTGATGAGGTAAGCGCCTTAATTGCTCAACCTTGCCCCACTGATTACCACCTTAAACTCCAGGCACTCCATGTTGCCCTAGTAAGTACCCTGGCTGAAGTGTTGAACCCTCCGGTACCTAGACGGACCAAGAGGGCTTATCCGTCCTCCGGGTACAATGCCTCCTGCAGAAAGTCTAAATCAAAGCTTGTACAGGCACTCAAGCAGAACAATAATAAACTCTTAATAAAAGAAAGGAGTGTTGAATATAGACGACTGCTTGAGTGTGCAAAGACTGAGTGGGACCATGATAAATGGACACATTTGACAGTTGCCCTCGCAACTAGAAACCACCGGGAATTTTGGTCCATGGTCAACACTGGCTCTGGGGAGCCGGTGTCGGCAATCAAACCTAATATAGCAGCGGAGGCTTGGGAGGAGCACTTCCGGAGCCTGTACAGCTCAGATGAGGGCTTTGAATCTGGGGGGATTGATAGGAACATGTTTATATCCACCTCATCCGAGGCGGTGTTCGAATTTACGCTAGAAGAGGTCCATGAAGCAATTGGTAAAGTTATACCTGGTAAAGCCCCGGGATTGGACAAACTCCCAGGTGACCTCTTTAGACACGAACCAAGGATATGGGCCCCATATTTGTGCATCTTGTACAATGCCATCCTGAGAGGCATGGAGGTGCCCTGTACTTGGCTGGGCGCAGAGATAGTCCCTATTTTTAAGAGGGGCTCTCCTCTGCTCCCAGCCAACTACAGGCCCATCAGCCTTATAGATGTCCCGCAAAAGATCTTTGCGAGGTTAATTTTAATTCATCTGCAGGATTGGATTGATGAGCATTCGATAATGAGCCCATTCTAGGCATTTAGGAAAAACACGTCCACCATGGATCAGATCTTTCGTCTATCTCTTTTATTCTGGAAGACGGTTACGCTGGAGGGCGGCAGCCTCTACATGGTGTTTGTGGACCTACGCGCCGCCTTCGATCTGGTCCCACGCCAGAAATTGTGGTCTGTGCTCTATGAGTTGGGTATACCGCATCATCTTTTGCACATTTTGATGAGGCTCCTTGAAGCAAATTTTGCCCGGGTAAGGTGCGGGAAGGATGGAGCCTTGACAACACGATTCTCCGTTGACAGGGGGGTAAGGCAGGGCTGCGTTTTGGCACCGACCCTGTTCTGCCTCTATCAGTGGCGTAACAAAACCTGAGGGGGCCCCCCTGCAAAGTACAATGAGGGGGCCCCCCCCAGCGGCCCTGCCCACCACCTACCACTTTGCCCCACCGACAAAAATAAGCAGTCACCTAAAGCCGTATTTTCAGCACTTATCTATGCATACTTCGAACAGCAAATATAAATAGAATGCACTTTAATTGTGTTCTAGGGCTGCCTGAATGATGAGATCCATGACTGATAATTAAAGGGAACAAAGACAGAATAGTCACATTACAAATGAATACATACTTTTTTATTTATAAACCTATTTAGTGCCAAGACGAGGTCTTTCCAGGCTCTTTAAACACATGGCTGGCATTTTTCTTTTGGCAACCCTGCTTTATATTCCTTTTCATGAAATGCATTCTCACACTACAGCAGTAAATGTAAATTTCAAATGCAAGGAAAAGGCAGAGTGGGGGCCCAGGGGGTACTGGAACCAGAAAAAATCTAAGCCTCGGTAACCAGTTGACAAAGGTATGTTGACTGTGCACCTCGCATAGAGCATACAGCTGACCGTTGTGGTGCACTGTAGCACCCAACGAGACTTTTCAATAATGTACACCAGACGCAGACATGTAATAGCGCTCACTGGGTTGAGCTTATATAGCACATAGCTCAGAAATATCATACTGTCTGGCTAATTTAGAGACGACCCCAACAACAGTTAATTATTAACTCAATATACATTAAAATCGAATATTTCCTACCACCCAAGAAATTCTTATCGTTTGGGGCCTGAAACAGTCCGAACTGTCACACTTGTAAGAGTGTGAATGTTAGTACTTGTGCTGTCACTGTCATTGGCTGCGATGGCAGGGGCCATGGGTGGTGCAGTGTCCTCCTGATGACAGCCCTGGCACTTATTTTTCTGCAAATTAAGCACTGCTCCAAACCTGGTAGTGGGCAAAGCACTGGGTCAACGCCGTGCCCTTCCCCGGGGTGTTTGCAATAAGTCCCGGCAGCACCGGCACTGGTATCCTAGAAGTAGGCATAACAGGTAGCCCATTCCCTAGATCCGCCATCTTAAGAAGGCAGAGCTTCCTTCATCATGATACACATGCTTGCACTGGCTGCCAATGTGAGGATACCCCATTCTCCTTGCGGGTAGCACCCCCCCTAGTGGTAAGGGCCCCACAGGGACTCGCATACGGAGTGTCCTAGATACCTGGTGAGAGAAACCACCAGGGGAGTTCAGGTTATGGGCTGATCCAACTAATCTGAAGGCAGGTTGTTTGGAAGACCTTTCAGGGTTTTGTGGGAGCGTTTGTGTCTCTATGTGACCCCTGACCATTACCGAAGCTCTGGGTGATCGCCCCAATGTGTTTGTCCCTGTGGGAGCGCCCTGTACCTCCCTTAATACATGAGTATTTAGCACTTTGCTTTGGCATCCATAGTGGGGGAGAAGGGAGGAGACACGGGTGCAGTGGCAGGGTTCTTCAGTTCCTGGATGGCTAATATTCCAAGTCCTAGTTTCGTTGTACGGAGGTACTGTACAAGGGAAGACTTGCACTGCACACACCCTTGCTCTGGGCTTTTACCCACCTCCTCCTCATTCACCACCAAAGTATCTAGTTCCTAGGCATGTGGCGACAGCGCGTTACACCCTGATCTAAGGCCATCATTGAATGAGGTGGGGGTGAGGTTGCAGAGACTACTGAGGGAATGGAGGACTTAAGGGGGTGACACTTTTTTTAAATCGAGTGGGGCAACAGGAATAAAGGGTTTAAGGAGATGGGGATTTAAAGGGGTAGAAAGAATAGGCATGCAGGAGCTTGGGAGGAAGAAGCTGCGGATGGCTTCATTCCCACCCCACACACCCACTGAGACTCCTCGCCACCACTGACCACTCCTTCCTCGGCTCGGCTCGGACAGACTCACCTGAGGCCTGGCCTGCAGCTTCAGTGGCAGGCGCAAGCGGGCAGCAGAAGAGGGCAAAGGCAAGGCTAGCTACGCAGGGGCTAGTACTAATTAAATTATGGCTGGGGGCACCGCACGGTGACGGCCTTTCTCAATAGTCTGGCTGGGTCCTGGGATGCCTCACCTCACTCGCACTTTTAATTGCGCTGCTGCGCAATGCGGATGACTGTATGGCATTGGTCACCAGCCCCACTCTATGCCCCCACCCTGAAGACGCGCAGACACAGTGACATCTGTATAGCTGCCAAGGTTTCAGATTGCCATGTGTGACATTTTCATAATTTCAGTATAATTATGAGTGACATTCAACAACTATGAGTGACACTTTCTCGCAAGCAAAATGAAGCAATGAAGGCAAGGGAAACAAATATCAGAACCCACGCGCTCCTAATAAAGTGAATTAAAGGAGTGGCACAACTTTGCAGACAGACTAGTGACTGCTGAGTTCGATGTGCCCTCGATCTCTGTATGACTCGGAGCACTGCACGCATCAGGTCTTGGCCCCATGTGCAGAAGCCCTCAAACAGTCTAGTATTTATTGCACTGCCCCTTTTGGCTGCAGGTTTTCTATGTATAATAGACTGCGGGTTCATTCTGTGTGTAGCAGTGGGCACCACAGAGTGTGCAGCTGTGTGATGCTGTTTGTGTGCAGGTGGCTTGCATCTGTGTGCACAGTGTAGTTGTGCACGATGCTATGTGCATGCAGGAGGCTTGTAACTGTGTGACCAGTGTAGCTGAGCACTATGCTGTATGGATGCAGTAGGCTAGCATCTGTGTGCACAGTGTAGCTGTGCGCTATGCTGTATGGGTGCAGGAGGCTTGCGTCTGTGTACACACTCTAGCTGTGCAAGGTGCCATGTGCATACAGGAGGCTTGCGTCTGTGTGCACAGTGAACTGTGCGCTATGCTGTATGGGTGCAAGAGGCTTGCGTTTGTGTGCACAGTGTGGCTGTGCATGTTGCTCTGTGCATGCAGGAGGCTTGCGTCTGTGTGCACAGTGAACTTTGTGCTATGATGTATGGGTGCAGGAGGCTTGCGTCTGTGTGTACGGTATAACTGGGTGCAGCAGACCTTAGAGATCATGCCTCAGGCCGCATCTCTCAGACTCTGCCTACATGCGGCTGGATGTCTGTGTGCAGCAAGCTTCAGACTGCATACAGTGCGCCCCGGCCTCAAACTCTGTGCAGCACGCCTCAGATTTGTCATCCAGCCCAATGGCTCTGACTCTGTGTGCACAAGACCCCTGTCTCCGCTCCAGTTTCTCTACTAGTAACTTTTTAAGGACATTGCAGATGCCCGTGTTTACAGTGCGCACAAGCTGGAGCCCATTAGCACTTACTTTTGGGACGAGATAAGCGTAAACCAACTCTATTACACTGAAATAAATTGACACACGTTACCTCATTGTCGTGAAGCCTAAGGTAATTCCTCAGGAGACAGATCATTGTCTTTGGCACTGGAACAGACATGGCATGAATCAGGCGGTGGAACCAACTTGTTCAGGGGAAAGAAGAAAGATTACCAGCCTTGCTCGCTGGCGAGGACGGTTTTAGCAAATTAATTTTCCGTGGCACGAGGTGGGCATGGGGGGGGGGGGGCTGCCTAATTTTAATTGCAGCTCTTCTGATAGCGGAGCATAATGCGGCGGGACGGTGGAAGCAGGCAGCTCTGCTGCGAGCGCCATGATTTGCAGCAAATACCTCTAGCCAGCCTCCCACAACATGCAGCAGGTTGTGACGTCAGTCGCACCGCGGCAGGATTAGGAATCAATCACCGTTTCTGACGAAATACTCTGGCCCTGGCGCGCACTATTTAATTCATAAGGAGGCCGTGCACCATTTAATTTATAAAGAGGAGCAAGCAAGCCTCTTTATAAATTAAATGGTGCACGGCCTCCTCATGATTTAAATCAAGCAGTCACCCGCCCAAGCTGTGTGAGGGGGCCCCCGGAGCGAGGGGGCCCCCCCGCAACGCGGGGGCTGCGGGGGCCTGTGTTACGCCCCTGGCCTCTATGTCAACGGAGTGATCACTCATTTGAATACGGTTCGAAACACTGATGCCCCCAAGCTGGCGGGAAATCGGGTGCCTGCAATTATGTTTGCAGACGACACCCTCCTGCTCTTAAAATCCCCAATGGGGATTCAACGCATACTGGACGGATTTGAGTCCTTTTGCCTTGAGCGGGGATTGGAGATCAATGCACTAAAAACTAAATTTATGATTTTCAATCCACCAGCGACTACTCGCCCCAGTCCAAAAATAGGCACTACAAGACTGGAGAGGGTCCAGATATTTGATTACTTAGGGGTAACTATCAATGAGAGTATGATGTGGCCCCCCAGCAAACCAAGTCCCAACTGAAATTGGCACAGTTGGCAGGGGGCATTCTAAAGCTTGCTAACAAGTCGACCATAAAGCCAATAGGACCACCATTAGAGATTTATAAAACACAAGCCAGGAGTGCGGTGATGTATGGGGGGGAACTATGGGGTCATGTTTGTAAGTCTGACATTAGCATGACTGAAAATAAATTCCTAAGAAAACTATTGGCCCTACCATCCAGCACTCCACTCCTCCCATTGAGGTTAGATCTGGGTATAAGACCGATCGCCCACGAGCTTGGCGTCAAACCCTTAAGGTTTTGGCGTAGGCTCTGGGCAACTCCTGAGTTATCAAATTACAGGCTGGAATTGGCAGAAATACTATGTATGCCCAAGATATGGAAAATACCCTGGCTTATGTATGTTAAGAGCGAATGTGGTAGGTTGGGCATACCTGCCTTATAGGACGACCCTTTGAATAGTTGTAACGCGATCTCTTGCAAACACCTCTCTAGATTGTTCTATGATAGTAAGTTGGATTCTCTCCTCCATAATCAAGAGGTGGGTACTATCACAGAATCTTTTTTAAAGATTAAACATGTATATGAATGAATGAAATATTATTTGTAATGCGCAGCTATGCCCAGTGGGCGTCAAGGCGCCTAAACCAAAATATGTAGCTGATAGCAGACAGAGACAGAGCCTACTGGTATGCCTTAATGAAGAGCCATGTTTTCAAGGACTTCCTAAAGAGGTCAAGGGAAGGAAGTCGTTTGATTTCAAGGGGGAGTGAATTCCACATAAGAGGTGCCAATATGGAAAAAGCTTTGGAGCCCCATCTAGCCTTCTTGGCTCTGGGGATTACCAGTTGGTATTGTTCGCTGGAGCGTAAATATCTGCTCGGAACATATCTGGTGAGTAATGAACCAAGAGCATCAGCCGAGCCTGCAGTTAGAGCCTTAAATGTAAGGCAAAGGAGTTTAAAAGTGATCCTTGACGAAATGGGGAGCCAATGGAGGTTCTTCCTCGCTACGGTCATTGATGACAACCAGGGCAAAGCAAGGGCGAACCGCGCTGCAGCGTTCTGTATAACCTGTAGACGCTGAAGCAGGCCCTTGTTAGCCCCGGCGTACACGGAGTTACAGTAATCAAGCCTTGAGCCAACAAGGGCAATCACCACCTGTTTCCGCGCCTGTGGAGACAGATAGTTCACAATCCTTTTTAGGGTCTTAATGACACCCCAACAGGTCGCCACCGTTCTATTCACCTGTAGCTCCATGGAGAGCTGTGTGTCGAAGATGACACCTAGGTTTCTAGCAGATTTGGTAGGTATAGGGCAGCTGCCTAAAGAGGGGGGCCACCAATCATCTGACCATATATCCTGGTCCTTGCCAAAGACCAGGACCTCTGTCTTGTCCCCATTCAACTTTAGGGAGTTGGAAACCATCCAATCTGCAACAAGTTGCATACAGGCCCTAAAGTTAGAGGCAGTTTTACTGACAGAGTGGGTCAGGGATACCATAATCTGCGTGTCGTCCGCATACGACACTACCTCCATCCCCTGAGATCTTACAAGTCTTGCAAGGGGGGCCACATAGATGTTAAACAGGGTCGGACTCAATGCCGACCCCTGTGGCACCCCACATTGCAACGACTTGACAGGGGAGAGGTATTCACCTAGCATGACACGTTGCTCTTGACCTTTTTTTAGATGACATCTACCCCATTTTAGCCAGGAAACTGTATCTGCAATGGAGATATGGAACCCTACCGCTTAGAGCATTTACGACCAGGTGGTCTACCTCTTCTCCAATGAATTGTCCCGGTTGCAATTGTGATAATGAAAATGAACTTCATGTTTTATTTTTTTGCCCGGCTTATAGTAAGCCTAGAAGGAATTGGCTCGTACCTTTGTGTAAAAATCTGGGGTTCGCTTATTGCATGAATGCATTCCGAATACTCAAATCAGATGTGACGAGATCTACTGTATTCACTGTTTCAAAATTCCTGGCTGCTATGTGGTTTAAGCGACGAGTACTACTGAAAACTGCATAAATCGTTAATCTGGATGTACAATTTCCTTTCCACATTTTTAACTGTTTTCAATAATATAACTAGTTTTGGGGTTTATTTTATATATGTTCTTCTTTTATGGCTATTATGCCGAAATAAAGATTTTACATAATACAGAATGCTTGCTATGAGAGCTATGATTATGCAGATCATGGTGCACTGGATTTACTCCTCGCAAAGTAAGGCGGAGTATGCAGAGTCATTCACACTCAAGGATGTTGCGCATACATTCCCGACATAGATAAGCAGCTTGGCAGCCACATTACTAACATTACGAACATAATACATGAATTAACTGAGCTGGAAGAATCCGGTGCCTGGAAAGGATCTTTGGATTGATTAGCAAAGTATTTGAAAAGATAGGAGAATGGCTCGGTAGTGTAGGAGGGGAAATTCTGATATTGCTTTTAACCCTTCTCTTGATTATACCATTTGGAATTCCATGTGTATGTATTATTTTGAAGTTCTGCAAAGGAACGTCATCACAGAAGGGGATGAACTGAGGAGATAAGAAGCTGTCAGCAACAACAGGAAGAAAGCGGAAAAGCCTTGATGTCAAGATTGAAGAAAAGCAAAGCAAACTTTATGACGATCTGAAGGATTTGGGAGAATCCAAGCAAAAGATTCCAAAATGGATAAATGATGTGCTGTAATCAAGAAATGTGAGATATGATCAAAATCACCAGAGTTGGGACTATGGGGGTTGATTTTCTGTCAATAAGGAGCATTACGAACTGAGCTTATGCTAACATTAGGTTGTGTTCACATTGTCCTCCCTCTTGCCTCAACGCCACGATACGCCACGTGATTACAACTGCTGATTTCTGTTCTAAATAAAGTATCACTAGTGTCCACATGAAAAAGCAGAGAGCGTTCCCAGGAACGTTTTCTCACTGAACCGAACCAAGGGCGCTTCCTACCGTCCCTGACTCTCGCCGAAACAAGGTATGTGCTCAACTGTTCAACTAATGCTGAGATAATGACTGAATCTCAATGTATTACTATCGTGAGAGGATCCTCACGTGTATTTAAAGTAGAATGTTTTTCTAGCTTGTTCTCCATTGGGTCAATCCCTGACCGCCATGAATGCCCACAGAATGTATGAATTTTTCTTTAGAGTCCTATCAAAGGTCGCAGATTTCTGCAAGAAGAGAGTCCTTTTTCCCCGACCTTCAGAAGGTGGACTTATGCCGGATTTCCCTTATAGCTGTATTGAGTTCTTTGCACATATAAATTGTATGCTTTGCTGCTAATCTTCCTTATGAAATGTATACTGTAATCTACCTATTAATTCTATATATAAAGCTTTGAAAGGACAACCCTTGTCTGTCATTCTTAAGAGAATGTTTCAGCATATCATGTGAATTTATATAAATATAATTAGTGACAGCTCCAGTCGGGGAGCACCAAGGTCCGCATCAGGTCCGTATTGGGACTACACTGCTCCCGGTCCTAGCAGTTGGCTGGCCCCATGACATAGAATTTAAGACTAATTTGTGCACTTACACTGGAGTCCATCTGTCCTGAGACTGGAGTCCTGTTGCCCTGAGACTGGAGTCCATCTGTCCTGAGACTGGAGTCCATCTGTCCTGAGACTGGAGTCCTACTGCCCTGAGACTGGAGTCCATCTGTCCTGAGACTGGAGTCCATCTGTCCTGAGACTGGAGTCCATCTGGCCTGAGACTGGAGTCCATCTGGCCTGAGACTGGAGTCCAACTAGCCCAAGACTTAAGGTCCTTCCGGTCTGAGACTGGAGCTCTGCTGCCACAAGACAGGAGTCCTGCTGGCCTGAGACTGGAGTCCTTCTGGCCTGAGACTGGAGTCCTTCTGGCCTGAGCCTTGAGTACTGCTGGCCTGAGATTGGAGTCCTGCTGGCCTGAGATGTGAGTCCTGCTAGCCTAAGACTGGAGTCTTACTGGCCTGAGACAGGAGTCCTGCTGGCCTGAGACTGGAGTACTGCTGGCCTGAGATTTGAGTCCTGCTAGCCCAAGACTGGAGTCTTGCTGGCCTGAGACAGGAGTACTGCTGGCCTGAGACTGGTGTCCTGCTGGCCTGAGACTTGAGTCTTACTAGCCCAGGACTGTAGTCTTTCTGGCCTGAGACTGTAATACTTCTGGCCTCTGACTGGAGTCCTGCTAGCACAAGACTGGAGTCTTGCTGGCCTGAGACAGGACTCCATCTGACCTGAGACTGGAGTCCTGCTGTCCTGAGATTTGAGTCCTACTAGCCCAAGACTAGAGTCCTGCTGGCCTGAGACTTGAGTCTTACTAGCCCAAGACTGTAGTCTTTCTGGCATGAGACTGGAGTCCTTCTGGCCTGAGACTGATGTCCTGCTAGCCCAAGACTGGAGTCTTGCTGGCCTGAGGCTGGAGTCCTACTGTCCTGAGACTGGAGTCCTGCTGGCCTGAGACGGGAGTCTTGCTGCCCTGAGACTGGAGTCCTGCTGCCCTGAGACTGGAGTCCTGCTGGCCTGAGACTGGAGTCCATCTGTCCTGAGACTGGGGCCCATCTGTCCTGAGACTGGAGCCCTGCTGCCCTGAGACTGGTGTCCATCTGTCCTCAGACTGGAGTCCATCTGTCCTGAGACTGGAGTCCTGCTGGCTCGAGACTGGAGTCCTGCTGGCCTGAGACTGGAGTCCTGCTGCCCTGAGACTGGAGTCCTGCTGGCCTGAGACTGGAGTCCTGCTTCCCTGAGACTGGAGTCCACCTGTCCTGAGACTGGAGTCCATCTGTCCTGAGACTGGAGCCCTGCTGCCCTGAGACTGTTGTCCATCTGTCCTGAGACTGGAGTCCATCTGTCCTGAGACTGGAGTCCTGCTGGCCTGAGACTGGAGTCCTGATGCCCTGAGACTGGAGTCCATTTGTCCTGAGACTGGAGTCCATCTGTCCTGAGACTGGAATCCTGCTGGCCTAAAACAGGAGTCCTTCTGGACTGAGACTGAAGTCCTGCTGCCTTGAGACTGGAATCCATCTGTCCTGATACTGTAGTCCTGCTGGCCTGAGTTTAGAGTCCTGCTGGCCTGAGACTGGAGTCCTTCTGGCCCGAGACTGGAGTCCTGCTGGCCTGAGACTGGAGTCATGCTGGCCTGAGACTTGAGTACTGCTAGCCCAAGACTGGAGTCTTGCTGGCCTGACACTGGAGTCCTTCTGGCCTGAGACTGGAGTCCTACTAGCCCAAGACTTAAGGTCCTTCCGGTCTAAGACTGGAGCGCTGCTGCCACAAGACAGGAGTCCTGCTGGCCTGAGACTGGAGTCATTCTGGCCTGAGACTGGAGTACTTCTGGCCTGAGCCTTGAGTACTGCTGGCCTGACACTGGAGTCCTGCTGGCCTGAGATTTGAGTCCGGCTAGCCCAAGACTGGAGTCTTGCTGGCCTGAGACAGGATTACTGCTGGCCTGAGACTGGTGTCCTGCTGGCCTGAGACTTGAGTCTTACTAGCCCAAGACTGTAGTCTTTCTGGCCTGAGACTGTAATACTTCTGGCCTGTGACTGGAGTCCTGCTAGCACAAGACTGGAGTCTTGCTGGCCTGAGACTGGAGTCCTTCTGGCCTGAGACTAGAGTCCTGCTGCCCCGAGACTTGAGTCTTACTAGCCCAAGACTGTAGTCTTTCTGGCCTGAGACTGGAGTCCTTCTGGCCTGAGACTGGAGTCCTGCTAGCCCAAGACTGGAGTCCTGCTGGCCTGAGACAGGAGTCCTTCTGGCCTGAGACTGGACTCATGCTGGCCTGAGACTGTAGTCCTCCTGGCCTGAGACTGGGGTCCTGCTGGCCTTAGAATGGAGTCCTGCTGACCTGAGACTGGAGTCTTACTAGCACAAGACAGTAGTATTTCTGGCCTGAGACTGTAGTCTTTCTGGGCTGAGACTGGAGTCTTGCTGGCCTGAGACTGGAGTCCTGCTGGCCTGAGACTTGAGTCCTGCTAGCCCAAGACTGGGGTCTTTCTGTCCTGAGACTGGAGTGCTGCTGGCCTGAGACTGGAGTCAGTAACCATCATCGTGATCTTTGGCCGCAATGCAAGAGAAGAACTGAGTGCTTCACTCACCAAAGGCCAAGAATGCAGAAGAGTCTGACCTGAAGGGGCAGGCCAGACTCAGCACACATTTAAGAACAGGCAGCTGCCCCTTTCCAGATGTGTGCACTGGGGCTCAGCTTCAGCTAGTGAAGTCATTGTCTCCACTGGCTTGAACCTTGTTCATCTTTGCAGCTCTTATATGTCACTCGATTATTGAGTAAATAGTGAGTAAATAAAATGCATATTATTTTGAATCATAATTCTTGTACTGTGCTTTGTTATTGTTTGGAGGTCATCTGAGTTTCTTCATCAGCATCCACCTCCATGGGCAATCCTTGAAGGTTCCACCTCACTAGCACCCGGAAGTCAAGGCATGAAAATAAGCTGGTTGGTATTTCAATGAGTTTACAAAGCACAGCATTCCTGAGGCCCCAGAAGCAGCAAGCAATATTCATTGAAGGATTTACCATTGCCTTTAAAATCAACAGGTGTGTGGTGAGACGAAGGCCCTGATGAAGACAGACAACATGTGTGTGGTGAGAAGAAGATCTCTGTGGACTGACAATAGGCTTGTGGTGAAAGGAAGTCACATGAGGAGTACAGACATCAGATGAGTAGGAAGTCGTCTGAGAAGGACAGACAGCAGGCGTGTGGTGAGCGGAAGG
The DNA here is from genome assembly GCF_964204655.1 of Triturus cristatus. Classification (NCBI taxonomy): domain Eukaryota; kingdom Metazoa; phylum Chordata; class Amphibia; order Caudata; family Salamandridae; genus Triturus; species Triturus cristatus. Next base: position 11,981,849 of record NC_140581.1, on the reverse strand, counting down.
GACCTGGGCAGGAGAGACAACAAATGTGTGGCAAGAAGGAGGCCCACAGAGAGGACAGACAGCAGGAGTGTGGTGAGAGGAAGAGTGTGTGGTGAGAGGAAGGCCCCTGAGGAGGCCAGACAACAGGTGTATGGTGAGAGGAAGGCTGGTGTGGGTTAGAGGAAGGACTTTGGGGAGGACAAACTGCCTGTGTGTGGTGAGAGGAAGGCATGTGTGTGGTTAGGGGAAGGCCCCTGGGAAGGACACACAGCAGGTGTGTGGTGAGAAGAGGGCTCCTGAGTAGGAGAGACAACAGACCTGTGGTGAGAGGAAGGGTGTGTGGTGATAGGAAGGCTCCTGAGTAAGAGACACAACAGACCTGTGGTGAGAGGAAGGGTGTGTGGAGAGATGAAGGCCCCTGAGTAGGAGAGACAACAGACCTGTGGTGAGAGGAAGGGTGTGTGGAGAGATGAAGGCCCCTGAATAGGAGAGACAACAGACCTGTGGTGAGAGGAAGGGTGTGTGGAGAGATGAAGGCCCCTGAATAGGAGAGACAACAGACCTGTGGTGAGAGGAAGGGTGTGTGGAGAGATGAAGGCCCCAGAGTAGGAGAGACAACAGACCTGTGGTGAGATGAAGGGTGTGTGGTGATAGGAAGGCTCCTGAGTAGGAGACACAACAGACCTGTGGTGAGAGGAAGGGTGTGTGGAGAGATGAAGGCCCCTGAATAGGAGAGACAACAGACCTGTGGTGAGAGGAAGGGTGTGTGGAGAGATGAAGGCCCCTGAGTAGGAGAGACAACAGACCTGTGGTGAGAGGAAGGGTGTGTGGAGAGATGAAGGCCCCTGAGTAGGAGAGACAACAGACCTGTGGTGAGAGGAAGGGTGTGTGGTGAGAGGAAGGCTCCTGAGGAGAACATGGAGGTAGGCCCAAGAGACAGAAGCCCCTGAGGAAATGGAAAGATTACATTCAATATAGTTTGATCTTCAAAAGGATTTATTATCCAGCGACAACCCAGCTGAGCCTCCAGCTCAACAGTCTTTTTTTTCCAATTCAATCCCAAACATTCCACCCTGGCTGGCATCATACATTCCATGATGTCAGCCAGCTACCTCTCTACACATCTCCCCTTTTACAATAAACAAAATGCTGACCTTTTCAATAGTTTCTATATAGACTAACATAACTAAGTTTGGTTGAACTTAGAATCACAAATTCTAGAGATTAATTCCTAACCTTATATACATCACCCACACTTCTAGTAGTTCCATTTTCTAAAATCACTACATTACGTTTGACTTCCTTAACCCTACAAGGACTAGAGTACTTACTTTCACCTTTATGGACCAAACCTTTCTTTTCAGTACCACAATCCAATCTCCCGGCATAAACAAAGATCTCTTCACACCCATTCTTTTGTTGTAGTAAAAAACATTTTTACTACTTTTCTTCATTACATTTTCCCCAATTTTTTCTCTATCCACCACAATTTTCACATCATCCTTCAACCACACAGGACATTCATGAGAGATTGGAGTCCTTCCTTTGAGAGAAACAAAAGGTGCAATCCCAGTTGAAGAATGAGGTGTGACCCTGTGCGACCACATCAATCTTCTTAATTCCTTTTTCCATGATAACTAATTTGCCAATGACAATTGTATATTTTCCATTATCAACCGGTTCACCCTCTCCACAAGACCATTGGCCTGTGGACGGAACAGAGCCACTCTTTCATGAGGAATCCCCAACCCATTCAAATAGGACACCATTTCCTTAGATACAAACTGTACCCCATTATCAGATACAATTGTCTTTGGCAATCCCTCATCCATAAAAGTCTCCTCCAAAAAATCTATAACTACGAACGTGTTCACTTCTGGCACAATTTTGACCTCAAACCATTTGGAATAATAATTCACCAGTACAATAATGAATCTGTTCATAGCTCCTAACTTTACCACAGGTCCCAAAAAATCAATCGCCAACTTTTCCCAAGGCTTACTAGGAAAACTCGTCATTTCCAATGGAGGTTGTCTGATTATTTTAGACTTGTCACTATTAGCACACGCCACACAATTCTTCACTTTTTCCTCAACATCGTGATCAACACCCGGCCACCAAAACATCTCCCTAACTCTTCTTTTCATGGCGCTACGTCCCAAGTGACCTTCATGAATGATATTAAGAATTCTAGGTCGAATGGCGATAAGAGGAACAATCTGACTCCTTCTCCTGAGTTTCCCACTTATAATGCTTAACTCATCCTTGACTCTGAAATACTCTCGTATATCAGCTCTCTGAGTATCTCTATCGTCCCACCCATGCACAACCTTTTCCTCAACTTCCTTCATGACATCATCATTCTCTTTAGCAGATGCCCATTCACTAGCAGCAATGCACAGCTCTTCTTCAATTGATAATACCTCACTACTTTGTATTTCTGAAACAACACCTTCCTCAGGCATCTTTGACAAATAATCAGCAACAACATTGTTGCTTCCTTTAACAAACTCAATTTCAAAATTGTACTCCAACACACCTAATAACCACCTCGTAATACGAGGTGTGACATTCCTTTCAAGACCTCGACCACCTTTAAAGATGTAGGTCAGTGGCTAATGATCCGTCCTTAATTTAAAAGGAATTCCCTACACATAAAATCTGAAATGGTTCATTCCCCAACAACAAGCCAGAGCCTCCCTTTCAATTACAGAATAGGAAGCTTCAGCACCTTGTAACCTCCTTGATGCAAATCCAATGACACTCTCTACCCCCTCATGAACCTGAGTAAGTACAGCTCCAATTCCAACCTCACTTGAATCAGTAGTTATGTACGTCCTTTTTGTCACATCAAAATGACCCAATGTTGGGGCACACACAATAGATCTCTTTATATTGGAAAAATAATTCTCACATTCACCTGTCCAAACATATTCCACACCCTTTTTCATCAACTTCCTTAAAGGTTCAACAATCTCTGTGAAGTTTTTTACATATTTAGAGCAGTATTCCGCTAACCCAAGAAATGATTTCAATTCATCCTTAGATTCCGGCTTACAAGCATTTTCCACAGCTGTTATAATACTTTTCTTAGGCTAATTCCCTTAGCATTTATGGTGTGTCCTAAGTAAGTAACTTCCTCTCTCCTTATTTGACATTTTTCCTTTTTTACAGTCAATCCATATTTTTCTAATCTAAACATCACTTCTTCAAACAACTCATCATGACCATGATCACTATTCCCCACAATCAGCACATCATCTTGAAAGCACAATACATGTTCTAAGTCTCCAAAAATATTTTTCATCACTCTCTGAAAGACAGCAGATGCTGATGCTAAACCAATGGGCATCCTTTTATAACGAAATGTCCCCAACGGAGTAACGAAAGATGTTAAATGTCGTGACTCCTCATGTAAATTCACTTGATGATAGGCAGAGGACATGTCCAGCACGCTGAACATGACTCCCTTACCTTCCATGGTTAGCATCTCAGAAATATTTGGTAGCGGTTGTCTGTCTATCCAAATACACTTATTTGAGTCTCGCAAGTCAATACATAAGCGAATCTTCCCATCACCCTTGGGTGCCACGACGATAGGAGCCAACAACTCCGAGGCTTCTATTGGCTCGATAATTTGTTGCTCCAACAACCTATCTAGCTCTTCCTTCAAGGCTTGTTTCATCAAGTTAGGTACATTCCTCACTTTGTGGAGAAGTGTGGCTCAATGATTAGAGCGGCAGACCCTGATGCAGAGGTCTAGCCCGGGACAGGGTTCAATTCCCCGCCTCGGCGGGTCTTGGGCTCAAAATATTCCACGGACCTGATAATTCTCGCCTCGGTGCCTATTCCAATCATGGAGTCCCACTCTGCAACTCTGGGCAATAGCTTGCTTAATCTCCACAACGGCCCCCACAACGCTAGTGCCCAGGAGTGGACGCCTCACAGGGAAAGCCAGGATGGGTTCCACAGCAGTATTCGTACAAGCGCCTTGAGACCCTTGCGGGTGAGTAGTGCGCTATACAAGTATCAAATTTACATCTACATTTACCACCGGCTTAACATTATGTTTCAAAATAATTTTATGGGAAAATCCCTTCAACAAACCCAGTTCATTTGAAAACACCTTAGGAATTTTTTTCATCAATTCACAATTTTCGGGAGAAACTTCCTCTATTTCAGGGTTCTCCAGAGTCGGTCCTGGAGGGCCGGATCCATGCCAGATTTTTAGTATATCCCCATTTAGTTCAATGTAGTTATCTTGCAAATCTGGCATGGATCTGGCCCTCCAGGACCGACTTTGGAGAACCCTGCTCTATTTTGTTTTCTTCAACTAATTGTATTGGCTCTTTGGCAGCAGGATTGATGATTATCCCTAAATCATATTGATGTCGCCAACCGAGGAGATCCGAGCCATAGTCAGTTACATACATTCTTCCAAAAACTTATTGTTGTCCATTTGAAGCCCAAAATCTCTATTTTCCTTCCTGCATACCCAACAGCCTTAATATCAGACTTCATTAACGAAGAATCATTGAGTCTGCAGAAGGTCTCTTTAGAAATAAGAGTGAATAAGCTTCCTGAATCTATCAACACTCTAATAGGAAATCCATCAAATAAAATATCACTATGCGGCTTCTCTAATTTATTCGTACTTTCTAATTTCACACCCCACGGTTTCACTACAGTCACTCCATTCTCATTGAAACTTTGCTGCTCACCATTCACCGTTAGAGTTATTTCTTGAACATTTACACAAATGTCATCAACCTCTTCGTCTATTAATTGAATTTTCTTTGTGTCACGATTTTCCATTTTGGTTTTGCACATCTTTGCAAAATGCCCTCTCATACCACACCTCCTGCATAGGGTCGATCTAGCTGCACACGTTGTACTAGATGCTAGATGCCCCGGAGCGCCACACCTGAAACATTTTATTTCTCTTCAATTTGTATTTTTCTGTCTTGCTCCAAATTCTATTTTTTTTCTATTATCGGTTATTGTTTTGGTATCTGTACTTTTCTCTACACTCTTCTTTTCTGTTTGAGGAACATCTACCTCAGCTACCACACTACCTTTCTTCTCTGAACTGGTGTTGTCTATTTCTTTCAACCATATAGCCGTATGTTCCATCCCTTTAGCAATTTTTATAGTTTCTTCTAAATTAGGATCTTTTGTTAATAACTTTTCTTTTATCCTCTTATCGTTAGTACAACGCACAATTTGATCCCTAATCAAAGAATCAGTTCTCCTCAGCTTTTTGTACTCTAGAAAAGAACTTATGTCGTTCTAACACTAAGTTCGTCTTAGGAGTGAATTGTATGTCTGACATTTCAAGCACATTGTTCGGTTGCCCATCTCCCATTCCCAGTGACACTTCAGGTAAATCCTCATAGATCCTCCTTCCTTCTATACCTAAGTGATGCAAGAGAATAGCTTGACGTATAAGTGGACCATAACGATCTCCTCCTATAGCTAATATATAGGTAAAGAACAATTTTTTCCACTGTTTCCACGGAACGGGTGGATCTCCTGGAGAAGCTTAAAAAGGTGGAGGTGACGCCATACTCTGATCACCCATTTCTAGTTACAGATATGATTAAAATAATAACTTAAAATAATAAAATAATATAAGAAACTAGAATAACAATCTAAAATAATAAAGTGCTATAAGATCTAATATACATTCCAAAGTTTATAGTTAATAGTCTCTGTTTCCAAGTGTTCACTTAGGATCCATTAACAGTGTGATGGCTTCTTATGATGTCTCTGTTTGTATGTCCTTTGTTTGTTTTTATCGCCTCCTCTCTGCAGGGAAAATTGTCCTTTCTTTATGTTTAGAAACACATCCTCTTCCTGAACAAGATCGACTCTTGGCACGCCCCCCTTTCTCTCATGAAGGACGACTTCCAAAATTCACAAGTAAGTTGTTTTAAAGTTATATTCAGTAATAGTTCGAGGGACACAGCTAAATGCAAGCGATAGGATCACGCTATGGTCGCGTGTTCATAAATCTTCAACGCGCATTGTGTGCAGCGGTGCGATTGCGCTAAGGCTATGGTCGCATGTTCATAGATCTTCCACGCGCATTGCGCGCAGCTTACGAGTTAACAGTTAATTTTTTATTTATGCTTCGCGCATGCTAGTTGTCATTTCATCTACTTGTGTAATACATAACACTCATATCCGCTGATGAACACCCCAACGTGCTAAAGTCGCGTGTTGTGAATTTTGAAGTCGGCAGTTATTTACTTCACGCCAACTCAGCAGACAAACTCGGTGACCTCGATCTGTCCCAAAACAAGCTGTTAACCGTAGAACACGCTTAATAGCAATCAAATACGCTTAATAGCTACGTTTAATTGCAATTGATTGAGGACACGCGCGCCGATAGCTCGCGCCAGTGTGTCAATAAAGGTTGAAATTGACGCATTAAGTCCCGTCCTAGGGTGATGATTACGATATATTTATTCTTTCCCATTTAAGTGCCCATTTAGATCACGCGCAGCGTTGTTTTTCCTTCAGTCTTTCTCCTTTTTTTTTTTTTTTAGATTAATATCGTGAACACTTGCCTTACGTTTTGACACGCAGGTTCACTTTCTCCAGGGGTGGACTTGTCGCTCTCTGTCCCCTGCACAGGCTTGTAACTCGTCACCAATGTAAAGATTACATTCAATATAGTTTGATCTTCAAAAGGATTTATTATCCAGCGACAACCCAGCTGAGCCTCCAGCTCAACAGTCTTTTTTTTCCAATTCAATCCCAAACATTCTGCCCTGGCTGACATCATACATTCCATGATGTCAGCCAGCTACCTCTCTACAGGAAACCATCTTGAATGAGTGGGCAGCAGAGGAACCATGAGGACCCTGTCCCACCATCGTCCACGGGCGGCACGAGAAGCATCTGTGTGACCAGAGGTCGAGGGGTTCCAGAACTGCAGGGGTGCTGACCCAGCATCAGAGCCTGCACCGAGGCATTCACCTCTGCCCGTGCCAGACCACAGTCAGGGGTATTGTCCTAGTCTGAGACAGGAACCATTGAATGCCGTGTCAAGTCCTCCCCTTTGGCTAAGTCACCAGTTAGAGATGGTCACTAAAGGGACAATAACCATGTGACTGGCCATTCATGCTTTGGAACTGGACCATTGGCGTGCTAACATCTCCTTGGACTTCTCTGAATGTCGTCTCCTGTCTGGGGGTTGAGTGACTGGAGCTTTGGGGTGACTATTTCTGGAAACTCAGCCACTTAGAAATGAGACAGACACATCAGCTCATCCGACCGGTGACGTAAACTACGTGAGACCCTAATGTTCCCAAAGTTTCCAAAGTACATCCGAACTCCAAGCCATCACATTGGAACTAGGGCCGAAGTCTATTAACTCGAGGTCCCTTGACATGCCTGCTACAGCACTATTTGAGGTCATGTCTCGCCTAGAACACATTACAGCCTTCTGGCTTTGCTCTTCTTTAGGATTTCAATTTTCTCGGTACGAGATTTTTTACATATAAATAAAGACATGTTCCTTTTCAGAGGTTTGGAGTTTGGCAGAGGGGTAACTCTATCACATGTGTGAAGGATACCTTCTTCTTACTGCAAGTGCATTATACCCCATGACACTTGTGATAACACGCACAGGATATCCGTCACGTTTGTAACCCATCCCTCAAACTGCAAATGAGGCCCATATGTTTGACTGGAACTTGAGTTTATTTAGTGTCATTGCTCACACTATGAGTTCCAACCCCCCCACCCCTCTGGACAAGCCTTTGCTATTCCATCCTTGCTGCCCTTGGAGAGTCACTGGAACAAACAGGGTCAAAACGCACAGCAATAGTACCCCAGCATGGAGGGCATTAGGATAGTGCCCAACGCCCCCTGGCTGGCACAGGCCTACCACCTAAACCCAGCCCTTTGCATGGCAGGATATCCATCAGCACAAGCGGCATGGTCACTATGGAAGGTGCTTTATGGAAGGAGGGATAGGAAAACAGACTATTATAATGTGAGGTGGTTCTGACACATAGCTTTTTATGTAAGCACATGATTAACTTCCATATCTCGCTCTGACGTCAGCACTTAAGACATGGCTGTTCGAGTGAACAGATCACGACAAAGCAGTTAACAACTCCAGCGCCTTGAGACTCTCACGGGTGATTTCCTGCGCTTTATAAATCCTGATTGAATGATTGATTGAGGGCTCCGTACAAACTACACATAGTATCAGAGATCCCTTAATAGACACTGGCATGTGCATGATGAATGCTCAGGATTCTCCGGGGAGAGTGTATTCCAGATCTGCAGGTCCTGAGACCCGAGAAGCAGCCACAAGGCCTCCGCATGACTGCACATTCTCTTGTTTCTAGTGTTGCACATTTGGCCTCTGTTTAAGTTTGTGTTTGGTGCCCTGCTCTCCACTAGCCCCAATGCCCCAGGCTTGTTTGGGTGTGAACTACTAAGAGGACGTCACCCGAGGTGTTATCCCTGCCAGTGTGTGCATTTGTGAATGAAGGGTAAGTGTTGAGTGGTGTGTGCGTATTTGTGAATGAAGGGTAAGTGTTGAGTGGTGTGTGCGTGTTTGTGAATGAAGGGTAAGTGTTGAGTGGTGTGTGCGTGTTTGTGAATGAAGGGTAAGTGTTGAGTGGTGTGTGCGTGTTTGTGAATGAAGGATAAGTGTTGAGTGGTGTGTGCGTGCTTGTGAATGAAGGGTAAGTGTTGAGTGGTGTGTGCGTGTTTGTGAATGAACGATAAGTGTTGAGTGGTGTGTGCGTGTTTGTGAATGAAGGGTAAGTGTTGAGTGGTGTGTGCGTGTTTGTGAATGAAGGGTAAGTGTTGAGTGGTGTGTGTTCGTGTTTGTGAATGAAGGGTAAGTGTTGAGTGGTGTGTGCGTGTTTGTGAATGAAGGGTAAGTGTTGAGTGGTGTGTGCGCGTTTGTGAATGAAGGTTAAGTGTTGAGTGGTGTGAGCGTGTTTGTGAAGGAAGGGTAAATGTTGAGTGGTGTGTGCATGTTTGTGAATGAAGGGTAAGTGTTGAGTGGTGTGTGCATGTTTGTGAATGAAGGTGAAGTGTTGAGTGGTGTGTGCGTGTTTGTGAATGAAGGGTAAGTGTTGAGTGGTGTGTGCGTGTTTGTGAATGAAGGTGAAGTGTTGAGTGGTGTGTGTGTGTTTGTGAATGAAGGGTAAGTGTTGAGTCGTCTGTGCGTGTTTGTGAATGAAAGTGAAGTGTTGAGTGGTGTGTGCGCGTTTGTGAATGAAGGTTAAGTGTTGAGTGGTGTGAGCGTGTTTGTGAAGGAAGGGTAAATGTTGAGTGGTGTGTGCGTGTTTGTGAATGAAGGGTAAGTGTTGAGTGGTGTGTGCGTGTTTGTGAATTAAGGTGAAGTGTTGAGTGTTGTGTGCGTGTTTGTGAATGAAGGGTAAGTGTTGAGTGGTGTATGCGTGTTTGTGAATGAAGGTGAAGTGTTGAGTGGTGTGTGCATGTTTGTGAATAAAGGGTAAGTGTTGAGTGGTGTGTGCGTGTTTGTGAATGAAGAGTAAGTGTTGAGTGGTGTGTGCGTGTTTGTGAATGAAGGGTAAGTGTTGAGTGGTGTGTGTTCGTGTTTGTGAATGAAGGGTAAGTGTTGAGTGGTGTGTGCGTGTTTGTGAATGAAGGGTAAGTGTTGAGTGGTGTGCGTGTGTTTGTGAATGAAGGTGAAGTGTTGAGTGGTGTATGCGTGTTTGTGAATGAAGGTGAAGTGTTGAGTGGTGTGTGCGTGTTTGTGAATAAAGGGTAAGTGTTGAGTGGTGTGTGCGTGTTTGTGAATGAAGAGTAAGTGTTGAGTGGTGTGTGCGTGTTTGTGAATGAAGGGTAAGTGTTGAGTGGTGTGTGTTCGTGTTTGTGAATGAAGGGTAAGTGTTGAGTGGTGTGTGCGTGTTTGTGAATGAAGGGTAAGTGTTGAGTAGTGTGCGTGTGTTTGTGAATGAAGGTGAAGTGTTGAGTGGTGTGTGCGTGTTTGTGAATGAAGGTGAAGTGTTGAGTGGTGTGTGCGTGTTTGTGAATGAAGGGTAAGTGTTGAGTCGTCTGTGCGTGTTTGTGAATGAAGGTGAAGTGATGAGTGGTGTGTGAGTGTTTGTGAATGAATGGTAAGTGTTGAGTGGTGTGTGCGTGTTAGTGAATGAAGGGTAAGTGTTGAGTGGTGTGTGCGTGTTTGTGAGTGAAGGGTAAGTGTTGAGTGGTGTGTGCGTGTTTGTGAATGAAGGGTAAGTGTTAATTGTTGTGTTCGCGTTTGTGAATGAAGGTTATGTGTTGAGTGGTGTGAGCGTGTTTGTAAATGTTGAGTGGTGTGTGCGTGTTTGTGAATGAAGGGTAAGGGTTGAGTGGTGTGTGCGTGTTTGTGAATGAAGGTGAAGTGTTGAGTGGTGTGTGTGTGTTTGTGAATGAAGGGTAAGTGTTGAGTGGTGTGTGCGTGTTTGTGAATGAAGGTGAAGTGTTGAGTGGTGTGTGCGTGTTTGTGAATGAAGAGTAAGTGTTGAGTGGTGTGTGCGTGTTTGTGAATGAAGGTTAAGTGTTGAGTGGTGTGAGCGTGTTTGTGAATGAAGGGTAAATGTTTAGTGGTGTGTGCGTGTTTGTGAATGAAGGGTAAGTATTGAGTGGTGTGTGCATGTTTGTGAATGAAGGTGAAGTGTTGAGTGGTGTGTGCGTGTTTGTGAATGAAGGGTAAGTGTTGAGTGGTGTGTGCGTGTTTGTGAATGAAGGTGAAGTGTTGAGTGGTGTGTGTGTGTTTGTGAATGAAGGGTAAGTGTTGAGTCATCTGTGCGTGTTTGTGAATGAAGGTGAAGTGTTGAGTGGTGTGTGCGTGTTTGTGAATGAAGGGTAAGTGTTGAGTGGTGTGTTTGTGAATGAAGGGTAAGTGTTGAGTGGTGTGTGTTTGTGTTTGTGAATGAAGGGTAAGTGTTGAGTGGTGTGTGCGTTTTTGTGAATGAAGGGTAAGTGTTGAGTGGTGTGTGTGCGTTTGTGAATGAAGGTTAAGTGTTGAGTGGTGTGAGCGTGTTTGTGAAGGAAGGGTAAATGTTGAGTGGTGTGTGTGCGCGTTTGTGAATGAAGGTTAAGTGTTGAGTGGTGTGAGCGTGTTTGTGAATGGAGGGTGAGTGTTGAGTGGTGTGTGCGTGTTTGTGAATGAAGGGTAAGTGTTGAGTGGTGTGTGCGTGTTTGTGAATAAAGGGTAAGTGTTGAGTGGTGTGTGCGTGTTTGTGAATGAAGAGTAAGTGTTGAGTGGTGTGTGCGTGTTTGTGAATGAAGGGTAAGTGTTGAGTGGTGTGTGTTCGTGTTTGTGAATGAAGGGTAAGTGTTGAGTGGTGTGTGCATGTTTGTGAATGAAGGGTAAGTGTTGAGTGGCGTGCGTGTGTTTGTGAATGAAGGTGAAGTGTTGAGTGGTGTGTGCGTGCTTGTGAATGAAGGTGAAGTGTTGAGTGGTGTGTGCGTGTTTGTGAATGAAGGGTAAGTGTTGAGTCGTCTGTGCGTGTTTGTGAATGAAGGTGAAGTGATGAGTGGTGTGTGCGTGTTTGTGATGAATGGTAAGTGTTGAGTGGTGTGTGCGTGTTAGTGAATGAAGGGTAAGTGTTGAGTGGTGTGTGCGTGTTTGTGAGTGAAGGGTAAGTGTTGAGTGGTGTGTGCGTGTTTGTGAATGAAGGGTAAGTGTTGAGTGTTGTGTTCACGTTTGTGAATGAAGGTTATGTGTTGAGTGGTGTGAGCGTGTTTGTAAATGTTGAGTGGTGTGTGCGTGTTTGTGAATGAAGGGTAAGGGTTGAGTGGTGTGTGCGTGTTTGTGAATGAAGGTGAAGTGTTGAGTGGTGTGTGCGTGTTTGTGAATGAAGGGTAAGTGTTGAGTGGTGTGTGCGTGTTTGTGAATGAAGGGTAAGTGTTGAGTGGTGTGTGTTTGTGTTTGTGAATGAAGGGTAAGTGTTGAGTGGTGTGTGCGTTTTTGTGAATGAAGGTTAAGTGTTGAGTGGTGTGAGCGTGTTTGTGAATGAAGGGTAAATGTTGAGTGGTGTGTGCGTGTTTGTGAATGAAGGGTAAGTGTTGAGTGGTGTGTGCATGTTTGTGAATGAAGGTGAAGTGTGTAGTGGTGTGTGCGTGTTTGTGAATGAAGGGTAAGTGTTGAGTGCTGTGTGCGTGTTTGTGAATGAAGGTGAAGTGTTGAGTGGTGTGTGTGTGTTTGTGAATGAAGGGTAAGTGTTGAGTCGTCTGTGCGTGTTTGTGAATGAAGGTGAAGTGTTGAGTGGTGTGTGCGTGTTTGTGAATGAAGGGTAAGTGTTGAGTGGTGTGTTTGTGAATGAAGGGTAAGTGTTGAGTGGTGTGTGTTCGTGTTTGTGAATGAAGGGTGTTAGACGGACCGGGAGGGTCGGCCGAGGACAAGGGGAGAGGTCTTCGGGGAGAGCCGTCTCCAGCGATCGTACAGACAAATAACTTCCCCCCCACAGACTGTGGAAATATGGATTTTTCTGATCAGTTATGTCCCCTATCTTGGACCCCAACGGTTTCATGTATGAATCACAAGTACATGTATGTTCCCTCCAGTTCCAGTTATGAAGAGGTTCTTGTGAATCGAACGCAAACACAACACTTGACTATAGCGCGACTCACTGGTTACGAATTAACATTGTTTCAGCCACATATAGAAATCAGACGCAGTAATACATTGAATCCTGCCACACTTTTACCTGTAATCGGAACAGACCCACTAGCTCATGATTGTATTGAAGTTATTACAATCACGACGAAACCCAGACAAGACTTGACAGATGTCCCATTGTCAGACCCAGACCTGACGTTGTATGTAGATGGTTCATGTATGAGAACAGGTACAGGAGAGTTAGTGGCCGCTTATGCAGTCACAACAGACACTGAAATCATTGAAACAAATTGCATAAATACCTTGTCCGCTCAAGCAGCAGAGCTCATCGCTCTGACACAAGCCTGTATTCAAGCCACAAATAAAAAAGTCAACATATACACTGATTCACGTTATGCATTCGGAGTTGTACATGACTTCGGCGTGCTGTGGCGAGAGAGAGGTTATTTAACTTCTCACGGTGCCCACATTCAGCACGGACCCCTCATTCATGCCTTATTAGATGCAATACATTTACCCACTGCAATATCAATTATGAAATGTAAAGCTCATACGAAAGTTACTGATATCATTTCTCAAGGCAATGATCTAGCTGACAGAACAGCTAAACAGACTGCTCAAACTCAAACATCCGACATGACAAAGACAATAGTCCCGACGCCAACACATTGTATGACGGTTAAGGATCCCGCTCTTGACGTAATTGACATACAGACACATGCTACACCAGACGAAATAAAGAAATGGACTGAATTAGGAGGGATCCAAACGGATCAAGGATGGATGACGAAGTAAAAATCTGTGTGGTTCCTTCCTGATTCAATGGTCCAAGTCATTATTAACACTGTACATAGTCCAGCGCATCTAGGAGAAAAAGCTATGCTAGACAGCATTCAACACATTTGGTTCAACAAACATTTACGAGCAGCAGCTAAACAAAAAGTTCGTACCTGTATGATCTGTTGTCAGTTTAACCCAGGAAAAAGGATTCCCGTAGAACAGGGTGGATTTCAGCCTCCTGATCACCCTTTTGAAGTCCTCCAGATGGATTATATCCAGATGGAACGATGTCGAGGATTCAAATATGTTCTCGTAGTTGTCTGTGCTCTTTCCCGTTGGACAGAGGCATACCCGGTTTCAGATTACACTGCCCCGACTACTGCCAAACAGTTGGTTCGAGAATTCTTCCCACGATACGGTTTACCACGTGTTGTCTACTCAGATAACGGCCAGCCGTTTTCATCCGAACTAATGAAACACGTTTCACTTTTGTTAGGCTATCAGTGGAAATTTCACTGTGTCCGACACCCCGAGGCAGCAGGTGGAAAGACATAATCAGACCCTGAAAATTAGATTGTCCAAAATATGCAGGGAGAAAGGTGTCGACTGGGTAGTAGCGTTACCAGTTGCACTCTTTTACATGAGAATGGTAGCACACTCTCGAACAGGGCTATCCCCGTATGAGGTGATCTTTGGCAGACCACCAAATATGTGGGGGACGCCTATACCACGCAAAATAACTGATATTGACTGTAATATGCTGACAGATTACTTGGCTTCCTTGATGTCTGCACTACAATCTTGTCGTTCACAGGTAGCTGCAGCTTTTCCCGACAACACTGAGGTGAAACCCCATGACGTAATTCCAGGAGATTTGGTCTTAGTGAGGAACTTTGATCGGAAGTCTCAGCTGGATCCTAGGTGGAGGTCGCCTCAGCTCGTACTGCTAACGACGAGGACAGCCGTGAAGATCGAAGGTCGAAAAGGCTGGATACATTCAAGTCATATCAAGAAATTTCATGGACTGTCGTCAGACGTAAACGACACACCTTGCGTGTCTTCCCCGATTGACTCAAAACTTCCTTTGGTTGAACTGAGTAACCACGAACAATACAAACTAAAACTTAGGTCTAACCAGTCAGGCAATTTGATTGTTTAAGTCCTCTCCAAGGTGAATCGGTCGAATTTGTCTCTGACATGTATCCCTTAGACCTGTATAGAGAAAGAAACAGAAGGATAAAACTGAAACGACATGCGTACTGTAAATCACTGCGTAGTCATTGCACAGTGACGTTATTAATTTTGTTTTTCTTAAGTCTTTTAATAATTACTGCAAGTATATTGTTGCACATATATTATCCTATTTCTAGACATGTTTATAATGTTACTGCTGAACATTCTTTTAGTGAATTACCTCCGCATGAGTTGTCTTATAGATTTGCGCTGCGCAATAACACGTTTATTAGTATGTTACATCATTCCCATCAGGTTAGCAATGCTACAAATTGTTGGATATGTGGCCGACTCCCTCCCTATCAGAATTATAAAGGAATTCTACCTCTCTTTCCATACCCGTTCACACACAACGGCTCCTGTGGAGCATGGTTTAGTTTAATTAATTCCCTAGATTCGAATTCTGCAGTTTATCAAGACAACTGGGTATGGGGAAATTTGAACTTAGTTTTACTTAAAGTCTGCTACCCTAACAAGGAGGGACTTCCCAAAAGAACAGGAACTGATCTAGAAAATGAAGTGTATGGATTAGGTAATTTTACGCTTAATCTTATGATCCTAAATGTCGAATCCGAAGCTACTCCAATTTTGCCCGCTATGTCAATATTTCCAGTAAAAGGTGAATTATGTGTAAGAAAGAATGGTTCCATACATATGGGCCATAGTAGATGCACCACTGTAATAGAATTTAGTGATCAAGGCAAGTCTACATTTAGAGCTTCCCGCCATTCCTATTTCATATGTGGTCAGACGGCATATGTACGTTTGCCTCTAGATTGGGATGGTACCTGCTACATCGGATTCCTTTTGCCACCTGTTTTCCTAGCTCCTCCTGATTATCACAGAAATACTCATTTAGTACACAATAGAGAAAGGAGAGATCTCCCAATAGTCGATTACACTGAAACAGCATGGGAAAAATACACAGATTTCAATAAAGGTCTCTTTCCCTATATAGGTACCGTTACTAATAGTAAGCTGATACGTAGATTAACTAGAACCCTTGAAGCAGTAGTGAACGAAACTATTTCCGCCTTAGGCAATTTAACAGAAGAGCAGTCTGCTATGCGGATTGTTGTGCTTCAAAATCGTCTTGTCCTTGACGTCATCCTGGCCGATAGGGGCGGAGCTTGTAGGGTCATCGGATCAAGTTGTTGCATTTTCATACCAGAAAATTCGCCATCTGTATATAAAGCCATAACTCGCCTTCATAAGATTGTAAGCCAGATACACCAGAATCCAGGCACCTGGACTTGGTCCGGTTGGTTTTGGAGTGTATTATCTACCTTTGGATGGAGGGTCCTATCCTTCCTAGGTATTGGCTTTCTCATACTATTCAGTTGCTGTCTATGTCTACAATGTGGACCAGCGATCTGTGGTCTGTGTGCCACATCGTGTATTCCACCACCAAGATTTCATTCATCCCAGAAGAAAAAAGAAGAACAAATGATGCTATATGAACAGATCAACGGATTGATGAAGATTGATATCTCTTAACGGGCAAGTAGGGGACAAGGAGGGAATGTGGAAATATGGATTTTTCTGATCAGTTATGTCCCCTATCTTGGACCCCAACGGTTTCATGTATGAATCACAAGTACATGTATGTTCCCTCCAGTTCCAGTTATGAAGACGCAAACACATGTGCGTCCACCGTCAACATGTCCTTTTTCAGATCCGCCATGAATGGGCCGGATATTCGATCCCTAAGTATGAAAGGCCACCGGCTTTATATGGTTCACTTATGCCATTTTACAGTCCAGGCAAGTAGGCCCTGATTCTGTCATCAAGCTTTTCTTGCCTTCTGCCTCTGAAAGCTCCAGTCTGAGCCTGCATCTGTGACCATGAACTTTGTCTCATTCCCTGCGCGGCTCACGGTGCCTGACATCAGCCTGTTGCCTGCCAAAAACTGTATTTCACCTTCGAAATTATCTGCTCCGCTCCCTGTCCAATGCATTCCTGTCTAGTAGTTTAAGTAAACATTCTTCCAGCTACCGAGCAAAAGGCCCGGCTTCTCTGTCTTTATGCAAGTAATTCATAGCCCTATTATTATGGAAGATTTCTGCCCTCGCATCTAGTGTAGACACTTAGACGCTTGTACACGCACTAACAGTCAGTATAGTCAGTATAGAATAAGATTCTACTCTAAGAGACCTCTCTTTTTGGATAACATAGTTCTTTAAACATAGGATGTTAGATATGATTTGGGATTAGGTTGACTTGACCCTCCAGACTTCTGTCGCCACATGTAGAGCTAAATGTCAAGTCCCCTTCACCCCCTAGTTGCACGTCAATCATACGTCATGCTGCTGTGCGCGCATTTCTGCCAAGTATTTCTGCTGACATTGCGAAATTCTTTCATGGAACCACCCTATTATGACATCATACCCGATGACGTTCTTTAGTTACACCCAGTTACGCCCACTTTTGCTACGCATGTATGTTTTATCTTTACTATCAATTGTTACGCCTCCTGCATTTACTTCACTGTAATGCCTATTGTATAAAAGTGATTACTTATCAATAAAGTATGTACTTCACTTCCTGAACCTCCGTGGTGATGGAACTTGGAGTCCACGATTCGAATCGTCCATTGGAATAAAGCCCATTCCGAACCTCTAATACCACGGATTTTGCCTCTTATTTTACTGAGCTATTTTTATTATTTTTCTGTATCAAATTAAGTCCCGGTAATTAAATTATTTACCACATGAATGGCGCCCGAATAGGGACACTTTCTCATCTCACGCGCCGGCGGTGCGTTGCAGGCCCGGTCTCCTGCCACAGCTGGACGGACAACAACGCGTACCAGCAGGATTTCCTGTATCTCCCTCCGGTCAAGCGGGTGCGACTGAGGCTGCGATCAACACCCAGACGAGGCGGTGAGAAGTGCGAAGTATCCCGACTTGAGCCTAGCTGAGAGAGCAAGATCCGAGGTATACAGAGGCCCACCAAGTTCCGAAGTTCCGAAGTTCCGAGGTTTCCGATGTTCCGAAGTTTCCGAAGTTTTCGAGTCGAGTCCAGTCCAGTTCAGTTCAGTTCCGTTCCGAGGCCTTCCGTTCCGAGCTACCCGGTGAGTACCATTACTGGGGAGGCGTTCTGACGTGCACATAGGTTGTGCCGGTCAAGACGGGTTTGGGTACACAAATCCGGTCTGCACTGTTTTAGCAGTGTATCTGTACTGTTTAGCAGTATATCTAGTATATCAAGTATATAAATTCAGAATAATTCAGTTAATGCCGAGGATTATGTTTAGTGATTAAGTTTTCTTAGATCGTCAGCATCATTGTTGCTCATTTAAATGTTAAATGTTAAATGTGTTAATACGTCCTGCATATTGTGGTGTGAATGACTGTTCATTATTGTGTTTATTGTATTAAGTTTGTTCAAGATCAAGTATCAGATCAGTTCTCAATATGCCGCTCTTTTCGAAACTAAGACAGATCACAACTAGAAAAGGGGTACTCGAAGAAGCTGTTCCTATTCCTCCTAGGGACACTCCAGGGTACTTCATGTATCATAAACACGGCTTAGACGCTATATTATTTCTTGATTTATGGGTAGACTACACCAAGGAATTACCAGAAAGTCAGAGGTGGCCCGCAGCTGGGACCTGGGATGCAGAGTGCATCATGAAAGTAGAGGAAGAGTTATGGAAAAGGAAAGCCAGACAGTCACAGAAAGACGCCGTTGAGTTATGGCGTAAAGAATCTCATAGACGTACAGAAAAAGCACTCAGACAGGAGGAGAAAAATAAGGAGAATTCAAATAAAGTCCGAGAAAATCTATTAATTGAAGAAGGTACACGAGTGAAATCAGAACAAATAGACAGACAAAGAAATGCCCTTATGAATGGTATGTATCCCCTTCTGGCCGAAGGATTACCTAAGGCTACTCCGGAGATACCAAAAGACTTGCCACCCCCATTATTTCCAATAAAAGTACATCCTAAGGGGCATCCTAGAACCGCAGAAGATGTTTTTCTTTCCTCATATTTAGATGACGCAGCTCCCGAGTATGCTAACCCCGCCCCACATAGACCGTCTGCCGGGGAGGTTCAACGCCAAGATCCTGTATCTGTATCTCTACAGCAACAAATCCTGACACAAGTTCCGGTAAGCACATCTGTTTCCACATCTGTTCCTACAGCTGCTTCTACAGCTGTGTCCACACCTATAGTTGCTGTATCGCGTTCAACGAATCCTTTCACGCCCGATACCCCAGACGGGGCTACCGGAGGTGCTACCAACATTTTTTCTACGCCACCCAGAATAAATAAACTTACTTTTCAAGAATCAGCACATCCACGTACCCCCAAACTCATAAATTCCCGCACGCTTAAGGAACTTCTTGTAGATTGTAGATATGACCCTGTGCCCGGAAAAGAGGACGAAATGATCCTGGCATCATTACGTATCAGACGAGCTGCGGTGTATTTAGGGAAGCTACCAGGAATGACTATGCATCTAGATAATATATATCATTTTGTCCAAACAGGGCGAGATTCTGAATGTATTAACAGAGCTATGGAATACCAGAAAGTGGAGATACAGGGGGAACTGTTACGTTTCCTCATAAATTGTGTAATCAGAAATCAAGACCGACCGGAGGTAGATCCGGAAATAATGCAAACTCTTACCAGATGGAGCCAGAATATATCAGAAGGGAGACATGATAGGCAAAAATGTATAATAGCCATGTGCCGGAAGATCCGTAAAGAAATAGAACGCCTACACGAAGAGAGATTAGCGGTAGACCAGTTTGAACAAAACGAGGAGGAGGAAGGATCAGGACTGCCCACAGGACAGTCAGAAACCATAGCCTATGTAGGTAGAGGAAGATCTTGTAATAGTACTAGATGTTTTACTGACCCGATACGTCCGATATGTCCAGATAATAACAGGAATTTCCAAACACCTATAATAAATATAAGGTCCCCCGAGCATTCGTTCCAAGCCGCTGACAAAGTACTCCGAGAACGAAGGGGTTATCATTTACTCGATTCTATGGATGAACAAGAATTAGCCAGGTCAGCCGTTCATTGGGTTGACAGTCCCGGAAAATATGGTGATGATACAGTAGCACACACATTTTTGAACCTCACCCCAGATGAACAGCGTTTAGCTGGGATTTATATGATTCAACAACTTCTTATACTATATAAAAGCCAACATTCAGATCCTGGTCCTTTACCTGATATATTGACTGAATTACTCACGAATAGATGGAGAGGTTCAGGTACTAAGTTAATTAGAGAAATACTAGAATCAAGAAAGCAGTACATTCTTTTTGTATGCCCAGAACATGTCTCACTGCCCATCAAGGAAAGAACGACGTATTACATGGATAGACACAATCCCTTACGAGAAGTACACCCAATAAAAGGCGAGGACAATCAGTTTAAACGTGTATTTGTATATACGCCCATATCAAAAATAGAATTGTTAGAAATGAAGAAAGTGGTACCCAGTCATGACAAAGACCCAGCGGGTTTTCACCGTGAAATTAAAGACATGTTACTCATGGGAGAGTGTACCTATCCCGACATTATGACAATATTAAAGGTATTAATGCCTGCTGGCATTTATGAAAAACTCAAGGAAAAAGAGTGGGAGGTGGGAGACCAAAAGATAGACTGGACAGCATTAGAAGCAGAAGAAAAGGCCCGAACTGCAGGAGCAGGGCTTGGGGATAAAACTAAAGCACTACCAGGTTTACTAGTACAGGTACTGCCACGTTTATTAACTACGAAAAAGGAAGACTGGGGTGCAATCTCAGCCTGTAAACAAAAGCAAGATGAAGACACTAGTGATTTCTATGCCCGATTTGAAAAATGTTTTGGTATAAACAGTGGCATAAAAGCAAGTAGCGAATCATACCCACATCTGTTTGTGACAAAATTAGTTGAAAATTCCTTGCCCCAAGTGAAGAATAGAGTATTAAAATTCGAGAGTACCTGGCAAGGTAATACCCCATCACAAATGTTACAAATGTTACAGTATCATCACAATAGAATTAGAGAGGAACAAGAACATGAACAAAGACGCATGAAAGACACGAAAATGAAAATGCTAGTCTCCCAGACAGTTCCAGCTGAAGGTCATAAAAAGGGTACGACACAGTCCGGTGATTCAGCAGGACCTGTAAAAGGGACATGCAACTATTGTAAACAACCAGGTCATTACATACACGATTGCCCAGTCCTGAAGCGTAATATCGCTACAGGTATTACAAAAGAAAGACCACGGCCACCTAGACAGGATCAGAATGAACAAGGAGCCCCGCAGCATGCACAGTCCATGCCAGCTCCACAACAGTCTATACAGTTTGTGCCAGCTGCACCAGCGCTGCCTGTTGCTGCCACACAAACCACGACACGACAGCTGTACCAGACCGCACAGTATGACTATCCTGATTATCAACGATACGCATGAACCAGCCTAGAGAGGGAAGTTGACTTACCCCTTATCGAGGTCCCTGTAGACCAAGAAGGACCTTATGTACATAGTGAACTATTAGGCCAAGATAGAAAATTTTTACTTGATACAGGGGCAAGTCGAACAACTATAAAACGTAGTGAAGTTCCAGGGGCACCCCTCTCAGGCTCACAGAATATTTCCCTTGGTTTTTCAGGAAAACCTATTGTTAATGAAGTATCACAGCCTCTTCCACTTACGATAGGACCCTTGACCCGAACTACAGATTTATTGCTTACTAAATCATGTCCAGAAAACTTGTTAGGTATAAAAACACTGAAAGCTCTAGGAGCTATAATATGTTGTTCTCCGGAAGGAGTAAGATTGTTTTTACGTGATTTCAAAGGTCACTATGTGTCTCGAGACATGGATCCCCGACTGCAGACTTTACCTACACATTTATGGGCACAAGGCCCTACTGATGTTGGTTGCATGAATATTACACCATATCGAGTTACACTAAAGGCAGGAGTGGTACTACCACGAATGCGACAATACAAGTTACCACCAGATGCTGTAGTGGCTTTACTGCAAATCATTGACGAGCTCATTGCCCAAGGAGTGGTTGTGGAAACAGACTCCAATGTATGTAATTTCCCGATAATTCCGATTCTTAAACGAACAGATCCAAAGGCCCCGCCAGTATATCGATTGGTTATTGATCTGCGCGAATTGAACAAATGCATTGTGCCACAATTCCCTGTGGTCCCAGATATCTCGTCATTACTGACAGCTATTGATTCCAAAGCCACGTTCTTTACTGTAATTGATCTCAAGAATGCCTTTTTCAGCGTCCCAATAGATCCGGAAAGCCAATACCTGTTCGGATTTAGTTTAAATGGACGTAGCTTTAAATTCACACACGCACCTCAAGGATTTACAGAAAGCCCCAGCATCTATAGCCAAGCACTGAAACGAGAACTCGACAGTATCCACATGCCAGTCAACACTGCCCTGCTTCAATATGTCGATGATCTGCTGATCACCGCTAGAAGCGAACCTGAATGTGAGACAGCATCACTGACAGTTTTACAATTTCTAGCCGAAAAGGGGCACAAGGTGTCCCCTTCCAAGCTGCAATTCTGTGTCCAGCGAGTTGTTTATCTTGGACACTCGCTGTCCAAGGAGGGAAGGCAGCTTACACCCGACCGCATTCAGCTAATAGCTAACATGCCAATACCCAAGACACAAAAGGAGGTGCGGGCTTTCATAGGCCTCACTTCATATTGTAGGCAGTGGATCCCTCAGTATGCATTTCTAGCAAAACCACTCATTCAGTTGACAACACAGGAGGCAGCCACATCGACTGTTCTCCCTTGGACTCAGGAACATGCACAAGCTTTTGAAAGCCTAAAGAAAGCCTTATGCCAAGCACCTGTTTTAGCAACACCATGTTACAATAAACAGTTTACACTCTTTGTTACAGAGCGCGAAGGTACTGCCTTGTCAGTACTCACACAGGAACAAGCAGGATCACACAAACCATGTGCTTATTTTTCTAGTACATTAGATCCCGTAGCTCAGGCTTTGCCCGCGTGCCTAAAATCAGTGGCAGCAACAGCTTTAGCAATCAGACAAAGCGATGCCATAGTGTTAGGACATCCATTGACAGTACAAGTACCACATGCAGTAGAGGTTCTTGTGAATCGAACGCAAACACAACACTTGACTATAGCGCGACTCACTGGTTACGAATTAACATTGTTTCAGCCACATATAGAAATCAGACGCAGTAATACATTGAATCCTGCCACACTTTTACCTGTAATCGGAACAGACCCACTAGCTCATGATTGTATTGAAGTTATTACAATCACGACGAAACCCAGACAAGACTTGACAGATGTCCCATTGTCAGACCCAGACCTGACGTTGTATGTAGATGGTTCATGTATGAGAACAGGTACAGGAGAGTTAGTGGCCGCTTATGCAGTCACAACAGACACTGAAATCATTGAAACAAATTGCATAAATACCTTGTCCGCTCAAGCAGCAGAGCTCATCGCTCTGACACAAGCCTGTATTCAAGCCACAAATAAAAAAGTCAACATATACACTGATTCACGTTATGCATTCGGAGTTGTACATGACTTCGGCGTGCTGTGGCGAGAGAGAGGTTATTTAACTTCTCACGGTGCCCACATTCAGCACGGACCCCTCATTCATGCCTTATTAGATGCAATACATTTACCCACTGCAATATCAATTATGAAATGTAAAGCTCATACGAAAGTTACTGATATCATTTCTCAAGGCAATGATCTAGCTGACAGAACAGCTAAACAGACTGCTCAAACTCAAACATCCGACATGACAAAGACAATAGTCCCGACGCCAACACATTGTATGACGGTTAAGGATCCCGCTCTTGACGTAATTGACATACAGACACATGCTACACCAGACGAAATAAAGAAATGGACTGAATTAGGAGGGATCCAAACGGATCAAGGATGGATGACGAAGTAAAAATCTGTGTGGTTCCTTCCTGATTCAATGGTCCAAGTCATTATTAACACTGTACATAGTCCAGCGCATCTAGGAGAAAAAGCTATGCTAGACAGCATTCAACACATTTGGTTCAACAAACATTTACGAGCAGCAGCTAAACAAAAAGTTCGTACCTGTATGATCTGTTGTCAGTTTAACCCAGGAAAAAGGATTCCCGTAGAACAGGGTGGATTTCAGCCTCCTGATCACCCTTTTGAAGTCCTCCAGATGGATTATATCCAGATGGAACGATGTCGAGGATTCAAATATGTTCTCGTAGTTGTCTGTGCTCTTTCCCGTTGGACAGAGGCATACCCGGTTTCAGATTACACTGCCCCGACTACTGCCAAACAGTTGGTTCGAGAATTCTTCCCACGATACGGTTTACCACGTGTTGTCTACTCAGATAACGGCCAGCCGTTTTCATCCGAACTAATGAAACACGTTTCACTTTTGTTAGGCTATCAGTGGAAATTTCACTGTGTCCGACACCCCGAGGCAGCAGGTGGAAAGACATAATCAGACCCTGAAAATTAGATTGTCCAAAATATGCAGGGAGAAAGGTGTCGACTGGGTAGTAGCGTTACCAGTTGCACTCTTTTACATGAGAATGGTAGCACACTCTCGAACAGGGCTATCCCCGTATGAGGTGATCTTTGGCAGACCACCAAATATGTGGGGGACGCCTATACCACGCAAAATAACTGATATTGACTGTAATATGCTGACAGATTACTTGGCTTCCTTGATGTCTGCACTACAATCTTGTCGTTCACAGGTAGCTGCAGCTTTTCCCGACAACACTGAGGTGAAACCCCATGACGTAATTCCAGGAGATTTGGTCTTAGTGAGGAACTTTGATCGGAAGTCTCAGCTGGATCCTAGGTGGAGGTCGCCTCAGCTCGTACTGCTAACGACGAGGACAGCCGTGAAGATCGAAGGTCGAAAAGGCTGGATACATTCAAGTCATATCAAGAAATTTCATGGACTGTCGTCAGACGTAAACGACACACCTTGCGTGTCTTCCCCGATTGACTCAAAACTTCCTTTGGTTGAACTGAGTAACCACGAACAATACAAACTAAAACTTAGGTCTAACCAGTCAGGCAATTTGATTGTTTAAGTCCTCTCCAAGGTGAATCGGTCGAATTTGTCTCTGACATGTATCCCTTAGACCTGTATAGAGAAAGAAACAGAAGGATAAAACTGAAACGACATGCGTACTGTAAATCACTGCGTAGTCATTGCACAGTGACGTTATTAATTTTGTTTTTCTTAAGTCTTTTAATAATTACTGCAAGTATATTGTTGCACATATATTATCCTATTTCTAGACATGTTTATAATGTTACTGCTGAACATTCTTTTAGTGAATTACCTCCGCATGAGTTGTCTTATAGATTTGCGCTGCGCAATAACACGTTTATTAGTATGTTACATCATTCCCATCAGGTTAGCAATGCTACAAATTGTTGGATATGTGGCCGACTCCCTCCCTATCAGAATTATAAAGGAATTCTACCTCTCTTTCCATACCCGTTCACACACAACGGCTCCTGTGGAGCATGGTTTAGTTTAATTAATTCCCTAGATTCGAATTCTGCAGTTTATCAAGACAACTGGGTATGGGGAAATTTGAACTTAGTTTTACTTAAAGTCTGCTACCCTAACAAGGAGGGACTTCCCAAAAGAACAGGAACTGATCTAGAAAATGAAGTGTATGGATTAGGTAATTTTACGCTTAATCTTATGATCCTAAATGTCGAATCCGAAGCTACTCCAATTTTGCCCGCTATGTCAATATTTCCAGTAAAAGGTGAATTATGTGTAAGAAAGAATGGTTCCATACATATGGGCCATAGTAGATGCACCACTGTAATAGAATTTAGTGATCAAGGCAAGTCTACATTTAGAGCTTCCCGCCATTCCTATTTCATATGTGGTCAGACGGCATATGTACGTTTGCCTCTAGATTGGGATGGTACCTGCTACATCGGATTCCTTTTGCCACCTGTTTTCCTAGCTCCTCCTGATTATCACAGAAATACTCATTTAGTACACAATAGAGAAAGGAGAGATCTCCCAATAGTCGATTACACTGAAACAGCATGGGAAAAATACACAGATTTCAATAAAGGTCTCTTTCCCTATATAGGTACCGTTACTAATAGTAAGCTGATACGTAGATTAACTAGAACCCTTGAAGCAGTAGTGAACGAAACTATTTCCGCCTTAGGCAATTTAACAGAAGAGCAGTCTGCTATGCGGATTGTTGTGCTTCAAAATCGTCTTGTCCTTGACGTCATCCTGGCCGATAGGGGCGGAGCTTGTAGGGTCATCGGATCAAGTTGTTGCATTTTCATACCAGAAAATTCGCCATCTGTATATAAAGCCATAACTCGCCTTCATAAGATTGTAAGCCAGATACACCAGAATCCAGGCACCTGGACTTGGTCCGGTTGGTTTTGGAGTGTATTATCTACCTTTGGATGGAGGGTCCTATCCTTCCTAGGTATTGGCTTTCTCATACTATTCAGTTGCTGTCTATGTCTACAATGTGGACCAGCGATCTGTGGTCTGTGTGCCACATCGTGTATTCCACCACCAAGATTTCATTCATCCCAGAAGAAAAAAGAAGAACAAATGATGCTATATGAACAGATCAACGGATTGATGAAGATTGATATCTCTTAACGGGCAAGTAGGGGACAAGGAGGGAATGTGGAAATATGGATTTTTCTGATCAGTTATGTCCCCTATCTTGGACCCCAACGGTTTCATGTATGAATCACAAGTACATGTATGTTCCCTCCAGTTCCAGTTATGAAGACGCAAACACATGTGCGTCCACCGTCAACATGTCCTTTTTCAGATCCGCCATGAATGGGCCGGATATTCCATCCCTAAGTATGAAAGGCCACCGGCTTTATATGGTTCACTTATGCCATTTTACAGTCCAGGCAAGTAGGCCCTGATTCTGTCATCAAGCTTTTCTTGCCTTCTGCCTCTGAAAGCTCCAGTCTGAGCCTGCATCTGTGACCATGAACTTTGTCTCATTCCCTGCGCGGCTCACGGTGCCTGACATCAGCCTGTTGCCTGCCAAAAACTGTATTTCACCTTCGAAATTATCTGCTCCGCTCCCTGTCCAATGCATTCCTGTCTAGTAGTTTAAGTAAACATTCTTCCAGCTACCGAGCAAAAGGCCCGGCTTCTCTGTCTTTATGCAAGTAATTCATAGCCCTATTATTATGGAAGATTTCTGCCCTCGCATCTAGTGTAGACACTTAGACGCTTGTACACGCACTAACAGTCAGTATAGTCAGTATAGAATAAGATTCTACTCTAAGAGACCTCTCTTTTTGGATAACATAGTTCTTTAAACATAGGATGTTAGATATGATTTGGGATTAGGTTGACTTGACCCTCCAGACTTCTGTCGCCACATGTAGAGCTAAATGTCAAGTCCCCTTCACCCCCTAGTTGCACGTCAATCATACGTCATGCTGCTGTGCGCGCATTTCTGCCAAGTATTTCTGCTGACATTGCGAAATTCTTTCATGGAACCACCCTATTATGACATCATACCCGATGACGTTCTTTAGTTACACCCAGTTACGCCCACTTTTGCTACGCATGTATGTTTTATCTTTACTATCAATTGTTACGCCTCCTGCATTTACTTCACTGTAATGCCTATTGTATAAAAGTGATTACTTATCAATAAAGTATGTACTTCACTTCCTGAACCTCCGTGGTGATGGAACTTGGAGTCCACGATTCGAATCGTCCATTGGAATAAAGCCCATTCCGAACCTCTAATACCACGGATTTTGCCTCTTATTTTACTGAGCTATTTTTATTATTTTTCTGTATCAAATTAAGTCCCGGTAATTAAATTATTTACCACACAAGGAGATGAGTTAGCGTTCTTTATAAGCACTTCTTAAGGTACGATGAAAAGGTACAAGGAGGTCTGGACTCAGGGGTCCCCTCGATTCAAGTCTCTCACGATGGGAAAAGGGGGTAGCGGGATAGTCTTGTTACCAGTCTGGTAGTTGAGGTGGAATGGTGGGTAGCTCACAATCCTCGAGCTTGGTGGTCTAGCTGGTACGTGCCGCGGCAGCGCCAGCAGGTCCCAGTGAAAGATGGTCGATACACGGTCCGCGGCAGCGCCAGCAGGTCCCAGTGAAGATGGTCGATGTACGGTCCGCGGCAGCGCCAGCAGGTCCCAGTGAAAGATGGTCGATACACGGTCCGCGGCAGCGCCAGCAGGTCCCAGTGAAGATGGTCGATGTACGGTCCGCGGCAGCGCCAGCAGGTCCCGGTGAAGATGGTCGTTACAACGGGCCGCGGCAGCGCCAGCAGGTCCCGACGAGGATAGATGTTGCAGAAGGCCGCGGCAGCGCCAGCAGGCAGGTCGATAGTTCACAAGATAGGGCTACGGCAGTGCCAGTAGTCCGTCAAGGCTGAGTTCTCTCGGTGTCTCTCGACTCCAGGATACAACTGCCTTCCTGCTCCGGAGCTGCTCCAGTTATAGGGCAGGTGCCCTTTGATGTCCGGACCCTCGCACTTGGAGATCGGAGGGTCCGGGATGAAGGTGTCCAGACACCCAGCGGGGGGGTGGAGCCGGTGCCTGGGGGAGCTGGGGGCGATCGTCACCTGGCGGGGGAGAGCCCTTGGCGCTTCGTTCTCCCACTGACCTGCCAAGTGGTCCGCTCACCTCCTGGGTGGATGGTGGTGCCGGGATGTCGGGGCCGGCCAGGCCCAGGGTTAGGGTCGGGGGGAGGCCACGCGGCCTCGTGGTGCAGGGCCCAAGATGGCGGCTTGACCCGGCCGAGGGAGCCGGTGGTGGCTTGGGCCCGTGATACATGGAGGTCCGAGGGCAGGAGTTCCGTCGGGAGACGGGGTGCGGGTGATTCTCGTGGGTCGCGCCTGGGGGGCCGGGGCTTGGGCCCTGTCATGCGGGGAGGGAGCAAGCCCTTCGTGTGGCCTGTCCAACATGCGTCCCCCCCAGCTGAAGGCGGGGAGAGTCACCCATCTCCTTGGGGACTCTCCTCGTCGAGGCGGAAGAAGCGGGACAGGCCATCTGCGTTGGCGTGGTCTTGGCCCGGTCGGTGCTCCACGGTGAAGTCCATTCCCTGCAGGGAGATGGACCAGCGCAATAGTTTTGGGTTTTCCCCCCGCATCTGCATCAGCCACTGCAGGGGTCTATGGTCGGTTTGTACCCGGAAGTGGGTACCGAAGAGATAGGGCCGGAGCTTTTTGAGGGCCCACACCACTGCGAAGGCCTCCCTCTCGATGGTGCTCCAGCGCTGTTCTCGGGCCAGGAGACGTCGGCTGATGAAGGCCACCGGCTGGTCATGACCCTCGGGGTTCACTTGGGAAAGAACCGCTCCGATGCCGTGGTCGGAGGCGTCTGTCTGTACTACGAATTCCCGACTGTAATCGGGGGCCTGGAGCACAGGGGCGGTGCACAGGGCGGCCTTCAGCTTTTCGAAGGCCGCTTGACAATCGGGGGTCCAGTTAATCCGCTTTGGTTGGTTCTTGGACGTGAGACCCGTGAGGGGCCCCACAATGCTGCCGTAGTCCCTCACGAACCGCCGGTAGTAGCCAGTGAGCCCCAAGAAGGCTCGGACTTCGGTCTGGGTGACGGGGGGCTGCCAGGACTGGATGGCAGCAATCTTAAGTTGCAGTGGGGCCACCAGCCCGCTCCCCACCTGGTGCCCCAGGTAGGTCATGGACCCTTGACCAATTTGGCATTTGCCGGCCTTAATCGTGAGGCCGGCCCGCTGGAGGGCCTGTAGGACCTCCTGGAGGTGGAGGAGGTGGTCGGACCAGTGGCGGCTGTATACAGCGATATCGTCCAGGTAGGCAGCGCTGAACTCTTCGAGTCCCGCCAAGACCTGGTTCACAAGACGTTGAAATGTAGCGGGGGCGTTCTTCATGCCAAAGGGCATGACCTTGAAGTGGTAGTGGCCATCGGGGGTAGAGAAGGCGGATCGTTCTTGAGCCCGGGGTGTGAGACCGATCTGCCAGTAGCCCGCTGTTAGGTCGAAGATACTGAGGTAGCGGGCGGCCCCCAGCCGGTCGATCAATTCATCCGCTCTGGGGATAGGATGAGCGTCGGTTCGGGTGACAGCGTTCAAGCCCCGGTAGTCGACGCAGAATCTCAGTTCAGGTGTGGTGCCGGGGGCAGCGGCTTTGGGGACCAATACAACCGGGCTGGCCCAGGGACTGTCCGAGGGCTCGATGACCCCGATCGTGAGCATTTTGGCCACTTCCTCTTGTATGCAGGCCCGTACCCGATCTGGTACGCGGTAGGCCCGGTGTCGGATAGGGGGACTGTCCCCGGTGTCCACGTCGTGCAAGCACCAAGGGGTGACCCCGGGAGTGAGGGAGAACAGTGAAGCGAACCGCAGCAGGAGGTCCCGGCAGCCCTGGCGTTGCTCTGGGGTGAGGGCATCGGAGAGCCGGACCCCGTCCACGGAACCGTCGTTCTCCTGGGTCTTCAGGAGATCCGGGAGGGGTTCGGAGTCCTCCTCTGCTCCACTGTCTGTAGCCATCAGGAGGCTGAGTTCTGAGCGCACAAAGTGTGGTTTGAGTCTGTTGGTGTGGAGGACCCGAAGGGGGTTCCGGGGGGTCCCCATGTCGATGAGGTAAGTGACGGGGCTTTTGCGCTCGACCACCTTGAAGGGCCCCGTCCACTTATCTTGCAAGGCACATGGTTCGGTGGGGGACATCACCCACACTTGTTGTCCAGGTTCGAACTCGACGGAGGAGGCATTGTGATCATACCATCTCTTCATGTCTTCCTGGCTGGCCTCGAGGTTCGCCTTGGCCATCTCCCGGAAGCGCCGGGTCTGATTACGTAGGGCCAGGAGGTACTTGAAGACGTCCGGAGGGGTCTTTAGGGGGGCCATCTCCCAACCTTCTTTGACTAGGCTGAGGGGCCCTCGCACAGGGTGCCCGTACAGGAGTTCGAAAGGGCTAAAACCGAGGGACTTCTGGGGAACTTCTCGGTAGGCGAAGAGGAGGCACGGGAGTAGTACATCCCACTGGCGATGGAGGGGCTCTTCCAATCCCCCAATCATCCCCTTGAGAGTGCGGTTAAATCGCTCCACTAGTCCGTTCCCTTGGGGGTGATAGGGGGTCGTGAATCGGTAGGTGACCCCGCACTGTTGCCAGAGGGACTTCATGTATCTGGAGATGAAGTTCGTGCCTCGGTCGCTGACGACTTCTCGGGGGAAGCCCACCCGGGAGAAGATCCCCATTAGGGCCCGGCCAACCACCGGAGCTGTTACAGTTCGTAGAGGCACCGCCTCGGGGTAGCGGGTGGCGTGATCCACCAGTACCAGGATGAACCTATGTCCTTGTGCCGTGCGGGGGTCCAGGGGCCCCACAATGTCTATTCCTACCCTCTCGAACGGGGTGGTGACCACCGGGAAGGGTTGTAGAGGGGCCTTCAGCTTACGGCCACTCTTCCCGCTGGCCTGGCTCGTGGGGCAGGACCGGCAGTGGTTCAGGACGTCGTTCCGCATCTTCGGCCAGAAAAAGTGGGTCACTAGGCGACTGTAAGTTTTGTCTTGGCCCAGGTGTCCAGCCAGGGGGACATCGTGGGCCAGGTTGAGCAGGAAGTCTCTGAAGCGGAGAGGTACCACCAGTACTCGACCGGCCCCTAGCTCTGCGATTCTCTGTTCGCTGTATAGCAGGTCGTTCTCCCAGTAGACCCAGTGAGTTCCGGTGGAGTCCCCTGCGCTCTGGGCGCTGGCTTGTTGGCGGAGTCCCTCGAGGGAGGGGCAGGTCTTTTGCTCCTGGCGGAACTGTTCTTGGGTGGGCCCCCCTTCTTGACGCCACTGAGCCAGGCCGGGGACGTCCTGGGGCTGCGCGTCCCCTTCGGTCGTTGGCTCTGGGGGGTTGGCCTCGTCGTTGTCTTCTACTGGGGCGACTGGGGGCGGAGGTGCTGGCCATTCCGGTTCTTCTGGTCGGGGAACGGCACGGGCGGCCATGGACCGGGTGGTTACGCAGGCCCAGTCCGGGAGGCCCAGCATCCCCAGGTGTTCTCTTCTCTCGACGGTGGCCCACGGGGAACTCTCAAGGTCATTCCCCAGGAGGCAGTCCACGGGGGCATCATCCCGGACCGTCACTTTCAACAGGCCGGAGACCCTTCCCCATTCGAAGGGGACGCAGGCCATTTGACACAGACTTTCGGAATTGTCGGCTGAGCGGACGGGGCAGAGAATGTTCGGCAGGATCTGCTCGGGCTTCACCAGGTGACAGCGGACGGCCGTCACACTGGCGCCTGTGTCACGTAAGGCCTCGGCCCGATGCCCATTAATGGTCACCCACTGACCGTATTTCCTGGTGTTGGCGGGTAGGGGAGCCCGCGGGACTATGTCTTTTCCCCCTAGGCATGCTAGAACCATGGCGGCCGGTTCCCACTCTTGCTGGGCCGGCTCATACTCTTCCTGTTCCTCTGATAGTCGTTCTTCCCCCAGGGCGGCGGCAGCTACCTGGCGGGGCTTGGGTGTTTGGTTCTGCGGGCAGCTCGGGTCATTGGCGTAATGGCCGACTCGCTGGCATCGGTGGCACGTGACATTGGCTCGGAACCCTGGACGCATCGGGGGGTTTCCCCGGCCGGCCGGGGGCGGGGTGCTGGCCACGGGTGTTGCCGGGAGGGTGTCTCTCCCTCGCCCCTGGCCTCCTCCTCCTCCCCGAGGACGGTGCTGGCCTTGGTTGCTTCGGTTCTGCTCGTGCGGTCCTCTCCGACCCACTCGGGTGCTCTCCCATCGGTCAGCTTCAGCGGCGAGCTGCCGGGGGTCGGTCAATTTACTATCGAGGAGGTGCTGCCTGAGCTCGATGAAGCAGTTGTTCGACAGGTGTTCCCATACCATAAGGTTAAAGAGTTGTTCGTAGGTCGTTACATGGCTCCCCTTGATCCAACCCTCGAAGGCTCGGCTGAAATAGTTTACGTACTCCACCCAAGTTGTACCCGGGATCCGGGTGCAATCTCTGAACCTCTGGCGGTACATCTCGGGTGTGAGGCCGTAGCGGGTGAGGAGGGCAGCCTTCATGTGGTCGTAGGACGACATTTGGTGATCTGGGAGCTGCAACAGGGCATCGCGACCTTCGTTGACGAACCTCCCCCATAGTCCAGCTCCCCAATCACTCCGGTCGATCCGGTGGGAGGTCATGGCGATCTCGTAGGCTTTGAACCACTGCTGTATGTCGTCTTCTCGGACATACTCTCGGACAACATCCTTGGGGATGTGGACTTTTTTCTCGGTTGCCCCTGGGGTGTGCGGTCGCTCAGGCACCCCCGGTTCTTTATTCTGTTTCCGAAGTTCTATTTCCGCCAGTTTGCGCTCGTGTTCGAGTGTTATTCTTTTTTCCTCAAGCTCTCTCTGTCTCTGTTTTTCTTCTCGCTCCTCTCGGAGCCGCAGATGCTCTAGATTTAGTTTCTGCTCGGCTAACTTTAGTTCACCGTCCATCTTGAGTCGTGCCATTTCCAACTCGTGTAATCTGGTCCTTTCTCTTTCCTGGATCTCCTCCTGCGAGAGGCCCGTTCCCCGCTCCTCGGGAGCCGTGGCGTTCCTCTCTGGTGCGACACTGTTTTGGTCGGAGGATCCGGTGATCCCAGTTTCTGTCCACGACTCAAGGGCGCGCTTCAAATCATCTTTGGTACTCAGGCCGGTGGTAGCAATGCCTAGTTCCATGCAGAATTGTTTAAGTTCGCGGTGGCTATACTCTTCCAACTTATCCATTTTGAACTTTTCAGTGGAACCGCTATCTTTGGCTGACATCGTGGTCTTGTCGTGGGGTGAGCTACTCTCTGTACGATTACGCGTTGATTCGGATCGCGCCGCTGGCCACCAATGTTAGACGGACCGGGAGGGTCGGCCGAGGACAAGGGGAGAGGTCTCCGGGGAGAGCCGTCTCCAGCGATCGTACAGACAAATAACTTCCCCCCCACAGACAGATACCACACAAGGAGATGAGTTAGCGTTCTTTATAAGCACTTCTTAAGGTACGATGAAAAGGTACAAGGAGGTCTGGACTCAGGGGTCCCCTCGATTCAAGTCTCTCACGATGGAAAAAGGGGGTAGCGGGATAGTCTGGTTACCAGTCTGGTAGTTGAGGTGGAATGGTGGGTAGCTCACAATCCTCGAGCTTGGTGGTCTAGCTGGTACGGGCCGCGGCAGCGCCAGCAGGTCCCAGTGAAAGATGGTCGATACACGGTCCGCGGCAGCGCCAGCAGGTCCCAGTGAAGATGGTCGATGTACGGTCCGCGGCAGCGCCAGCAGGTCCCAGTGAAAGATGGTCGATACACGGTCCGCGGCAGCGCCAGCAGGTCCCAGTGAAGATGGTCGATGTACGGTCCGCGGCAGCGCCAGCAGGTCCCGGTGAAGATGGTCGTTACAACGGGCCGCGGCAGCGCCAGCAGGTCCCGACGAGGATAGATGTTGCAGAAGGCCGCGGCAGCGCCAGCAGGCATGTCGATAGTTCACAAGATAGGGCTACGGCAGTGCCAGTAGTCCGTCAAGGCTGAGTTCTCTCGGTGTCTCTCGACTCCAGGATACAACTGCCTTCCTGCTCCGGAGCTGCTCCAGTTATAGGGCAGGTGCCCTTTGATGTCCGGACCCTCGCACTTGGAGATCGGAGGGTCCGGGATGAAGGTGTCCAGACACCCAGCGGGGGGGTGGAGCCGGTGCCTGGGGGAGCTGGGGGCGATCGTCACCTGGCGGGGGAGAGCCCTTGGCGCTTCGTTCTCCCACTGACCTGCCAAGTGGTCCGCTCACCTCCTGGGTGGATGGTGGTGCCGGGATGTCGGGGCCGGCCAGGCCCAGGGTTAGGGTCGGGGGGAGGCCACGCGGCCTCGTGGTGCAGGGCCCAAGATGGCGGCTTGACCCGGCCGAGGGAGCCGGTGGTGACTTGGGCCCGTGATACATGGAGGTCCGAGGGCAGGAGTTCCGTCGGGAGACGGGGTGCGGGTGATTCTCGTGGGTCGCGCCTGGGGGGCCGGGGCTTGGGCCCTGTCATGCGGGGAGGGAGCAAGCCCTTCGTGTGGCCTGTCCAACAAAGGGTAAGTGTTGAGTGGTGTGTGCGTTTTTGTGAATGAAGGGTAAGTGTTGAGTGGTGTGTGTGCGTTTGTGAATGAAGGTTAAGTGTTGAGTGGTGTGAGCGTGTTTGTGAATGAAGCGTAAATGTTGAGTGATGTGTGTGTTTGTGAATGAAGGGTAAGTGTTGAGTGGTGTGTGCGTGTTTGTGAATGAAGGTGAAGTGTTGAATGGTGTGTGCATGTTTGTGAATGAAGGGTAAGTGTTGAGTGGTGTGAGCGTGTTTGTGAATGAAGGGTAAATGTTGAGTGGTGTGTGCGTGTTTGTGAATGAAGGGTAAGTGTTGAGTGGTGTGTGCATGTTTGTGAATGAAGGTGAAGTGTGTAGTGGTGTGTGCGTGTTTGTGAATGAAGGGTAAGTGTTGAGTGGTGTGTGCGTGTTTGTGAATGAAGGTGAAGTGTTGAGTGGTGTGTGTGTGTTTGTGAATGAAGGGTAAGTGTTGAGTCGTCTGTGCGTTTTTGTGAATGAAGGTGAAGTGTTGAGTGGTGTGTGCGTGTTTGTAAATGAAGGGTAAGTGTTGAGTGGTGTGTTTGTGAATGAAGGGTAAGTGTTGAGTGGTGTGTGTTCGTGTTCGTGAATGAAGGGTAAGTGTTGAGTGGTGTGTGCGTGTTTGTGAATGAAGGGTAAGTGTTGAGTGGTGTGTGCGCGTTTGTGAATGAAGGTTAAGTGTTGAGTGGTGTGTGCGTGTTTGTGAATGAAGGGTAAGTGTTGAGTGGTGTGTGCGTGTTTGTGAATGAAGGGTAAGTGTTGAGTGGTGTGTGTTCGTGTTTGTGAATGAAGGGTAAGTGTTGAGTGGTGTCGGCGTGTTTGTGAATGAAGGGTAAGTGTTGAGTGGTGTGTGCGCGTTTGTGAATGAAGGTTAAGTGTTGAGTGGTGTGAGCGTGTTTGTGAATGAAGGGTAAATGTTGAGTGGTGTGTGGGTGTTTGTGAATGAAGGGTAAGTGTTGAGTGGTGTGTGTGTGTTTGTGAATGAAGGTTAAGTGTTGAGTGGTGTGAGCGTGTTTGTGAATAAAGGGTAAATGTTGAGTGGTGTGTGCGTGTTTGTGAATGAAGGGTAATTGTTGAGTGGTGTGTGCGTGTTTGTGAATGAAGGGTAAGTGTTGAGTGGTGTGTGCGTGTTTGTGAATGAAGGTGAAGTGTTGAGTGTTGTGTGCGTGTTTGTGAATGAAGGGTAAGTGTTGAGTGGTGTATGCGTGTTTGTGAATGAAGGTGAAGTGTTGAGTGGTGTGTGCGTGTTTGTGAATAAAGGGTAAGTGTTGAGTGGTGTGTGCGTGTTTGTGAATGAAGAGTAAGTGTTGAGTGGTGTGTGCGTGTTTGTGAATGAAGGGTAAGTGTTGAGTGGTGTGTGTTCGTGTTTGTGAATGAAGGGTAAGTGTTGAGTGGTGTGTGCGTGTTTGTGAATGAAGGGTAAGTGTTGAGTGGTGTGCGTGTGTTTGTGAATGAAGGTGAAGTGTTGAGTGGAGTATTCGTGTTTGTGAATGAAGGTGAAGTGTTGAGTGGTGTGTGCGTGTTTGTGAATAAAGGGTAAGTGTTGAGTGGTGTGTGCGTGTTTGTGAATGAAGAGTAAGTGTTGAGTGGTGTGTGCGTGTTTGTGAATGAAGGGTAAGTGTTGAGTGGTGTGTGTACGTGTTTGTGAATGAAGGGTAAGTGTTGAGTGGTGTGTGCGTGTTTGTGAATGAAGGGTAAGTGTTGAGTAGTGTGTGCGTGTTTGTGAATGAAGGTGAAGTGTTGAGTGGTGTGTGCGTGTTTGTGAATGAAGGGTAAGTGTTGAGTCGTCTGTGCGTGTTTGTGAATGAAGGTGAAGTGATGAGTGGTGTGTGAGTGTTTGTGAATGAATGGTAAGTGTTGAGTGGTGTGTGCGTGTTAGTGAATGAAGGGTAAGTGTTGAGTGGTGTGTGCGTTTTTGTGAGTGAAGGGTAAGTGTTGAGTGGTGTGTGCGTGTTTGTGAATGAAGGGTAAGTGTTAAGTGTTGTGTTCGCGTTTGTGAATGAAGGTTATGTGTTGAGTGGTGTGAGGGTGTTTGTAAATGTTGAGTGGTGTGTGCGTGTTTGTGAATGAAGGGTAAGGGTTGAGTGGTGTGTGCGTGTTTGTGAATGAAGGTGAAGTGTTGAGTGGTGTGTGTGTGTTTGTGAATGAAGGGTAAGTGTTGAGTGGTGTGTGCGTGTTTG
This sequence comes from Triturus cristatus, assembly GCF_964204655.1. Taxonomy (NCBI): domain Eukaryota; kingdom Metazoa; phylum Chordata; class Amphibia; order Caudata; family Salamandridae; genus Triturus; species Triturus cristatus. The sequence continues at coordinate 11,945,002 of NC_140581.1, read as the reverse complement.
TGAATGAAGGTGAAGTGTTGAGTGGTGTGTGCGTGTTTGTGAATGAAGGGTAAGTGTTGAGTGGTGTGTGTTCGTGTTTGTGAATGAAGGGTAAGTGTTGAGTGGTGTGTGCGTGTTTGTGAATGAAGGGTAAGTGTTGAGTGGTGTGTGCGCGTTTGTGAATGAAGGTTAAGTGTTGAGTGGTGTGAGCGTGTTTGTGAATGAAGGGTAAATGTTTAGTGGTGTGTGCGTGTTTGTGAATGAAGGGTAAGTATTGAGTGGTGTGTGCATGTTTGTGAATGAAGGTGAAGTGTTGAATGCTGTGTGCGTATTTGTGAATGAAGGGTAAGTGTTGAGTGGTGTGAGCGTGTTTGCGAATGAAGGGTAAATGTTGAGTGGTGTGTGCGTGTTTGTAAATGAAGGGTAAGTGTTGAGTCGTCTGTGCGTGTTTGTGAATGAAGGTGAAGTGATGAGTGGTGTGTGCGTGTTTGTGAATGAATGGTAAGTGTTGAGTGGTGTGTGCGTGTTAGTGAATGAAGGGTAAGTGTTGAGTGGTGTGTGCGTGTTTGTGAGTGAAGGGTAAGTGTTGAGTGGTGTGTGCGTGTTTGTGAATGAAGGGTAAGTGTTGTATGTTGTGTTCGCGTTTGTGAATGAAGGTTATGTGTTGAGTGGTGTGAGCGTGTTTGTAAATGTTGAGTGGTGTGTGCGTGTTTGTGAATGAAGGGTAAGTGTTGAGTGGTGTGTGCGCGTTTGTGAATGAAGGTTAAGTGTTGAGTGGTGTGAGCGTGTTTGTGAATGAAGGGTAAATGTTTAGTGGTGTGTGCGTGTTTGTGAATGAAGGGTAAGTATTGAGTGGTGTGTGCATGTTTGTGAATGAAGGTGAAGTGTTGAATGGTGTGTGCGTATTTGTGAATGAAGAGTAAGTGTTGAGTGGTGTGAGCGTGTTTGCGAATGAAGGGTAAATGTTGAGTGGTGTGTGCGTGTTTGTAAATGAAGGGTAAGTGTTGAGTCGTCTGTGCGTGTTTGTGAATGAAGGTGAAGTGATGAGTGGTGTGTGCGTGTTTGTGAATGAATGGTAAGTGTTGAGTGGTGTGTGCGTGTTAGTGAATGAAGGGTAAGTGTTGAGTGGTGTGTGCGTGTTTGTGAGTGAAGGGTAAGTGTTGAGTGGTGTGTGCGTGTTTGTGAATGAAGGGTAAGTGTTGTATGTTGTGTTCGCGTTTGTGAATGAAGGTTATGTGTTGAGTGGTGTGAGCGTGTTTGTAAATGTTGAGTGGTGTGTGCGTGTTTGTGAATGAAGGGTAAGGGTTGAGTGGTGTGTGCGTGTTTGTGAATGAAGGTGAAGTGTTGAGTGGTGTGTGCGTGTTTGTGAATGAAGGGTAAATGTTGAGTGGTGTGTGTTCGTGTTTCTGAATGAAGGGTAAGTGTTGAGTGGTGTGTGTGTGTTTGTGAATGAAGGGTAAGTGTTGAGTGGTGTGTGCGTGTTTGTGAATGAAGGTGAAGTGTTGAGTGGTGTGTGCGTGTTTGTGAATGAAGGGTAAATGTTGAGTGGTGTGTGTTCGTGTTTGTGAATGAAGGGTAAGTGTTGAGTGGTGTGTGTGTGTTTGTGAATGAAGGGTAAGTGTTGAGTGGTGTGTGCGCGTTTGTGAATGAAGGTTAAGTGTTGAGTGGTGTGAGCGTGTTTGTGAATGAAGGGTAAATGTTGAGTGGTGTGTGCGTGTTTGTGAATGAAGGTGAAGTGTTGAGTGGTGTGTGTGTGTTTGTGAATGAAGGGTAAGTGTTGAGTCGTCTGTGCATGTTTGTGAATGAAGGTGAAGTGTTCAGTGGTGTGTGCGTGTTTGTGAATGAAGGGTAAGTGTTGAGTGGTGTGTTTGTGAATGAAGGGTAAGTGTTGAGTGGTGTGTGTTCGTGTTTGTGAATGAAGGGTAAGTGTTGAGTGGTGTGTGCGTTTTTGTGAATGAAGGGTAAGTGTTGAGTGGTGTGTGTGCGTTTGTGAATGAAGGTTAAGTGTTGAGTGGTGTGAGCGTGTTTGTGAATGAAGGGTAAGTGTTGAGTGGTGTGTGCATGTTTGTGAATGAAGGGTAAGTGTTGAGTGGTGTGTGCGCGTTTGTGAATGAAGGTTAAGTGTTGAGTGGTATGAGCGTGTTTGTGAATGAAGGGTAAATGTTTAGTGGTGTGTGCGTGTTTGTGAATGAAGGGTAAGTATTGAGTGGTGTGTGCATGTTTGTGAATGAAGGTGAAGTGTTGAATGGTGTGTGCGTATTTGTGAATGAAGGGTAAGTGTTGAGTGGTGTGAGCATGTTTGTGAATGAAGGGTAAATGTTGAGTGGTGTGTGCGTGTTTGTAAATGAAGGGTAAGTGTTGAGTCGTCTGTGCGTGTTTGTGAATGAAGGTGAAGTGATGAGTGGTGTGTGCGTGTTTGTGAATGAATGGTAAGTGTTGAGTAGTGTGCGTGTGTTTGTGAATGAAGGTGAAGTGTTGAGTGGTGTGTGCGTGTTTGTGAATGAAGGTGAAGTGTTGAGTGGTGTGTGCGTGTTTGTGAATGAAGGGTAAGTGTTGAGTCGTCTGTGCGTGTTTGTGAATGAAGGTGAAGTGATGAGTGGTGTGTGAGTGTTTGTGAATGAATGGTAAGTGTTGAGTGGTGTGTGCGTGTTAGTGAATGAAGGGTAAGTGTTGAGTGGTGTGTGCGTGTTTGTGAGTGAAGGGTAAGTGTTGAGTGGTGTGTGCGTGTTTGTGAATGAAGGGTAAGTGTTAAGTGTTGTGTTCGCGTTTGTGAATGAAGGTTATGTGTTGAGTGGTGTGAGGGTGTTTGTAAATGTTGAGTGGTGTGTGCGTGTTTGTGAATGAAGGGTAAGGGTTGAGTGGTGTGTGCGTGTTTGTGAATGAAGGTGAAGTGTTGAGTGGTGTGTGTGTGTTTGTGAATGAAGGGTAAGTGTTGAGTGGTGTGTGCGTGTTTGTGAATGAAGGTGAAGTGTTGAGTGGTGTGTGCGTGTTTGTGAATGAAGGGTAAGTGTTGAGTGGTGTGTGTTCGTGTTTGTGAATGAAGGGTAAGTGTTGAGTGGTGTGTGCGTGTTTGTGAATGAAGGGTAAGTGTTGAGTGGTGTGTGCGCGTTTGTGAATGAAGGTTAAGTGTTGAGTGGTGTGAGCGTGTTTGTGAATGAAGGGTAAATGTTTAGTGGTGTGAGCGTGTTTGCGAATGAAGGGTAAATGTTGAGTGGTGTGTGCGTGTTTGTAAATGAAGGGTAAGTGTTGAGTCGTCTGTGCGTGTTTGTGAATGAAGGTGAAGTGATGAGTGGTGTGTGCGTGTTTGTGAATGAATGGTAAGTGTTGAGTGGTGTGTGCGTGTTAGTGAATGAAGGGTAAGTGTTGAGTGGTGTGTGCGTGTTTGTGAGTGAAGGGTAAGTGTTGAGTGGTGTGTGCGTGTTTGTGAATGAAGGGTAAGTGTTGTATGTTGTGTTCGCGTTTGTGAATGAAGGTTATGTGTTGAGTGGTGTGAGCGTGTTTGTAAATGTTGAGTGGTGTGTGCGTGTTTGTGAATGAAGGGTAAGGGTTGAGTGGTGTGTGCGTGTTTGTGAATGAAGGTGAAGTGTTGAGTGGTGTGTGCGTGTTTGTGAATGAAGGGTAAATGTTGAGTGGTGTGTGTTCGTGTTTCTGAATGAAGGGTAAGTGTTGAGTGGTGTGTGTGTGTTTGTGAATGAAGGGTAAGTGTTGAGTGGTGTGTGCGTGTTTGTGAATGAAGGTGAAGTGTTGAGTGGTGTGTGCGTGTTTGTGAATGAAGGGTAAATGTTGAGTGGTGTGTGTTCGTGTTTGTGAATGAAGGGTAAGTGTTGAGTGGTGTGTGTGTGTTTGTGAATGAAGGGTAAGTGTTGAGTGGTGTGTGCGCGTTTGTGAATGAAGGTTAAGTGTTGAGTGGTGTGAGCGTGTTTGTGAATGAAGGGTAAATGTTGAGTGGTGTGTGCGTGTTTGTGAATGAAGGTGAAGTGTTGAGTGGTGTGTGTGTGTTTGTGAATGAAGGGTAAGTGTTGAGTCGTCTGTGCATGTTTGTGAATGAAGGTGAAGTGTTCAGTGGTGTGTGCGTGTTTGTGAATGAAGGGTAAGTGTTGAGTGGTGTGTTTGTGAATGAAGGGTAAGTGTTGAGTGGTGTGTGTTCGTGTTTGTGAATGAAGGGTAAGTGTTGAGTGGTGTGTGCGTTTTTGTGAATGAAGGGTAAGTGTTGAGTGGTGTGTGTGCGTTTGTGAATGAAGGTTAAGTGTTGAGTGGTGTGAGCGTGTTTGTGAATGAAGGGTAAGTGTTGAGTGGTGTGTGCATGTTTGTGAATGAAGGGTAAGTGTTGAGTGGTGTGTGCGCGTTTGTGAATGAAGGTTAAGTGTTGAGTGGTATGAGCGTGTTTGTGAATGAAGGGTAAATGTTTAGTGGTGTGTGCGTGTTTGTGAATGAAGGGTAAGTATTGAGTGGTGTGTGCATGTTTGTGAATGAAGGTGAAGTGTTGAATGGTGTGTGCGTATTTGTGAATGAAGGGTAAGTGTTGAGTGGTGTGAGCATGTTTGTGAATGAAGGGTAAATGTTGAGTGGTGTGTGCGTGTTTGTAAATGAAGGGTAAGTGTTGAGTCGTCTGTGCGTGTTTGTGAATGAAGGTGAAGTGATGAGTGGTGTGTGCGTGTTTGTGAATGAATGGTAAGTGTTGAGTAGTGTGCGTGTGTTTGTGAATGAAGGTGAAGTGTTGAGTGGTGTGTGCGTGTTTGTGAATGAAGGTGAAGTGTTGAGTGGTGTGTGCGTGTTTGTGAATGAAGGGTAAGTGTTGAGTCGTCTGTGCGTGTTTGTGAATGAAGGTGAAGTGATGAGTGGTGTGTGAGTGTTTGTGAATGAATGGTAAGTGTTGAGTGGTGTGTGCGTGTTAGTGAATGAAGGGTAAGTGTTGAGTGGTGTGTGCGTGTTTGTGAGTGAAGGGTAAGTGTTGAGTGGTGTGTGCGTGTTTGTGAATGAAGGGTAAGTGTTAAGTGTTGTGTTCGCGTTTGTGAATGAAGGTTATGTGTTGAGTGGTGTGAGGGTGTTTGTAAATGTTGAGTGGTGTGTGCGTGTTTGTGAATGAAGGGTAAGGGTTGAGTGGTGTGTGCGTGTTTGTGAATGAAGGTGAAGTGTTGAGTGGTGTGTGTGTGTTTGTGAATGAAGGGTAAGTGTTGAGTGGTGTGTGCGTGTTTGTGAATGAAGGTGAAGTGTTGAGTGGTGTGTGCGTGTTTGTGAATGAAGGGTAAGTGTTGAGTGGTGTGTGTTCGTGTTTGTGAATGAAGGGTAAGTGTTGAGTGGTGTGTGCGTGTTTGTGAATGAAGGGTAAGTGTTGAGTGGTGTGTGCGCGTTTGTGAATGAAGGTTAAGTGTTGAGTGGTGTGAGCGTGTTTGTGAATGAAGGGTAAATGTTTAGTGGTGTGTGCGTGTTTGTGAATGAAGGGTAAGTATTGAGTGGTGTGTGCATGTTTGTGAATGAAGGTGAAGTGTTGAATGGTGTGTGCGTATTTGTGAATGCAGGGTAAGTGTTGAGTGGTGTGAGCGTGTTTCCGAATGAAGGGTAAATGTTGAGTGGTGTGTGCGTGTTTGTAAATGAAGGGTAAGTGTTGAGTCGTCTGTGCGTGTTTGTGAATGAAGGTGAAGTGATGAGTGGTGTGTGCGTGTTTGTGAATGAATGGTAAGTGTTGAGTGGTGTGTGCGTGTTAGTGAATGAAGGGTAAGTGTTGAGTGGTGTGTGCGTGTTTGTGAGTGAAGGGTAAGTGTTGAGTGGTGTGTGCGTGTTTGTGAATGAAGGGTAAGTGTTGTGTGTTGTGTTCGTGTTTCTGAATGAAGGGTAAGTGTTGAGTGGTGTGTGTGTGTTTGTGAATGAAGGGTAAGTGTTGAGTGGTGTGTGCGTGTTTGTGAATGAAGGTGAAGTGTTGAGTGGTGTGTGCGTGTTTGTGAATGAAGGGTAAATGTTGAGTGGTGTGTGTTCGTGTTTGTGAATGAAGGGTAAGTGTTGAGTGGTGTGTGTGTGTTTGTGAATGAAGGGTAAGTGTTGAGTGGTGTGTGCGCGTTTGTGAATGAAGGTTAAGTGTTGAGTGGTGTGAGCGTCTTTGTGAATGAAGGGTAAATGTTGAGTGGTGTGTGCGTGTTTGTGAATGAAGGTGAAGTGTTGAGTGGTGTGTGTGTGTTTGTGAATGAAGGGTAAGTGTTGAGTCGTCTGTGCATGTTTGTGAATGAAGGTGAAGTGTTCAGTGGTGTGTGCGTGTTTGTGAATGAAGGGTAAGTGTTGAGTGGTGTGTTTGTGAATGAAGGGTAAGTGTTCAGTGGTGTGTGTTCGTGTTTGTGAATGAAGGGTAAGTGTTGAGTGGTGTGTGCGTTTTTGTGAATGAAGGGTAAGTGTTGAGTGGTGTGTGTGCATTTGTGAATGAAGGTTAAGTGTTGAGTGGTGTGAGCGTGTTTGTGAATGAAGGGTAAGTGTTGAGTGGTGTGTGCATGTTTGTGAATGAAGGGTAAGTGTTGAGTGGTGTGTGCGCGTTTGTGAATGAAGGTTAAGTGTTGAGTGGTGTGAGCGTGTTTGTGAATGAAGGGTAAATGTTTAGTGGTGTGTGCGTGTTTGTGAATGAAGGGTAAGTATTGAGTGGTGTGTGCATGTTTGTGAATGAAGGTGAAGTGTTGAATGGTGTGTGCGTATTTGTGAATGAAGGGTAAGTGTTGAGTGGTGTGAGCGTGTTTGTGAATGAAGGGTAAATGTTGAGTGGTGTGTGCATGTTTGTAAATGAAGGGTAAGTGTTGAGTCGTCTGTGCGTGTTTGTGAATGAAGGTGAAGTGATGAGTGGTGTGTGCGTGTTTGTGAATGAATGGTAAGTGTTGAGTGGTGTGTGCGTGTTAGTGAATGAAGGGTAAGTGTTGAGTGGTGTGTGCGTGTTTGTGAGTGAAGGGTAAGTGTTGAGTGGTGTGTGCATGTTTGTGAATGAAGGGTAAGTGTTGTGTGTTGTGTTCGCGTTTGTGAATGAAGGTTATGTGTTGAGTGGTGTGAGCGTGTTTGTAAATGTTGAGTGGTGTGTGCGTGTTTGTGAATGAAGGGTAAGGGTTGAGTGGTGTGTGCGTGTTTGTGAATGAAGGTGAAGTGTTGAGTGGTGTGTGCGTGTTTGTGAATGAAGGGTAAATGTTGAGTGGTGTGTATTCGTGTTTCTGAATGAAGGGTAAGTGTTGAGTGGTGTGTGTGTGTTTGTGAATGAAGGGTAAGTGTTGAGTGGTGTGTGCGTGTTTGTGAATGAAGGTGAAGTGTTGAGTGGTGTGTGCGTGTTTGTGAATGAAGGGTAAATGTTGAGTGGTGTGTGTTCGTGTTTGTGAATGAAGGGTAAGTGTTGAGTGGTGTGTGTGTGTTTGTGAATGAAGGGTAAGTGTTGAGTGGTGTGTGCGCGTTTGTGAATGAAGGTTAAGTGTTGAGTGGTGTGAGCGTGTTTGTGAATGAAGGGTAAATGTTGAGTGGTGTGTGCGTGTTTGTGAATGAAGGTGAAGTGTTGAGTGGTGTGTGTGTGTTTGTGAATGAAGGGTAAGTGTTGAGTCGTCTGTGCATGTTTGTGAATGAAGGTGAAGTGTTCAGTGGTGTGTGCCTGTTTGTGAATGAAGGGTAAGTGTTGAGTGGTGTGTTTGTGAATGAAGGGTAAGTGTTGAGTGGTGTGTGTTCGTGTTTGTGAATGAAGGGTAAGTGTTGAGTGGTGTGTGCGTTTTTGTGAATGAAGGGTAAGTGTTGAGTGGTGTGTGTGCGTTTGTGAATGAAGGTTAAGTGTTGAGTGGTGTGAGCATGTTTGTGAATGAAGGGTAAATGTTGAGTGGTGTGTGCGTGTTTGTGAATGAAGGGTAAGTGTTGAGTGGTGTGTGCGTGTTTGTGAATGAAGGTGAAGTGTTGAATGGTGTGTGCGTATTTGTGAATGAAGGGTAAGTGTTGAGTGGTGTGAGCGTGTTTGTGAATGAAGGGTAAATGTTGAGTGGTGTGTGCGTGTTTGTGAATGAAGGGTAAGTGTTGAGTGGTGTGTGTGTGTTTGTGAATGAAGGTGAAGTGTTGAGTGGTGTGTGCGTGTTTGTGAATGAAGGGTAAGTGTTGAGTGGTGTGTATTCGTGTTTGTGAATGAAGGGTAAGTGTTGAGTGGTGTGTGCATGTTTGTGAATGAAGGGTAAGTGTTGAGTGGTGTGTGCGCGTTTGTGAATGAAGGTTAAGTGTTAAGTGGTGTGAGCGTGTTTGTGAATGAAGGGTAAATGTTGAGTGGTGTGTACGTGTTTGTGAATGAAGGGTAAGTGTTGAGTGGTGTGTGTGTGTTTGTGAATGAAGGTTAAGTGTCGAGTGGTGTGAGCGTGTTTGTGAATAAAGGGTAAATGTTAAATGGTGTGTGCGTGTTTGTGAATGAAGTGTAAGTGTTGAGTGGTGTGTGTGTGATTGTGAATGAAGGGTAAGTGTTGAATGGTGTGTGTGTGTTTATGAATGAAGGGTAGTGTTGAGTGGTGTGTGCGCAGTAAGTACAGTCCATTTAAAGTGTCTCCGTATGGCCCTTCTCCACAGAGGGATTGACCATGGGGCATTGAGGAAGGCCATACAGAAAGAGACTTTACATAGACTGTATTTAGCGCAATAAGGCCGAGCCCTGGAGGTGTGACCCGGACATTCTGCTAATGAGAAAGGAGGCTCGCCTTATCATGAAGGTCAACACAGCCACCAGAGGTTTGAATGAAACCACAGAACTCAATATACTTTGAATCAAAACACAGATCTCAAATGTCCTTTTTAGGTCTTGGCTCGAAGGCTGCGCTTGCGCAGTCTCGATCCAAGATTTAATGACTTGGAGAAGAGGGGCTTGAACCCGCCCGTCTTCTCCCCTGTTCTCCATTGGCTGGCCTCTTGAATGCTGGCCAGCCATTGGAGAAGAGGTCCATCATTCCTATTAGGCCCCGTCCTTTTCGGATTCGGGGGCGTGTTTTTTTCAAGAAGTCTAATTATCTCCTCCAGCCAATGGCAAGAGGAGAGTAAAGGAAAACACGCCCCGAATTCGAAACCGCCACTGCGTTTCTCCGAGGCATTTCTGCTCTGCCTCGGATAAAGGCAGTGGTGTGTTTGTTAGCAGGATGTCTCCTTTCCTATGTGATTTTTTTTGGGGGGGCTTGGTATGTGCACGATTGTGGCTCCGTGTTTGTGCACGTAGACCATGCTGCCTCCCACTTGTTTTGGGGGGCTTGGTGTGTGCACGATTGTGGCTCCGTGTTTGTGCACGTAGACCATGCTGCCTCCCACTTGCTGCCTTGCGTGCTGCCTCGTTTGCCCAGTTGCTGCCTGCGTCCAAGTTTTTAGCAGGATGTTACATTTGCTGTGTGCATGCCTCCTCAGCAGCTGTGTGAAAGTTTTTGGTGGGATTGGTGACGTGTGCACGATTGTGGCTCCGTGTTTATGCACGTAAGAACAGGCTGGCTCCCAGTTGCTGCCTGGCGTGCGGCCTGATTTGCCCAGTTGCTGCCTGCTTTGCTTCGTGATTCGCCTACACGTCTATTTGCAAGTGACGTGTCTGAAACAGAAGTGCTTGTTCCTCCTCTGCAAAGCGAACAGCGTCGAAGCTTGTGGTTTTAAGACCCAGAGGCTAAGTCGGGGGTTGGTGCTTGCTGGCGCGCGGGGCTCTCCTTTCAGTGCGAGGAACGCTCAGCTGATTGCCTTGCATACAATCCGTCGCAGACTCTGGAGAGCTCACGTCTAGTATTTATCCGTTTTAGATTACACTAAAAGGATTTCAAGATTCCTGAATAGTGCATGAAAACCTCCTCTTGGAAACCGCCGCCATGTTCTCTAATCGTGCTTGTGAAACCTGTAAAGTTGGGGGGCACCAGGTCACTGCTAAGATGCTCAACCCCCACCAAGAATAACCAGGACGCTGTAGGGTGTGTTAACCTATGTTTTATTCTTCTACAAAGGAAGAGCGCCGGGAAAACGGACCTTGCGGCAGATCGCGGGTCTAGCGCATGCCCAGTCCGCTCCTCCTCACGCCTTCTCGCGTGCTGGGTCATCACGCAGCGCTCGAGAACTGGAGCGCAACACTACATATCTCCCTTCTTTTCCAAACACAAACAAATGTCTTACTGTGTCCCAGAAAGTTCAGCCACTCTCTAGTTCATAGTTCCGGAAACGGCTGGGTCGTACCACCGCTCTGCCTGCTCTGGTGCGCCTTACCGGAGTGTGGCATTCCTCTGGGGCACCTCCCTCCGCCGGGCTTCCTGCTTGGCTTCTCGGCGTGCTCGGTTCTTCCCTCCTCAGGGTTCTGCTCTCTTCTCTGCTCGGTCCCACGAATTCAGGGGTCATTTGCTCCTCCTGCGCCTCACTGCTCTCTTCCCCATTTCTTCCTTCCTCCACCGACGTGCTGTTACCTTCACCTTCCCTGGCGCTTGCTTCTTGTGTCGTTCCTTCAGTCTCCTCCTGGGGCCAACCCACGATTCGGTTGCACTTGGTCATGCGATCTTGCGACCACACATTCCCATCGCTGAGCAAAGCCGCTCTGTCGTACACTTCCTTCACTTGTAGGGGAGGGCTGTACTTGCTGTCTCCCTTCTTTTTCTTCATTGCAGATCTGACTCTCACCCATTCCCCTCTCTCCAGGGTGGTGGTCTTCACTCTCCTCCTTTGGTTATAATACTCAGTATATATTTTCTGGGCCTTCTCCAGGTTATGCTGTACCACCGCCGGAGACCACTCGCTGGTTATTGTCTTCTCTCTCCACACTACATTTTTTTTGGTGAAAGGGTGTCGTCCCCTCAGGATTTGGAAAGGACTATACCCCGTACTTGTGGGGGTGATACGGTATGCCCAAATCATGTTCTGCACCTCTTTCTCCCAGTCCTTGCCCATCATGATGGCTGCTTGGATGGATCCCATGATGACACGATTAAATCGTTCCACTTGTCCGTTGCTCGACGGGTGATACACGGCCGCGTGTTGCACCTTGATTCCGTTCCTCTCCGCATACTTGTACCATTTGTCTGAAGTGAATTGTGGTCCATTGTCACTCAAAATGATCCTTGGGATTCCTTCCCTGAGGAACACTGATGTCACGAACTTGATCACCGTTTTTGTATCCATCGCTTCCCGTATGTGTATCTCCGGCCATTTGGAATACTTGTCCACAAAGACGCACAGGTATTGGGGCGTCCCTTGGCTGTCCAGTACTGGTCCCAGAATGTCTACCGCAACTTCTTCCCACGGATCCTTTGGTAACTGGAATCTCCCCAGCTCCGGCCTTAGTGGGTTTAGTGTCTTATCTGCTCTCTGGCATTGGTCGCATTCCCTGACATGCCGCTCTACCTGCACGTCCATTCCAGGCCACCAGTACATATGTTTTACTCTCATCTTCGTTTTCACTATTCCCAAGTGTCCTTCATGCAGCAGCCCAACCAGGCTGGATACCAACGCAGCCGGGGGAATGACTCTCTCTCCTCTGTACAGGAAGATACCTTCATCTCCCACCGACAGCTCCTCTCTGACTTCATAGAACTTCCTGAGCGCCTCCCTCAGCCGTCTTTTCTCCGGCTACCCGTGAACTATGTGGTCCTTGACTTCCCTTATGTCGTGGTCGCCTTCGTATGCTTCGGTCCATTCTTGTCTACTTATGACCCTTTCGAGGTCCTCCATCACCGCCACCGTCTCTTCCTCTTCAGCTGCTGGGTCGGGGGCTCCTTCCATCGCCGCCGCTCTGCTTAAGTAATCTGCGACCTTGTTCAGTGTCCCCGGTATATATTCCACGTCATATCGGTATTCCAGTAACTTTAGTGTCATCTTGGCTATGCGCGGCGTGGCGCTGGCGTGTCCACTGGAGGTAAGCACCTTGACCAACGGCTTGTGATCCGTCTTGATTGTGAACCTCGTGCCCCATAGAAATTGGCGGAACCTTCCCATGGCCCATACCACCGCTAGCATTTCCTTCTTGATCACGCTATACTTCTGTTCCGTTGGTGATAGTGATCTGGATGCGAAACAGAGTGTCTCCGTCGTCCCTCCTTTTCTCTCTTGCATGAGGACTGCTCCCAATCCTTTTTCACTGGCGTCCGTTGTCAGTGTGGATTTTCCTTGCGGATCCTATCCTTGGAGGGGCACTGCTTGGCTGATGTCTGGCTTCAACTCTTCAAATTCCTTTTGTGCTTCTTCTGTCCACCTGAACGTCGACTTATCCCGTATTAATTGTCGAAGATGGTGTGTTTTGGAGACAAAGTGTCGCACGAATTTGCTGTAATATTCGGCCATCCCCAGGAATGATCTTACTTCTTCTTTGTTGGACGGAGCCTCGGCGTTGCAGATGGCTTTCACGTTTGCTCGCTTGGGTGTAATGCCTTGTCCCCCTATTTCATGTCCCAAGTAAGTGACAGACGTCATCCCTAGGCGGCACTTCTCCCATTCTGCTGGCAAGCCCTTGGCTTCCAACACTTGAAGCACGTTGTCTAATTTCCTGTTGTGGTCTTCCCTGTCAGACCCCATCACCAGTATGTCATCCTGGAAATATTGGATGTCTCATGTCCTTAAAGAGGCGATGCATTAATTTTTTGGAATACCGCAGCTGCGGAAGCCAGCCCAAACGGCATCCTGCGGTATTGATAACATCCAAAGGGCGTTATGAAGGACGTCAATTTCCTGCTTGCGGGGTGTAGATCAATCTGGTGATACGCGAAGTGAGGTCGATGGTGGAAAACCACCTTACCCCCTTTGTTTTTGACAACATCTCTTCAATGCGCGGCAACGGGAATTTCTCTACTACCACACAATTGTTGAGTTCGCGCAGGTCCACACACAAACGAACTTTACCGTTGGGTTTGGTGGCTACTACCAAGGGGGCTAGCCATTCCGAGCTGTCAATGGGTTCAATTATACCATTTTCTTCCAGTCTCTGAAGTTCTATCTGCACCGCTTCTTTGATGGCCAGCGGAACGTTGCGTACTTTGTGTGAGACTGCTCTTGAGTTTTCCTTAAGTACTATTTTGTGGGTGAATTTCTCTAGTTTCCCCACTTTCCCTCCAAAGACTTTCGGAAATTTGTGTTTCATTTCGTCTAGGTCCGGCCAGCTCCCTTGTGCTGTCAGTAGTACTTGCGTTTCCCCTCCTGGGTCCAACTTGATCCCGAGGTCCCCTTGGTCCATCCATCCTAGAACCGACGGTCCTCTTTCCGCCACATACAACTTGCACTCCGCACATCTACCTTGGAATTCGAAGTTCAACTTCCTGTATCCCACCATGGGAATGGGTTCGCCTGTGTATGACACTGGCCGTATGTCTGGTGGTTCCAGTTTTGATCCTAGGCAGGGCTCGAAGTCTTCCTTCCACACTGCTCTTTGCACTATGGTGTATGGCGATCCCGAGTCTGCCACGATCTCGATTTGCACGCCGCCTATTCGCATGTCGCACAGTGGTTTGCGGGATCGCTTATGCCCGACGCTTAATACTGGTTCGTCGACGCACAATATCTCGTCTTCTTCCTCTTGTTCACCCTCTTCTTCTGGTTGTTCGTGCATCACGTATTTCACCATTTGTTTCTTCGGTTTCCGGCGGCACACTTTTTCATAGTGCCCCATGACCCCACAAAACGTGCATTTTGCCCGGAAAGCTGGGCATCGTTTGTCTTGCGCAAAGTGCGTTGAACTCCCACACCTGTAGCATCCTGCGCTGTCCCACCGCTCGGCTTCCATGACTGCCCCGGTTTCCCTTTCCATTTGTTCTGTCCTTTCCCTTCGGGCAGCATGGTTTTGCCCCGACCTTGCGGTCCTGCGTCATCCACCTTGTTCACCATGGTGCGCTGACTGGTCTCCCTTTTGGCCACTTCTGCGCACCTTTTCAACATCTCCGCCTTTTTCACTAAGGCTATTACCTCCTTCAGTGACGCCTCACTGTTTGCCCACAATTTGTCTTGTACAGTCTTGTTGGTGGTGTGCATGACTATCTGGTCTTTTATGAACTCCTCCGTTAGGGCTCCATACTTGCACGTTATCGCCAACTTCCTCAGCGTTGACACGTAGTCATCGATGGATTTGCCAGGTTCTTGCTTCCTTTGCTGTAAATTATACCTGTCAATGGAGACACTTACTGCGGGTCGATAGTGGGTGTCGAGGTCTTCTATTGTATGTTGGAAAACGTCAGTGTCCGCGTCCGGTCTGGCTGCAGGCACTAGGGTCTGATAGACTTGTATCCCTTCTGGGCCCAAGTTGTGCAGTAGGATCCTTTTCTTTCGCGCACTGGAAAAAGCCTCCCCATTTTCATCTTCTAATGCTTCGATGTAATTTTTGAAGTACTCCCTCCAATCTTCCCATTTCATTTGAGGTTCCCCTGGTCTCGGTAGAAACGGGATTGGATTTGTCAATGAGGATGCCTGTGCGCTCATTTTGGCGCCTCCCTCCGGCGCTGCCCCTGGGCCTCTCGGGCTGCCTGGCGTGTCCGCGCTCTCACCTTGCGGTCGGTCTGGCTGTTGGGGATCATCCACCCCCCTGTCCCTGCGCGCCGCTGCGTCCGCCAGGGTCCCTCTTGGGTTCGACAGGCCTTCTCCGTCCTGTTCTTGCTGGTATCTTATTTTCTTGGAGCGCCTTACGTCTTGCCGCTGCCTCTGCCACGCTCTCCCTTTGTTCTGCTCCCTGGAGGTGTTTTCTCCTCCTGCGGTCCTCTCTGGTGTCCTTCCTGGTCTTCACCTTGCCACGTGGTGTGTCTGTGCTCCGGTTCCCCTCTGCTGGACACCTTCCTGCATGCAGGTCCCAGCCTCGTCGCCACTGTAAAGTTGGTGGGCACCAGGTCACTGCTAAGATGCTCTACCCCCACCAAGAATAACCAGGATGCTGTAGGGTGTGTTAACCTATATTTTATTCTTCTACAAAGGAAGAAAACGGACCACGCGGCAGATCGTGGGTCTAGCGCATGCCCAGTCCGCTCCTCCTCACACGTTCTCGTGCGCTGCGTCATCACGCAGCGCTCGAGAACTGGAGCGCAACACTACATATCTCCCTTCTTTTCCAAACACAAACAAATGTCTTACTGTGTCCCAGAAAGTTCAGCCACTCTCTAGTTCATAGTTCCGGAACTGGGTCGTACCACCGCTCTGCCTGCTCTGGTGCGCCTTACCGGAGTGTGGCATTCCTCTGGGGCACTTCCCTCCGCCGGGCTTCCTGCTTGGCTTCTCGGCGTGCTCGGTTCTTCCCTCCTCAGGGTTCTGCTCTCTTCTCTGCTCGGTCCCACGAATTTAGGGGTCATTTGCTCCTCTTGCGCCTCACTGCTCTCTTCCCCATTTCTTCCTTCCCCCACCGACGTGCTGTTACCTTCACCTTCCCTGGCGCTTGCTTCTTGTGTCGTTCCTTCAGTCTCACCAAATGATGCCTTTGAATTTCCGTTCGTGCATCGGACGAGGTGTTCGCAGCTGCCGGCCACTAGGTACCAGCAAGCCTCCAGCCTGAATCGGGTTAGAATTCATATTCTTTGCATGTATATTCTGAGCAGTTTTGTTCTGTTCACTGGGGCGCATCTTATGCGTTCCCCCTTGTTTCAGTACACGCAGAGCTTGGTATTCACCTCATCTCCCCTCCTCTCACTTCCTGACTCCCTCCGTCTAGCAGACTCCCGATGCGAAAACTCGCTTGGACTTGGCTCTAGGCAGCCACCTGAAGACTCAGCTAACCAGATAGCTCCGGATAGCAAGTCTAAACGATATTTCGAAGAGTTGGGAGAGGGCTCCTGCCCTCCTCACATCATCCGAACTTGCTAAGCACTTTGAGTCGTCCTTAAGTTTGGGCAAAGCTCTTCACAGTTCACCAATATAAAATATTTGATTCTAGGCAGTATTTCTGAAGTCTGTCCTGTCACATTTAGCATCACTGCCCAGTTTTGAACAGCTTTCTAAGAAAACATTTCTAAAAAACAATCGTCTACTTGTACTAATGCAATAGGTATCACATATGCAAAAAAAAAGCTAATGCCAATAGAAATGACAATGCCATTTATTCAGGGATACAAAAATCATAAAAAAATAATGAGCAATACCAATAGCCTATCGTACGATGCTGACGTCATAATTTAATGTGTGGCTGGCTGCACATATGGGATTTGAAATAAATCAATGGTTGTCTGACGTCTAGATCATGTAGTTTAAAACGTGCTAACTGTTTTTTAAGGTAGTTCTCTCGGTTCCCTAGTTTCGGCTTAAATTAATGGCCCTAAAGCGCTACATGCAGCGAGGACGTGGTTCCTTCGAGGCACATGGCTCTTAAAAGGTTTTTGGGCCCTGGTTTAGTTTTCAGGGCTCCCCCTCTGAGGGCTAAGTACACTTTAAGGGGCTGGGAGAGGGCTTCCCTGGGGGGGCACATTATCGCCCCCAGGGCGAGGCATGCTGGAGCGTGCACCGTCGGTGCCAGTCTCCGCCTCGGCGCCCTGCAGCGCTACCTGCGGCCGGCCGGGGTCTGGTGCCGGCGGCTCCCCGGGGGTGCCTTCACAGCTGCTCCCTAAGTGGTTAATTGGCTGGGAATGGGCGGCTGCGCCCTGCTCCCGCCACTGGCCCGGATGTTTGCCCTACGCCTTACCTGCTCTGTTTATTTGCAGCCAGAAAGCTAATCCCTGGGGGTCATCTGGACAGCGGTGTTTGAAGTCCGTACAAGGAAGTCGCTGCTATATTTTCATTTTTTAAATATTTTAGCAATTGTACTATTTTTACCCCAAAAGTCAAGAGAAGAATTCCCCTATTTGGCACATCATCAGGTGAACTAAAAGATTCTTACTCACACCAAACCATTCACTCACCAGAACAAGCACCCTTGTCTTAACCACATGTGGACTCGTAATTAAAAATTTCTATATTTTATTAGAAACAATGACATAATAAAACATTTCTTTATAGCAATCACAAGACAGTAAAATCTGCGCCCAATGTTATAGTTGTTGGACAGTTAGAAAATAAAGAAATTACAATAAAAAAACATACAGTAAAAATACATTAAACCAATTTCATCCTAAGAGTCATTTGTAAACACTGGGAGAACACAGGTAAGAAAGATGCTTTCTAATCAAAAAAGAAAGGAAGACAAATGATCTAGATCAACTATTCTCATTACACTAGATACTTAGTGTTTGCATTTTCCGGAGAACAGATGTCATTTCGATCTATAGTCTCCTTTACTTTAAAGTTGCGTCGACGCGTTTCGGTGGAAAACAGAAAATAGAAGACCACCTTCTTCAGGACAGTTAATTATGGTCTCCCACAATATAAAGAATCTTCTATTCTAGCCAGTACATCCAAGCGGTAGGTACTAGAGGATTCCTTCCCTTACTTCTCTTTAACGGGAGTGCGGTAAGTTCATAGGATATATAAGGGAACACACCTCTTAATCTGCCATCCTGTGTATCCGTTTTAAAGTGCGCTCATAGTATAGGAAAGGTGGGACCGGCTAAAATGAAAATAGGGAACAATCCCGTCCAAAAGCTTGTCTCAGGGGTAAGGAAATACTCTATTCTTTTAAGAACATATCCGTCCTAAATATCCATACTTCATTGGCTGATGTATTTGGTTAGATCTCGGTACACAAGTATTCTCGAGATTCCAAAGATTTCCCGTTGCAGCATGTGGAAATCTTGAAGCCTTGACCTGGTCCCCAGTGAAGCGCGTATTTTTACCCCAGCCTTGTGAGTTATGTGTAGATTACTTTTACCTGTTTGCAGAAGGCAATGAGTTGGTTGTGAGGGTTTGTAATGTGACACCCTCCGCTGCGAACACGGGGGTTGTTTTTGTTAGCTCGAAGCCCTGCTGTGAAGTAGGTGTTCGTGGAGTTAAGGTCCCATGAATTAGTTGACACCTCTGCAAAGTACTCTTTTTGCCTACATAGTAGGTGCAGGTGAAACCAGTGGGTTACAGTAGTACGTTTAAACCTTATATTACAGTGCAGGAATGATATGTTTTAAGTTTTTCCCACTAAAAAAGAGTGCATGCCCAGGTATTGAGCAGTGACCATCAGCTAACAAGCATTTACAATGCAACGGTCTCGGCATTGTTAAAGTTAGAGCTATTGGCATTGCTCATGACAATGCCGTTTCTTTAAATGTTTGAAAAACAAAAAACATAAACAAAAATAATGTCATGAGCAATGCCAATAGCTCTAACTTTACCAATGCCGAGACCGTTGCATTGTAAATGCTTGTTTAAGCAGTTTGGAACTACAACAATCCATCATGCAATTTCAAAGCACAAAAAAAACGAATCTGATCCGTACGAGTTAGTTTCGGTAATTGATTCTATATCCTTGAGAATATCCGAGCCACTGAGCAGCCAGGAGCTTGAAGCCAGCCTGCAGGTGGAATAAAAGGACCTTCAAGGGCTACTGAAGGCAAGTTTAACCAACAAACAAAAGGAAAACCAAGTGTTGGACTTGGCCCTTTTTCCCAGAAATTTTTCGCTTTTCTGGGAAACTAAATGTGTAAATGGAAAGACTGAATGTGTGCAGACTGAGTTTCCCCATTTTAAAAATGTAATTTAAGATGGATGCCAAAGCTGTGTGGTTGCGCCGTTTGACTGGGCTAGGTTGACAGTCTAAGCGTTATTTCCCAGCAGCCCCAGCTTTTGGAGGGAAGCCTGGCACCCAGGGTGCTCTACCCCTCCCCCTAGGCCAGTTAGAGCCAGTTTCCCCAGACGCTTCTGGAAGCTTCTGGCACTGTCTGGAAGGTGGGGTGAGGGGCGTCTAAAGGGAGGAGCTGGGTTGCCATGCAGTCAGTCAGAGGGTGGACCTGGGAGAGAGGGGACCTGCTGCCAGGGGTTACCGCCACATAGGCCTGTGTGCTGGGCCCTGAGCCTACCTACCCCCCCCTACTGTCCACAGGGCGAGGGAAAGATATAGTTGGGGCAACGCAAACCTGGAGAAGCCCTCGCAGGAGTTTAGGCGGTAGGATCAGTCAGGGACCTATGCCTCTGAAGGTGACAGGGTTTAGGCACTGCCCTTTAAGTGAGTGAGGGATCCTGAACTACCCACTGATCTGGCCCGGCGAGATGAGAATCCAGGGACGACAGGCAGAGACTGAGTAGTCCGCCTGCAGCCACCAACGCAACTTCCCCCCCCTCAAGAAACCCTCAATCAAGGGGCAGGGACCGGAGAGCGCTATTTACAAGCCCCTGGAAGGAGAGCGCTATTTACAAGCCCCTGGAAGGAGAGCGCTATTTACAAGCCCCTGGAAGGAGAGCGCTAGGTTTGGTGAGCGCTATCTTGGAAGTGACTGTGCACGGCCCCTAAAGCTGGTGGGACCGCCTAGCGCCTGCAAAGCGCTACACCTCGTGGCCCAAAGGAGGTGAGGAGTGTGTGGCCAGGGAGAGCTGGGCGCTGAAAGACACAGCGGGAGCCTACCCCGTGTGCCAGCCTACTGAGGAGGCCAGCGGGAGCCCACCCCGCGTGATATCGCCGTCGGCGCGAGTGCCAGCTGCCTCGGTGCTTATTCACGACATCGGGAGCCTACCCCGTGTGTGTGCCGCCACGCGGTGTGTGGAGTTAGACCACGGGAGCCTACCCCGTATTGGCGCTGAATTAAGAAACGGGAGCCTACCCCGCATTGCCCCCGTGAAGAGAAACTGACCAAAATCACCGCCGCGGCCCCCGAGGCCCAGGGAGAGCCGCCGCAGCTTCAGCGAAGGCCGCGCTAGGCCTGAGGCACGCAAGCAGGCGTTGCCCGGCAACCGGGGCGCCGGCCGTGTCAGTGGCCGCGCCCCCGGGAAGCCGCGACGGGATTGGCTGTCGGGCTCAGGCCCGAGAAGAAGGCCGGAGGACGCCGGACGAAGAAGCCCGGGGAGAGCGGGAGCCTACCCCGTCTCCCCCCCTGGCGAGGAAGTGCCCCAGTGACGTTGGGGGCTCCCCGTGAGGAGAGGAGAGCCCCGCGGAAGAAGTCCCGGGTCCCAGGAGGGGGCCCGGGCGAAGTCTGAAGACGCGCTGCTGTGGTCGGGGGCTCCCCGGGACTGAGGAGAGCCCCGCATGCGGAGCCTACAGCAACCGAAGTCCGGAGCCGGCCCCAGGAGCTGGTGAGTGGGGCCTGGGGTTTTTCTCGGTGGGGGGGTGTCGGGGTACATTGCCGGTGCCCGCCCCTGGTGCCAGGAGCCTGCACAGCTGCCCCACCTGACAGCGGGCAGCTGCAACGAGCCGGCTTCAGTGTTTGGGAGCCCTTTCTGGACCGAAGGCTCCCCCCACAGACAGGGCCTTTCTAGGAGCGGGGGATTGAGAGGGCGACGGGGCACATTGTCGGTGCCCGCCCCCCCCCTTTTTTTTTGCACCAGTGTGACTGTCTAACGGCGGGACATAAGAAGAAGGGACCCGGGGGAATACCCCCCAAGGAAGGCTCCCAGCCCGAACAGGAGGTAGCGCTTTCATCCTTGATATTGGGAAGCGCTCCAGGAGCCGGCTATGGTCAATGCTCCAGTGAGCTGCTAGGTAGGGCTTCAAGGACCAGCCCTGGTGAAGGTGCCTATGCTCGAGTGCCCTGTTAGAAGCGCTATTAGATGGGTATGCGCAGCACTACGTGTAGAGGCCAGTTTGGGAGCGCTAATATTTGGCTATGTTTATGTGCCATGTTCTGAGCGCTATTGCCCTGTACAGCGTTATGTTCTTAGGCCAGATGTAAAGTGCTAGTCATTTGTTCTGGGCAGCGCTAGTTTCAGATGCCAGGGTTTGATGTATTGATGCTCTGCCTAACCTAATTTCCTGCTTCAGGGGATGCCCAGGACGGTCATGTTTATTGTGATGCTGTGAGGTTTCCGTTACAGGTGTTCCGGCCTAATGTCTCACATCATGCCCTGATGTATTTTATTGCAGGATTAATGTGGATGGATGGGAGCTTTATTTCTCACGTACAATTATTTTATCTGTAAATCGCAATGATTCCGGCAGGGGCCCGATTGGCCCTGCCCTGTACATAATTCCCCCCTGTAAATTGGAACCGAGCGCCAGTTGGCGCAGTGTAGAGATTACCTGACACCTAGTGGTTTTGACAATACAAAAGTTATTTCTACCTAAACTGGTGTAGTGTCTCTTTTTGTAGTGTGCCTTGTGTGTCGCCTGTGTGTACTGCGTGGATGCTTTGCACATTTCCTCCGGAGTTTGGCCCGCCCGCTCTGCACCACGCTACCCGTTTCCAACATTGGTGTTCAGCGGTGGGATAGGACTTGTGTTTGCGCAGTACCGCAGCGACCACGGGTTGCACTGCAAACTGAGTGTGTAATGTAATCTCAGGTTTTGGGGAATTATTGTTTTTTCCATGATTGTGATTTCCTCCTGGAAGTGTTTTTAAATTGTGTCCCCCTGTTGCACTGTGGGTGGTGTGTCCCGGGTGTACCTTGCCAGGATGGGGTTGACCTACAACGAAGGTGATCTTGGGGAGTACACGGAGCAGGAAGTGATTTATTTCTGCAGGGAGAGAGGGATACCCCCAGTAGGCAACACACGCAGGAAGCTATTTCTCTATGAGGCCCTCAAGAGGGGGGAACCCTTAGAGATTGGTGGGGACCTGTCAGATTACCCCTCCGCATATTTAAAGGGTGGATTTAGTGGAGACCCGGAGGAGGACCTCCAGTGTAGGGAGGACTTCGAGAGTGGGGGGGCCCAGTCCATAACCCAGGAGGGGGGTGCCACTGACGAGGAGGAGGAAGATGACCGGGGGGAGACGCAAGTAGCGAGTAAGGACACCAGAGTTAGGGAGTCCCGCACTGGGTCCAGTCCCGGGGGCACTGCCCCGTCCCTTTCCCTGTCCCCAGAAGAGTGGGTAGATAGGAGGGAAGAGAGGGAGCATCAGCTGGCGCTGGGAAGGCTCAAGGTGGAGCTAGCGCGGCTGAGTGTGCAGGAGAAGAGGCTAGAGACGGAGAAGGTCCTAGCGCAGGAGAGGATGGCGGAGGCAGAGAGGGCCTTTGCCAGGGAGAGACCAGCTCGGGAGGGTAGGTTGTCCCCTGAGAGTGGTTTTTGTGGTCTGGATTCACCAGTAAGGGTGGGATCCAGTGGTGGCAGCGAGAGTGGTTCCAATGTAGGGTGTCCCACTCCCAGAGCCCAGGAGACGGTGCCTGATTCCCAGGAAGAGGGGGACAGGTTAGAGTTCAGGGGCAGGGGAAAACTGTCCCACCAGTCCTGGGGGGAGTTTGCGGAGGTGTGTGGGACTGCATTGGAGGATTGGGTGGTGAGGAGTGCAGTGAATGAGTGGGAAGGGCTGTGCCAGGTACTCATCCGGGAGCACATGCTTAGAAATTGTTCCCCAAGGTTGCGTCACCACCTAGTACAGTGTGGGTTCTCCGACCCCAGGGAGCTTGCACAGGAGGCAGACCTCTGGGTGAGGGCCAGGGTGTCTGAGGAGGCATTGGGGAGTGACCCTGAAGGGGGTGGTGCAGGGTTCTTCCAACCCAGCGAGGTGGGAGAGGTGGCGAATAGCCCAGCTAGGTCCCCGGGAAGAGAGAGTGTTGTAGGGCCTCACGACCTATCCATAGGAAGGAGTGAGACGGGGAGGTGTCCCGAGTTGCCCCAACCGCAGTCTCAGGGCCTGGAGAGTTCCGTAAGGGATCCCCAGGTTGGGAGCCTAGGCTGTCCTGATGTGCCGCCCGGTGAGGGGGAGCCCCTAGTGTCAGGAGGACCCGGGGCATCTGTAATCAGAGCTCCTGAGGTTCTGGGGTTGGCCCAGTTGCAGGGTTTAGATCCTGGGCTGGGATGCCAGGTTCAGGGGTTGCCTGACCTGGCGGGTGGGGCATCTGTTAACAGTGTCCCCCCAGAATTGACTTCCAGGGGTACTTCTCCAGGTGGGAGGGTGTGGAACTCTGGAAGGGGGTGCAGAGGGAGGAAGGTCTCACCTCGGGCACCGGCTCAGCCACAGGGCTTAGATCCTGGGTTGGGAGGCCAGGAATGGGTACTGCCTGACCTGGCGGGTGGGACATCTGTTAGCAGTGTCCCCCCAGAATTGTCTTCCAGGGGTGCTACTCCCGTTGGGAGCGTGCGGAACTCTGGGAGGGGGTGCAGGGGGAGGGAGGTCTCACCCCTAGCACCGGTGCAGCCTAAGGGTTTAGACCCTAGGCTGGGGAACCAGTTGAAGGGTCAAGGCCCTGGACTGGGGAGAGAGTGGTGGTCTGAGGGTGCCTCGCATGGGAGTAGGAGGAGGAACCCCAGAAGGAGAGGTAGGGGGAGGAGAGCCTCGCCCCTGAGGGCTGGTCAGCCTGAGGGTGCGGACCCCAGGTGGGAGGACCAGTGGCAGTTCGGAACTGCAAGGAGGAGGAGGAGAGTGGTCAACGGGTACTACGGGCCTGGGGTTACTGCCCCCCACTCTGTGAGACCGCAAGGGCCAGAGACATCTGGGTGGCCTAGGGGCCAGTCCTGGCCACAACCAGCTAGGGGACCCCCGGGTGGTGGCTCAGTCGGTCGAGGAAGGTTTGAGAGAGGGAACCTTCGGGTTCCAGAGTGGAGGAGAACCTGCGGGTGCTCCTGCAGTTGCGGGCCTGCGTCCACCTTTTCTCGCCCTAAGCAGGGAAGCCCATCAAGGCATTGATCGGTCTACCCTGGCTTTTGGCTGGAAGGGGGTTGTGTTGGACTTGGCCCTTTTTCCCAGAAATTTTTCGCTTTTCTGGGAAACTAAATGTGTAAATGGAAAGACTGAATGTGTGCAGACTGAGTTTCCCCATTTTAAAAATGTAATTTAAGATGGATGCCAAAGCTGTGTGGTTGCGCCGTTTGACTGGGCTAGGTTGACAGTCTAGGCGTTATTTACCAGCAGCCCCAGCTTTTGGAGGGAAGCCTGGCACCCAGGGTGCTCTACCCCTCCCCCTAGGCCAGTTAGAGCCAGTTTCCCCAGACGCTTCTGGAAGCTTCTGGCACTGTCTGGAAGGTGGGGTGAGGGGCGTCTAAAGGGAGGAGCTGGGTTGCCATGCAGTCAGTCAGAGGGTGGACCTGGGAGAGAGGGGACCTGCTGCCAGGGGTTACCGCCACATAGGCCTGTGTGCTGGGCCCTGAGCCTACCTACCCCCCCCCCTACTGTCCACAGGGCGAGGGAAAGATATAGTTGGGGCAACGCAAACCTGGAGAAGCCCTCGCAGGAGTTTAGGCGGTAGGATCAGTCAGGGACCTATGCCTCTGAAGGTGACAGGGTTTAGGCACTGCCCTTTAAGTGAGTGAGGGATCCTGAACTACCCACTGATCTGGCCCGGCGAGATGAGAATCCAGGGACGACAGGCAGAGACTGAGTAGTCCGCCTGCAGCCACCAACGCAACTTCCCCCCCCTCAAGAAACCCTCAATCAAGGGGCAGGGACCGGAGAGCGCTATTTACAAGCCCCTGGAAGGAGAGCGCTATTTACAAGCCCCTGGAAGGAGAGCGCTATTTACAAGCCCCTGGAAGGAGAGCGCTAGGTTTGGTGAGCGCTATCTTGGAAGTGACTGTGCACGGCCCCTAAAGCTGGTGGGACAGCCTAGCGCCTGCAAAGCGCTACACCTCGTGGCCCAAAGGAGGTGAGGAGTGTGTGGCCAGGGAGAGCTGGGCGCTGAAAGACACAGCGGGAGCCTACCCCGTGTGCCAGCCTACTGAGGAGGCCAGCGGGAGCCCACCCCGCGTGATATCGCCGTCGGCGCGAGTGCCAGCTGCCTCGGTGCTTATTCACGACATCGGGAGCCTACCCCGTGTGTGTGCCGCCACGCGGTGTGTGGAGTTAGACCACGGGAGCCTACCCCGTATTGGCGCTGAATTAAGAAACGGGAGCCTACCCCGCATTGCCCCCGCGAAGAGAAACTGACCAAAATCACCGCCGCGGCCCCCGAGGCCCAGGGAGAGCCGCCGCAGCTTCAGCGAAGGCCGCGCTAGGCCTGAGGCATGCAAGCAGGCGTTGCCCGGCAACCGGGGCGCCGGCCGTGTCAGTGGCCGCGCCCCCGGGAAGCCGCGACGGGATTGGCTGTCGGGCTCAGGCCCGAGAAGAAGGCCGGAGGACGCCGGACGAAGAAGCCCGGGGAGAGCGGGAGCCTACCCCGTCTCCCCCCCTGGCGAGGAAGTGCCCCAGTGAGGAGAGGAGAGCCCCGCGGAAGAAGTCCCGGGTCCCAGGAGGGGGCCCGGGCAAAGTCTGAAGACGCGCTGCTGTGGTCGGGGGCTCCCCGGGACTGAGGAGAGCCCCGCATGCGGCGCCTACAGCAACCGAAGTCCGGAGCCGGCCCCAGGAGCTGGTGAGTGGGGCCTGGGGTTTTGCTCGGTGGGGGGGTGTCGGGGTACATTGCCGGTGCCCGCCCCTGGTGCCAGGAGCCTGCACAGCTGCCCCACCTGACAGCGGGCAGCTGCAACGAGCCGGCTTCAGTGTTTGGGAGCCCTTTCTGGAGCGAAGGCTCCCCCCACAGACAGGGCCTTTCTAGGAGCGGGGGATTGAGAGGGCGACGGGGCACATTGTCGGTGCCCGCCCCCCCCTTTTTTTTTGCACCAGTGTGACTGTCTAACGGCGGGACATAAGAAGAAGGGACCCGGGGGAATACCCCCCAAGGAAGGCTCCCAGCCCGAACAGGAGGTAGCGCTTTCATCCTTGATATTGGGAAGCGCTCCAGGAGCCGGCTATGGTCAATGCTCCAGTGAGCTGCTAGGTAGGGCTTCAAGGACCAGCCCTGGTGAAGGTGCCTATGCTCGAGTGCCCTGTTAGAAGCGCTATTAGATGGGTAGGCGCAGCACTACGTGTAGAGGCCAGTTTGGGAGCGCTAATATTTGGCTATGTTTATGTGCCATGTTCTGAGCGCTATTGCCCTGTACAGCGTTATGTTCTTATGCCAGATGTAAAGTGCTAGTCATTTGTTCTGGGCAGCGCTAGTTTCAGATGCCAGGGTTTGATGTATTGATGCTCTGCCTAACCTAATTTCCTGCTTCAGGGGATGCCCAGGACGGTCATGTTTATTGTGATGCTGTGAGGTTTCCGTTACAGGTGTTCCGGCCTAATGTCTCACGTCATGCCCTGATGTATTTTATTGCAGGATTAATGTGGATGGATGGGAGCTTTATTTCTCACGTACAATTATTTTATCTGTAAATCGCAATGATTCCGGCAGGGGCCCGATTGGCCCTGCCCTGTACATAATTCCCCCCTGTAAATTGGAACCGAGCGCCAGTTGGCACAGTGTAGAGATTACCTGACACCTAGTGGTTTTGACAATACAAAAGTTATTTCTACCTAAACTGGTGTAGTGTCTCTTTTTGTAGTGTGCCTTGTGTGTCGCCTGTGTGTACTGCGTGGATGCTTTGCACATTTCCTCCGGAGTTTGGCCCGCCCGCTCTGCACCACGCTACCCGTTTCCAACACCAAGTCAATATGTCACTTTGACCAGGAGCTCGTTAATATTAATTGCAAAGCAAATAGATAACACTTCACAAGTGCATACACAGCTCGGCTGTATGACAGGCGTGGGCACTTACCTCTCTCCTAACAAGTGCCTTTCGTCCCATAGGCTCACATACAAAGGCAGACGAACAGCGCTTTTTAATCTAAAGGCAAGTGCAATTTGAAACACTGGCCTCTTCCACACTGTTTGCGTCACGTATTTTACCGTTAGTGAATCTGCACGTGTTAATAATCCCACAATGAACATGGCGCATTCCCCCTACAGGAACTCGCTGTCCCACAATGACCCTCTGTGGCGATATTCGACGATGGATGATTCCATTCTGACGTGACTAGAGGTGCGAGACTGAATTTATGAAGCTGTGGAGTTCAGTAATGGGGCGAATCCATAACCAACACTCCTGAAACAAACACCCCTTTATTTTATTTTAAACAGATACGACTGAGTCCAATATTTGTTTGTATTTTTTATTTTACAAATCTTCTGGGCAGATTTACAAGCCCCCTGCCCCGACTTACGCCGTGGTTGCCTCACTTTTGTGACGCAGCGGCGTTGTAAACAATGCGCCACAATGCAACATATTTACAATGGGACACATCTAGAGAGATGCGCCACGTTGTAAAGCCCTGAACTACATAATACCTGAGTCAGGAATAATGTATGCAGGGTGGGCGTTCTGTCGCAAGGAAGCCTCGTAAAAGGGGTGCTGGGTGGCGCGCACACGGAATGGCCGCACTGCAGTGAGGCTCCCATAGCCCGGTGCCTTAATCCTTTAATAATCCTGCTCAAATTTAGTGGCGGCAGTGTCACCTGTCTCAAAGGCTGCAGGAACCTTATAGGCAGCCTCGCTGCGAGTCTGGTGAAAATTGCGCCGAGGGATTCGAAGCTGGACGGCCGGGAAGAGTGGCCGGGACGCTACGAGAGAGTACTCTGAGGATTGCGGGCGGCTGGCAGGCGTACCTGAGGCCGCGGCTGCACACGAGGCATTAGGCCTCGGGGGACGGCCTGGACGTCGTACGTACACGTAGTGAAAGGCCGTGCCTGAGGAAGAAAAGATCGACGAGGTCCCATGCCCTGGTTGTGGCTCTGTGCTGGACCTTCAGAGCGTTGACGGCGTCGCTGGCATACCCGGGAATGAGGCGGTGAGTGTCGAGTAGCGGAAGATCCACCTCGCGATCGCAGCTGAGTAGCGGCCGCGGTGTGGGGATCGGAGGACGTGCGGGGCAGAGCAGTGGTCCCCCCCCCCTGCTGCATTATCAAGCACTGGCACAGAGCAGCGCTGAGCGCCCGGAGCGGCCCGGAAACGAAAGGCGCCTTACGAAGCGGTGCTGTTGGAGATAGCGACCTGCATGCCTGTGGTGACTCCCGGCCGCGACGGGCTTCTCCCATCAGCGAGTCTGGGGTGTACGCATAGCTGGGGGCACTGCCTCAATTGCGGAGGGGAGAGGATTTGTTGGCAACTGAGGGGGCAATACGTGATTCAAACTTCCACATCCTCTGGGGCAGTACAATTGGGAGCTAGACCTGGCTTTCTCAACGGGCGGCGACTGCATTGAGGTGGCAGCTGAACTGAAAGTGTGCCTGTTTGGAGCAGGATCAACTAAGCGGATTGGAAATCCGAGGGGACGGCCTGCGGTTGAATTGCCGAGGGGGCGTACCAGAGCGTATTATCAGGAGACCTTGTGGACTGAGATAATATTGGGGACGGAGGTAGAAGAGCGCGGCCGGGACTGAAGAGCTTCATATGCTGCGGAGAACGGCTGCTGGCCAGGAGATAGGAGTGAGGCCTGGTGCACGGTGAGGCAGGGATTGGTTGACACTAGGCCTGTAACACCGCTTCAGAGACAGTATGGGAAAGACGGATGCCAGGCAGCCGAAACTGCAATTTGAGACAGTGTGACGCGGGACCCAGGCCCCACAAGCAGGTCCGCTTCAAGAGTGACGCAATGGGGCCCAGGAAGGAGCTGCGGCGCCAGATACCGATGTCCAGAGTATTCTACAGGAGATCCGGCAGGGCTTCGCCACTGTGGTTGAGAAGGTAGACCGCATGTCGACCAGAATGGATGCTATAGTCCACAAACTCGAGGGGCATGAGGAGCGGCTAACGGACCTCCAGCCACCCCACGCGGCTTGCCCGGATGGATAATCTGCTGCGGGTAATTGCCGCAAAGAATGAGGACTTGGAAGCGCGCAGTCGGCGCAACAATATACGCGTACAGGGAATTCCGGAATCCACCAATGTAGGGAGGATGGAGGAATATATAGAGAAGTTGCTATTATCCTCTGTAGGCATGGAAGCATTCTCCAGCCAGTTCATTGTAGAATGTGCCCATAGAGCTCTGGGCCCACGACCGCCGCCAGGGGGTAATCCACGTCCGATCATTGCGAGACTATTAAACTACAGAGACCACGACGTGGCTTTGCGCGCTGCCAGTGGAAAACAGTCTTTGACGTATGATGGGAATACCTTTTCAATCTATCCTGACTTTACGCCTATGGTTCAAGAGGAGAGGCGTAAATTTATGGAGGTCAAGGCTAAATTACGAAAGGCGCAAATTGACTATGCGTTGTTATACCCGGCGCGCCTCTGAGTGACATATCAGGGAAAACAACATTTCTTCACCGTGCCGAACCAAGTGGAAGACTTCCTCAAGCAACTGAAAAGAGCGAATCGTAATGGTGGAGGAGGGCCAGCTGCGTGGCGGTTGGTGTCGGAGGGAGAGGCGGAGGACCCCCTGGGAGCTGCTGCAAGTGGACCCGGAGGGGTCATTCTCGAGACTTGATGTATACTACTTTTGCTGCGGCAGGAGACGAGACTGAGGCTAAGTACTATTGCTGCCTGCTGACCTAGTTGAGCGAATGATCTTGAGTACCGGGCACCCTCTGGCCCCTGGAGCCTGAATGTTTCCTTTGGGGGAGGCTTCTGTTTGTTTTGGGGGCGAGAGGTGAATGTGCGGCTACCTAGTAGAAGCCCCCAGCGGGTATCACCCCGGGGCGGTTCGCTGCACATCCCAGTTGGGTGTTGTAGCATATACAACTGACACGTTGGGATTGGGGAGGGCAGGGGGGGACTATGTCGCTGGCAAGTTGGGGCTGCTTCAGTGGGAGGGGGCGGGAACTAATGGGAAAGTTACTGGTTTCAATATGTCTACCTCCCAGAAGGGTGCTAATGGAAATGGGCTGGGGGTGAGTTGGACCGAGTTCGAAGTTGTGCATCTCAGATTGTCTATTGTCCTATGTGATATTGTAGGAGGTTGGATACACTACAATGCTGGAATGGTGCTTAGGGGCATGTCTGGTGGTCGGAAGTATTGCTGACTGTGATGCTGGCAGTTTGAATATCGTCACATGGAATGTTCGGGGTCTGGGGGACGCGCGGAAGAGGCGACAATTGCTTGCTTATCTAGACAGGCATCACACACACATTGCCATGCTACAGGAGACACATTTTACTCCCCAGAAGTCTGGCGGGTTTGCGAACAAATGGGCGGAGCACAGGATATTCTCCTCCTATTCTTCTTATGCACGCGGGACGGCGATCCTTATAAAGAGACAGGTGCCCTTTCATCTTGTGGGTTCAGCAGGGGATGTACAGGGACGATATTGTACAGCGTGGGGGCAGCTGAGCTCGGTGTCAGTTACTTTGGCCTGCTGCTATGGGCCAAATGTGGACGATCCGGCGTTCTTTACTGCGCTGTGGGCCAAGATATTTGAGACGGGCTCCCAACACATTATTTGGGGTGGGGACTTTAACGTCACGTATAACCCAAGGTGTGATAGATCACACCCGGCCTCGCATCATTACACCAAGGCGGCTGGGGTTCTCAGGGACACAATTGATGCATATCAATTAATAGATGCTTGGAGGCACGTACACCCGAGCTCGCAAGAGGGCACACATTACACAGCGCAGGCAGCCTCCTGGGCGAGACTTGATTATTGGTTGGTATCTAGGGGGCTGGGCCCCGCGATCTCACAGGTGCAACATATGGCCAGAACATACTCTGATCATGCCCCAGTTCGGCTCACGTTGTCCTCGACAGACCTTAGGGTGCCGCGAGGTGCCTGGCGGTTGCAAGCTACCATGCTGCTTGATGCGGTCTGCCGGGAGGAACTACTGGAGGAGGTACGGGAGTTCTTTGCCCGCAATAAAGGCTCAGTGGACAGCGTAGAAATTATCTGGGAGGCATTTAAAGTAACAATGCAAGGGTTCTGCATGTCCAAGGGGTTCGGGGTGCTGAAGGATCTCACTAACACACTAAATAGGCTGGAGAGGGAGCTGAAACTGATGGAGGAGGAGATGGCTCTGACTCCATCTGCCAAGGTCCAGGCACGATTCAGAGACACACTCACTGAATATATGACTACAGCTGAGAGGGAGACACGCTTTCGGGGGAAATACTGGAGGGCGCGCTGCTATGGAGAGGGTGAACGGCCGGGGAGGATGTTGGCAAACTCAGTTAGGAAACCTCGCTATTCAAATGGCATTCTGGAGATTGAAGAACTTGAGGGGGCGGTTTACCGGGACATGGCTAATATTCTTAGTGCATTTACGAGACATTACGGACAATTGTATACCACCATCAGAAAGGATGAGTTAGATCTGGAGGGTTTTTTGGGGGATGTAGCGCTGGGGTGGCTTAGCGATGAGCAACAAGAGTTTTTCTGTGCTCCGTTTGAGCTAGATGAGGTTCGGGAGGCTATTATGAGTATGCAATCCGGGAAAGCCACTGGAACGGATGGTATCCCTATAGAATTTTATAAGACGTATATAGATATTATGGCCCCCGCCCTGCGAGAAGTCTACGAGGAATTGCTGGAAGTAGGCTCCCTTCCTGCGTCCATGAGGGAAGCACTTATAGTATCACTGCTGAAGCCGGGAAAATCGGCCGGACAGTGTGATTCCTATAGACCACTCTCCCTCCTAAACTGTGATGCCAAGATACTGGCCAAGCTGATTGTCACTCGCCTGAGTCTGCTACTTGAAAATTTGGTACTCCCGGACCAGTCCGGCTTTGTACCGGGAAGGGCAACATCCCATAACTTACGGACACTGTTTGCGATTCTTAACAATGTCTCGCCTGACTTACCTCTCGCAGCTGTATTCTTAGACGCCACTAAGGCGTTCGATTCGGTAGAGTGGGATTATATCTTTGGAGTAATGCTATGAATGGGCATCCCCCCCCCTATTTTTGTCATGGATCAGACTCCTGTATAACGTACCAGTAGCCAGGATACTCATAAATGGACACACGTCGCCACCACTGTCCATTACGAGGGGTACCCGGCAGGGGTGCCCACTCTCTCCTCTGCTCTTTGCCATTGCAGTGGAACCATTAGCAGCAAAACTGCGACAGCATTAAAATGATAAGGCATTGCGTTGTAATCTGCGGCAGATCCTTATATCCCTATACGCGGACGATATTACATTATATATCCGAAATCCCCACGATAATTTGAATCCGATACTGCGGGAGTTTATAGTGTTTGGGAAACTGTCGGGGATTCATATTAATTGGAACAAATCTAGTATATTCCCACTGACGCAGGCAACGCATAAATTTGCATTGCACTACCCCCTAGAGTGATGTGATGAGGAGCTGCGCTATTTGGGGATTAGAGTGACGAGAGACAGAGGCGAGCTTATGAGATTGAACTATGGTACTGCAATAACGCGAATGGCAGACTGTGTGACCCGATGAATCGCACTCTCCCTGTCCATGGTGGATCGGGTCTCCCTGATTAAAATGGTGATCCTGCCTCAATTACTCTACTTATTTCTAAATATTCCATTTTATCCGGGGAGACATTTCTTTACGATGCTCAGGTCGGAGCTGACATGACTGATCTGGGGAGGTCGGCAACCGCCGTTGCAATGGGATGTACTTACTATGCCATACTCGCAGGGAGGGTTTGGGGTGCCAAACTTTGAATTATATTATCTCAGCGCGCAGGCCCACTATGCTTGGTACTGGGTGACGCAGCCCAGGTATATCTCACAGGTGGCGGCGGAGCACTGGCTCGCACACCCGATACCGATAGATGGAGTGCTATTTGAACCAGTTGCACCTAGGGATACGAAACCAACTACGGTCACCTGTACGATCGATGCTTGGCACCGAATTGGGCGCATCTTACAGACATCCATGCAGTACGCGGCTTCATTGCCGCTCAGGTATCACCCGAATTTACCTTTACTGCAGGAGACTCTGTTCCACAAGTTCAGGGAACGAATGAATATTCAGAGATGGGGGGAATTGTATCATGAAGGAAAGTTCCGCTCCGCAGAGCATAATGTTACAGGGTCCGCAACAAACCCCACTTGATCTTTTTTTATATGTCAGGTTGAGGCAGGGGATTCGAACTATTACTCCAAACTTCCCAAATGAACCAATGGCGTGTGCCCCACTGCATGTAATGTTGAAATGCAAGACAGCCACACGGCTAGTCTCATTAATTTACAGAACAGTACACATCCACAGGGGAATGGCTGACCCGCTCTCTCGCGCGCGATGGGATACGGAGCTCAACATGACGCTTTCGGATGAGCAGTGGGAGTATTGTTGTCTGCAGACTGAGAGAGTGACTGCCAGCAGTAGACCGCATGATACGCTATAAGTACCTGCATAGATTATATTATACGCCGGTTAAGATGTATAGATATCGGTTGAGGGAGACGGATTGCTGTGCCAGATGTAGGACCCCTGGAGCAGATTTTCTGCATCTGGCGTGGGCGTGCCCTGAGGTGAATGAATATTGGCGACAGGTCTTCGAGGCGCTGACTCATATGGTGCATACGCATATTGAACCCACACCATTGATGGCGTTGCTTGGGTATATCAGACCGATACAGGCAGCACATTGGAAATATGTGGCACTGGGGCTCTTGATGGCAAAGCGGAGGGTGGCCTGTCGATGAGGTAGGGGCCGAGCCCCGAAATTCAAGGACTGGATTACTGATCTTGTGACATGCCGGGAGCAGCTTGACACATACTCGGAGCTATTGCCTAGTGCCTCTAGGCCGCGGAACATATGGGCCCCCTTGACCTGTTATCTGCTTGAGCATCTGCAGGAGGCAATGGGACCAGAAGCAGGGGGGGTAACACACTAGAAGGCTGGGGGCTATGGTTATGGGAATAGAGGATTGTTGTAGCGCAGAGATGGGAGGTTGTTGTGTTTCTGGAATCAAACGCTCCCCACTGTTGATAGGAGACTGGAATGTGTACCATGTAGAATATTAGGAGACTGACCTACATGGTTCTAATTAATGATGGCTGTGATGGTGTTGACTCTTAACGCAGAGCGTATACTAACTGGCCCTCGAGGGTTTCGCTGACTTAATGCCATGTTTTGATGATGTATATCTCTATGATGACTGTGCTTCTGATGACACTATAGATGTATTGCTGATGCATTGTGCACTTATGTGACATTTCTGATGATGCTACTGTTTGTAATACACCAATAAAAAGAAATAAAAAAAATAAATAAAAAAAAGAAGCCTCGTAAAAGTGATGTCACTTTTACGACGCCACTGCGTCAAAACCTTGCGCCTGCTCGACGCGGGCGTAAGGAATGATGCAGCATGTTAGGAATAGGCATACATGACCATTGCTGGAGTTGCGTCGTACTTGTGACACGACTCCAGCACTGCGCTGCCCTTACGCCGACAAGATGCGTCACTCATCTGTCTATCCTTGTCCCACGGTGTGCAGCATTGTAAATGCGGCCATCCATGCTGGCGCAAGGCTATTTTTACATCACACAAATTAACTGGCGCATCCCTGCTGATATGCAGGGATTCGCCAGTTCTTGTAAATCTGCCTCTCAGTCTTGCCCTTGAGACATGCCTGAATGAAAAAACATTTTTTTGAAAAATAAAAAAAGAAAAGTGAAATAAATCATAAGGGCTGATGAAATCAGAACATTGGTACCTTTATTTTTTAATAAATGTTAAAATATGGCAATGTTGGACTTGGCCCTTTTTGGCAGGTTCACCCCCTGAACTTTTTGCCTTAACCCTTTCAGTGCTCAGATGGAATGGTTCCGTCATGAGCACATGCTCAGAGAATCCCTCTGCTGCAGGCAGCAGAGGGATTTCCCATTTTTCTTTTTTTTTTTTTTGCCTGGGGAGGTGGGGAAGAGCTCCCCCAACCTCCCCAGGCCTATGTTTAGATTTTGTTGCAATGACGATCGCGCACATGGCGCGCTATCGTCATTGAAACAAAAACAAAACTGAAACTTAGTTTCAGTTTCAGTGTTTCAGTGCTCGTGGGGCTATCTCAGCCCCCCGAGCACCGAAACACTTGGGAGAGGTATCGTTGGAGAGGAGAGAATCTCCCCTTTCCAATGGCACCCTTCCCTAGTGGATCCCTGCTTGGGGATCACCCCAAGAGGGCGATCCCCAAGCAGGGATCCACCCACTAGCACCAGAGAGGGGGGAGCGACAACTTGGGCAAGGGCCTTTGCTCCCCCCATGTTTTTTAGCCGACTGAATGTGGCCCCTGGGGGGCAGATAGGGCTGTAGCCCCCAGGAAGCTCACTAGAAGCCAGGGATTTTTTTTATTACTACAAAATAGTGGTGGGGGCTGCCCAATATGGGCACGCCATAGCCCCCACCCCATGCACAATTAGAGTCTTTCTGCCCCCTCTGGGGGGCAGATGGGGGCGTTAGCCCCCAAAGTCCACTAGAAAGCAGGGATTTTTCTTTTTTATTGATGTTGGGGTGGGGGCTGCCCAATAAAGGGCATGGCAATGCCCCCCCGGGAAATCTCAGTCGTTCTGCCCAACCAGGGGGCACATAGGGACAGTAGCCCCCAATCTGCCCCCTGGGGGAGCAGAAAGCCCACTAGAAACCAGGGATTTTTTTTTATTGATGTTGGGGTGGGGGCTGCCCAAAAAGGGCATGGTAATGCCCCCCCCCCCAGAGAAGTGTCAGTCTTTCTGCCCCCCCATGGGAGGCAGATGGGGCAGTAGCCCCCAATCTGCTCCCCTGGGAGGGCAAGAAGCCCACTAGACGCCAGGGATTTTTAATTTCACCATTTCATTTAGGGTGGGGGCTGCCCAAAACGGGCACGCCAATGCCTCCCCACCGCTGGGGGGGGCAGAAAGCTCACTTGATGTTAGGCATCTCTTTTTGTGCAATTTTGTTTTGGGTGGGGCTGCCCGAAATGGGCACGCCAATGCCCCCACCCCCGCCACCATTACTGTCTTTCTGCCCCCCCTCAGGGGGGCAAAAAGCCCACTAGACACGAGGGATATTTTGGGGCAAATCTGAATTAGGGTGTGGACTGCCCAAAATGGGCATGCCAATGCCCGCAACCCTCTCCCACATAAATTACAGCCTTTCTGCCCCCTGGGGAGGGGGGGCAAAAAGCCCAGTAGGCACCAGGGATTTTTTAGGCAAATTTTAATTAGGGTGGGGGCATTGGCATGCCCATTTTGGGCAGCCCCCACCCTAATTAAAATTTTCCCCCAAAACTCCCTGGCGTCTTGTGGACTTTTAACCCCCCCCTGGGGGGCCGATGGGGGCATTAGCCCCCAATCTGCTCCGCTGGGGGGGCAAAAAGCCCACTAGATGCCAGGGTATTTTTGGGGGGCAAGTTTGAATTAGGGTGGGGCTGCCCAAAACAGGCATGCCCATGCCCCACCTCCTCTCCCGCAAACATTACAGCCTTCCTGCACCCCCTGCGGGGCAGATGAGGCAGTAGCCCCCAATCTGCCCCCTGGGGGGACAAAAAGCCCACTAGACGCCAGTGATTTTTTTGGCAAATTTTAATTAGGGTGGGGGCTTTGGCATGGTCATTTTGGGCAGCCCCCACCCTAATTAAAATTTGCCCAAAAAACTCCCAGGCGTCTAGTGGACTTTCAGCCCCCCCGGGGGGCAAAAAGCCCTCTAGACACCAGTTTTTTGGGGGGGGCAAATGTGAATTAGAGTGGGGCAGCCCAAAACGGGCATGCACATGCCCCTACCCCCTCCCCCACAAAAATTACAGCCTTCCTGCCCCCCCGGGGCAGATGGGGAAGTAGCCCCCAATCTGCCCCCCCGGGGGGCAAAAAACCCACTAGACGCCAGGGATTTTTTGGGGCACATTTTTATTAGGGTGGGGGCATTGGCATGCCCGTTTTTGGCAACCCCCACCCTAATTAAAATTTGCTCAAAAAAATCCCTGGCGTCTAGTAGGCTTTCTGCCCCCCCTGGGAGGCAGATGGGAACATTAGCCCCCAATCTGCCCCAGGGGGGGCAAAAAGCCCAGTAGATGCCAGGGATTTTGGGGCAAATTTTAATTAGGGTGGGGGCATTGGCATGCCCGTGTTGGGCAGCCCCCACCCTAATTAAAATTTGCCCAAAAAACTCCCTGGCGTCTAGTGGACTTTCAACCCCCCTGGCTGACGAGTCAAGACACCCATCAACTCACCTGAAGCACCCGACATCTGTGGGCATTGGTCCATTCTGCCCTCGGTCACTGGCAAGTGACCCAGACTCTGTCCCCTCTACTTTCAGGTTCCTTCCATCCTAGATCCAGGCTTGGATCTCTCCGGACACTTCTCCTCTTCACGGCAGCAGCAGTTCTTTGCAGGCTCCCATTGAAATTGACGACGCGACTCGACACCAAAAGACACCTATGCACCCGGCTTCCCTGGGTGAGGTAACTCCGGTGCTCCCATGGGTGCTAGCCCTAGAACTTCTTAAGTCCAAAAGGGTTTTGTCCTGACTCGATTAGAAGTGTCCCTAATCTTTAAATTTCCAACCGCGACATTGCCCATAGAAGATAACGGGAACCCGCGGTTGTGTTTACACACTGCATACAGTCCCCGTGGGTCCCTTGTGTCACTACCGTAGGTGGTTCCTTGGGGTCCCAGTGATTCTACAGGCTCTAGGCCTTGTGTCTAGTTCAGTCATGGTTCTTATACCACTTTTTTGGTATATGGTTTGGTACGCCCCTAGGGCCCAAACGTGTATTTGTGCTATTACTGATGATTGCTATCTTGTAACTTAAGTACTTCGAACTCCAGTCTCATAAAGAGACTAGAGGGGTGTGTGTTAACCTAAATACATATATTTAAAATATATACCTGGTGTAGTTGTCCTTTCAGTTGATCATTCAAGAGATTATAGATTGGTAAAACAAGCTGCTTTACATTCCTTCAAGACTTAGCCTGAAGGCTGCTCTCCATAGCTAGCACTAGGATAGCTTTCAATAAAGGTTGTCTTTAACCTATCACCATAAGGGGTTGTTTGGACTGATACGAGGTGCCCACTAGAACTAGTGGACAGCATAAATCAGGCCACCTTCTCACAAGCACTATCTCCCTTAAGCATTGTGCAGCACAGTGTAGCCGTGTCACACAAAGCGTTACACATATGACTAATTTACAATCACTACATATATGATCTTCAGATTTGACATGGGTTGTTCCTGTCACCACTGTTGTTCGGCTGTCAATGTTTTGACTACATATGTGCATACTTGAACACACCTAGCTATATATTAACTGCGCTGGCTTGTGCCTAATGTGCACAGCCATTCACCGCACCAAGGGGGTTATTTACAAACCCAGAGCGCTGCTGGAACATTACCTTTTATAACGTTCCATTGGCGCACTGAGCTAAATCATATCTACAAGACCATGTAATGCCACCCTGCGTGGCTTTTCATGGCTTTGTAGAGATGAAGCAAGGCAATGCAGCGCAAGTCACTGCGTAGCCTCACACTGTGATCCGAAGGTGTGGCATGTGTGTTACTGTGGGTGTTCCCACATAACACTCATGGTATTTGACACATTCCCAGATTTACAACATGCTGTAAACCCCCTTGAATGCGTCAAAAGCCTACGCCTACCCAGGGGTGTCATAAGGGTTGTTTTTGTGAAGGAAGTTGTTCTTTCCCAACAAAAACAACCTGATTTCAATGCAGACCATGGTGCAAGGGTAACTTTGTTGACGCGTATCAGTCATTTGTGCGCCAGGGCTGTGAAAATAGACAGGAATACATTACTTCTGATCGATACAGCACGTCACTGCCCTTTTCTTTTGATGTAGGACAGCACAACAGGGAGGCTTGCGGATGTACGCTATGCCAAAATATTGTAAATGAGGGTCCATGTTTGGAGCATATCTTCAAACCTCACCCACATTACCCAATACCTTCCATGTAGGTCACACTAAAAGCAACAACCTTTCAAGCTTTCATTCTGCAAAGTGTGGCCAGGGAGTTGCTGAAAATCAGAGCGCTTCATGGCTGTGTCTGGGTATGCAGCACTATGTGAATGTTAGAATGCAAGAGAGCCCCATGTGATGAATGCTGAAAAGTGGTTCAGTGGACACCACAGCAGGTTTCAAGGGTTGCAGCTGCCTTCAGCACCCTTCTGTTTGCATTATTATTTGCTAAATATAAGGAGAGCTAATGTGTTCCAAATGAATATTAAATGTGAATGATTTACAATTGGTTTGCCCCACAATGCACTTCTCTCACCGCTGCCCCTTCCAGCATGCGTGCACGCACTCAGGCACAGACACAGCACGCGTAAACAGGTCCAGTGCCATGTTTATCTATTGTAACTCACATGTATCTCTTTTACACTTAGGACCTTGTTACTAGTTACCTGGTTTAGGTGCTGGGATACCGGGGGGCCGGAATCTAGAGGCCAGCTTGTACCCCAGGGTCTAGACCTGGGATCTCCAGTGATCTCCCGTGGAGTAACACGTGGACCCAGGAATACCAGGTCCAATTCAACATCTTTTGTAACAGGTAGTAAATGAGTGCGGGGGCTATTGTGAGGGCGGTGGTGTGAGGGAAAGGAGCGGTGCGGCTAGAGGATTGAGTGGGTGAGTGGGGAGCTGGGAGGGAACATTGTTGTAATTTACAGGCACAAGGAGCAGCAATGACCCTCAGCCCCTGCAGGTCCACATAAAAAGTCCTGGTCCGGTGCCTCCTGGCCTGGAATTATCAGGCCTGGGTTTTGTGCACCTGGTTATTCTGGAACAGGAAACTCCAGATAAACGAGAATGCCCAGACTGTTACCTCCATGGGCCAGACAGGTATACTTCATGGCGTACCCTTTCAGGACACCTGGAATGGCCCAGACAGGTCCACCTCATTCGCTAGACATGTATACCTCATGCGCTAAACAGGTATATCTCATGGGCTAGACAGGTACAGCTCACAGGCTACCCTTCCAGGACACTTGGAATGGCCTGGGCAGGTCCACCTCTTTGGCTAGATAGGTACAGCTCACTGACTACCCTTCTGGGACACCTGGAACGGCCCAGACAGGTATACCTCACGGGCTAGTCAGGTATACCTCATTGGCTACACTTCTAGGACAGTCATAATGGCCAAGGCAGGTAAACCTCATGGGCTACACATTTAGGACACCTGGAACAGCCAGACAGGTATATCTAATGGGCTACCCGTCTAGGACACCTGGAGTTGCCCAGATATACCTCACGGGCTACCCTTCTAGGACACCCAGAACAGCCTGGACAGGTCCACATCATTGGCTAGACATGTATACCTCATGGGCAAGACAGGTATACCACATGGGCTAGACAGGCATACCTCATGGGATAGACAGGTATACCTCATGGGGTATTTCAAAGGGGATTTGAGCAATATCTCCTCATTTATTTTGTTCTCTGCCCAAAAACAATTGTGTTTGATTCCAATATTGAGTTTAGAAGAAAAGACAATTTGCTTGTGTTCTTCTTTTTTATAAAAAGTCTTTATTGATTATATCCTTATTTGTTGTAGTATTTTAAGTTTTGAATATGCAAACAGCCATAGGATAGACAGGTATACCTCACAGGCTAGTCACGTCCACCTCATGGGCTAGCCAGGTATACATCATGGGTTAGAAAGGTATACCTCATGGGCTAGACAGGTATACATCATGGGCTAGACAGGTGTACCTCATGGGCTAGACAGGTAGAGCTCACAGACTACCCTTCTGGGACACCTGGAATGGCCCAGACAGGTATACCTCATGGGCTAGACAGATATACCTCATTGGCTACACTTCTAAGACAGCCAGAACGGCCAAGGCAGGTAAACCTCACGGGCTACACTTTTAGGACACCTCGAACAGCCAGACAGGTATATCTAATGGGCTACCCATCTATGACACCTGGAGTGGCCAAGACATACCTCACGGGCTACCCTTCTAGGACACCCAGAATGGTCTGGACAGGTCCACCTCATTGGCTATACAGGTATACCTCATGGGCTAGACAGGTATACATCATGGGATAGACAGGATTACCTCATGGGATAGATAGGTATACCTAACAGGCTAGACAGGTCCACCTCATGGGCTAGACAGGTATACCTCACGGGCTACACTTTTAGGACACTAGGAACATCCAGACAGGTATAGCTAATGGGCTAGGCACGTCCACCTTATTGGCTAAGCAGGTATATCTCACAGGCTACACAGGTATACCACATGGGCTAGTTAGGTCCACCTCATGGGCTATTTATTTTTTATTTATTTATTTTTGGCATTTGTAGAGCGCACAGCTACCCCCAGCGGGGGTGTCCCAGCGCTAGAGCAGACGAAAGAAGATGGGTGACAGTAAGGGCCATAGGTTGGTAAACATCCGGGTCTTTAAAGCACGTCGAAAGACGGCTTCTGACTCGACAGAACGCAGAGAGAGTGGCAGGGTGTTCCAATTCTTGGCGGTGAGTAGTGTAAAAGCTCTGCCACCCACTCGAGGCCTGCTAAAGCGGGGGTAGCCAGAAGACGTAGATGGTTGGATCTGAGGGTCCGGCTATGTTGAGAGTGCTTGAGTCGAGCTCTCAAATGAGTGGGGCCACGGCCTTGGGACGCTCTAAATGCCAGAACAAGAGCCTTGAATTCGATCCTCTTGATCACTGGGAGCCGATGGAGCTTCCTCAGATGGTGGGTGATCGAGTGTCGATAAGGAATTTTGAATATCACTCTGGCCGCCACATTTTGAATGATCTGCAGGCGTCTGTTCTGAAATGCTGGTGCCCCGAGATAGAGGCTATTAGCGTAGTCTAGGTGTGAGGTGATTAAGGAGGGGATTATGGTCCGGCGGGATTCCAAGGGGAGAAAGTGGAGGAATTTACGAAGCATATGGAGTTTTCCAAAGGAAGAGGAGGACGCCTGTCTAATGTGGGTAATGCCGGACGAATCATTGTCAAACCGGAAGCCCAGGTTCCTGCCCGAGTCCACAGGGCTAGACAGGTATACCTCACTGCTAGACACGTCCACCTCATGGGCTAGACAGGTATACCTCACCGGCTAGACACGTCCACCTCATCGGCTAGACAGGTATACCTCACCGGCTAGACACGTCCACCTCATGGGCTAGACAGGTATACCTCACGGGCTACCTTTCTAGGATACCCAGAATGGCCCAGACATGGCCACCTCATGGGCTAGACAGGTATCCCTCATGGGATAGACACGTCCACCTCATCAGCTAGACAGGTATACATCATGGGCTAGACAGATACAGCTCACAGACTACCCTTCTAGGACACCTGGAATGGCCCAGACAGGTCCACCTCACCGGCTGTAATATAATGATTAAGATCAGAATCAGTCAATGTGAAAACATTTTAAAAGAATTTGCCCTTTCCACGGCTTGCATATGTGAACCACACACATTTCAGTGACACCGGCTGCATCAAACTCCTTTAAAAATGTATAGCAACA
Organism: Triturus cristatus; assembly: GCF_964204655.1. Classification (NCBI taxonomy): domain Eukaryota; kingdom Metazoa; phylum Chordata; class Amphibia; order Caudata; family Salamandridae; genus Triturus; species Triturus cristatus. The sequence continues at coordinate 11,903,023 of NC_140581.1, read as the reverse complement.
AAAACATGACCTCTGTGAAGTGTGCAAACACTGCATTTTATTCACTTCGGGAAATCCCCCTGTGCTGCTGTTGAGAAGGCGTCGTCGCCACGCCAGCTCCCAGTTTGTTTATCACTTTGGAACAGGCACAAGGAGGCAGTCAAGCCGGCAGGACATGGTTTTTCGAAGAAAGGGCGTTGCCAGCACTTGGCTCGTGGGCTGGGTGTGGGGGGTCAAAGGGCGGGCCTAGGCAGGTGCGACAGGTGATCCAGCCGGGGGTGCCGGCGTGTGCCGCACCCTGCCCTGGGAGTCCTGGCCCTGCCACCCTGTCACAGCTTGCTGTGAGCAGGCGTGTCGCATCCTCTGCTCAGGAGCCCCTGGCCACACCAGGCCAAGCTTTCTTGCGCTGCCTCCCGCCTCTTGCCAAACAACTGTTTGCGCGTTTCTTGTAGTCCTGGGACAGCCAGTGGCTACAGTTCAGAGTTCTCAAGGCCACTCTCATGTACCTTTGGTATCCCGGGACCAGCACATTGTTATCCTCCTATTAGTTAGACAAGTTGGTCCCTTTGGGCACTAGAAGTCCCTGGATTGTCGACATGGAGGAGCCAAGACCACCCGTAGGGGGCGCTAGACATGTGAAACTCAGGAATGAAACGAGAACGGGCCTGATGAGAGTTCGGCGGACGGGCGACTCCATCACAAACCTGACGGATATCCCGTCGGCCGCATTACAAGTGGCTTATATCCACTGGCACGTGTCAGTGACACCTTATCACCTCAGTGTCCAGGCTGGGCCTCATTTTAATAAAAGGAAGCAGGACAAACGGAAACAAAATGTTTAAACTGTGAGTCAATGAAAAACAGCAGGCGCTCTTAATGAGACAGAGCTACGAGACAGATCAATGGTGTGTAGCAAATTTTCTATGACACGTTTAGACTTTCCGATCAGTTGGTTCTGGCTCTGGGTTCAGCAATGGACAACTCAGTGGGCTGAAGACCTAGTTGCTGAGCTTTCGTTCGAAGGTTGTGTAAATCTCTCCATGCATTGCCCTGCCACCCAAACTATCACCGTCCCTCTCAAGACAGGGCCGGCTTCAGGGCAGTGCGACCGGCGCAGCCGCACTATGAGTTGACTTGAAGGGGGGCGCTGACCTCAGGTGGGGGTGCTGTGTTACAGAGGTGAATGTCGGGAATAGCACACTCTGTGTGTAGAGTCGTTACACACAGGGCAGCTTCAGGGCAGTGCGACCGGTGCGGCCGCACCGGGTGCTGACTTGGAGGGAGGGCGCTGACCTCAGGTGGGGGCGCTGTTTTACAGAGGTGAATGTCGGGAACAGTACACTCTGTGTAGAGTCGTTACACACAGGGCCGGCTTTAGGGCAGTGCGACCGGTGCGGCCGCACTGGGAGTTTACCTGGAGGGGGTGCTGACCTCAGGTGTGGGTGCTGTGTTACAGAGGTGAGTCGAGGGGTATACTTCACTCTATGTGTAGACTCATTACACCTAGGACTGGCTTTAGGGCAGTGCGACCGGTGCGGCCGCACTGGGAGTTGACTTGGAGGGGGGCGCTGACCTCTGGTGGGGTCGCTTTGTTACAGAGCTGAATGTCGGGGTATACTTCACTCTATGTGTAGAGTCACTGCACATGACTGGCTTTATGGCAGTGCGACCGGTGCAGCTGCACTGGGAGTTGACTTGGAGGGAGGGCGCTGGCCTCAGATGGGGGCGCTGTGTTACAGAGGTGAATGTCGGGAATAGCACACTCTGTGTGTAGAGTCGTTACACACAGGGCCGGCTTTAGGGCAGTGCGACTGGTGCGGCAGTGATAGAGATCAGGGTGTGTATAATATTCCCACTACCACAGATAGAGTAATCTCACAGTTACACGCACATACATTCATCATACGCTAGGGCCCATTTTACTAACATACGCTCAAAGGGCCCGATTCACAGAACTAACTTAAGACAAAATCCTAAACTTACTACCATTTTGGTATTCACAGAAGGCACTTACTCATTTTGGTATTCACAGAACGCACTTACTCATTTCGGTATTCACAGAAGTTAGGAGTCCTAACTTTAGTACTCCTAAATGCCTTCTGTGAATACCGAAAGCCTTAAAATTAGGATTTTTCTCTGTTTAGTAGTAGTATAGTTAGGACTCCTAACTTTAGGACTCCTAAATGCCTTCTGTGAATACCAAAAGTCTTAAAATTAGGATTTTTCTCAATTTAGTAGTCCTAAGTCTAAATTTAGGACTACTAAATTGAGAAAAATCCTAATTTTAAGACTTTCGGTATTCACAGAAGGCATTTAGGAGTCCTAAAGTTAGGAGTCCTAACTATACTACTACTAAACTGAGAAAAATCCTAATTTTAAGGCTTTCAGTATTCACAGAAGGCATTTAGGAGTCCTAAAGTTAGGAGTCCTAAATTTAGGACTACTAAATCGAGAAAAATCCTAATTTTAAGACTTTCGGTATTCACAGAAGGCATTTAGGAGTCCTAAAGTTAGGAGTCCTAACTATACTACCACTAAACTGAGAAAAATCCTAATTTTAAGACTTTCGGTATTCACAGAAGGCATTTAGGAGTCCTAAAGTTAGGACTCCTAACTTCTGTGAATACCGAAATGAGTAAGTGCCTTCTGTGAATACCAAAATGAGTAAGTGCCTTCTGTGAATACCCAAATGGTAGTAAGTTTAGGATTTTGTCTTAAGTTAGTTCTGTGAATCGGGCCCAAATACTCTACCAGCAATAAACCTGTGGAAAGAAAACTCCTAGTCACCCTCCATCTATATCGAGGTCGATAAGACCTGGTTATTGAGACTGTCCATAAACATAATCTATACAACCTATACGAATAATCAAAATATAATACACAATAATTGACAAGAAATAATATCCAACACCATGTTCAAGTTATATTGCTTTATCTAAAATTAGTCAAATGGAAATCAAGCAGCATAAATCATTTTTCTCATAGTTACCTATTCTAGCTAAATGTCAGAACGGGTCAGGACAAGTCTCTCGGTAAAGTCTCTCAAGACGAAGTCCCTTCAGCATCAATCCTCAGCAACGTAGATTCGGTACGCGGCAAAGGCAAATGGCAAGTGGCAAGACCCTCTCTAGGCTAACAATTCTTATACTGAATCGAACAAAAGAAAGATACAAAGAAAAGTTGTAATGTCCGCTGGACCGCTGAGCAGAGCGAGAAGGAAAGGATGTAACATTGCTACATTCGAAAATCTCCGCTCAGGAAAAATCACAAAATAAAGACTACGGAACAGGAACCAATAATCGCAAATGTATCTGTTAGTTCTACTTCTCCTCGGCAATGAGACCAATGCTCAGAGTCTTTCTCTAAGGCTCCTTTGTTTTCCCAAGGCTGCCAAGGACGTTCCATTTCACTCGAAGATTACCCCGGCTGCTGATGTCCTCACGGAAAATTTCATAAGGCAAGCAAGGACTGTGGTCAGCTGACTTTAGGACCATATTCAGCAGGGCTCTCTTCCATCACAGTTTTCTATTTTCAACTCGAGGCCAGGCTTACAAAATCGGCCATCTTTAACTAGGCCACCATAGGCCACAATAGACCATCTTAATTAAAAGAAACAAAAACAACGTTACCACAGCATAGTGATTAAACAGTGTTAACCCCACTAATACCCTTATGTGTATGCATCTATCTAGCACTTGCAACATAGAAAAGCATTAATTCGGAAAGCATTTTGTGCTCAAAAATAAACAGCACATAGCAACGTTTAAATATGAAAACACGCACGTTATTTGTTAAACAGCACATTTATGCGCACCCACGTGTAACTCTCTCTTGTCAGGACAAACGGATTGATTAATATAAACGCACTTGCACAAGACAAATAATTAATTATTAATAATTAATAAAATTAATATGACAAATAGACATGCCAGAGCTTCAAAAACCAGCGAATTTTCAAACAGAAAACTCTGCTCCCGCAGCAGCACTGAGTGTTGACATAGAGGGGGTGCTGACCTCAGGTGGGGGTGCTGTGTTGCAAAGGTGAATGTCGAGTATACTTTACTCTGGGCCCGATTCACAGAACTAACTTAAGACAAAATCCTAAACTTACTACCATTTTTGTATTCACAGAAGGCACTTACTCACTTCGGTATTCACAGAAGTTAGGAGTCCTAACTTTAGGACTCCTAAATGCCTTCTGTGAATACCGAAAGTCTTAAGATTAGGATTTTTCTCAGTTTAGGAGTCCTAAAGTTAGGAGTCCTAACTTTACTACTACTAAACTGAGAAAAATCCTAATTTTAAGGCTTTCGGTATTCACAGAAGGCATTTAGGAGTCCTAAAGTTAGGAGTCCTAACTTTACTACTACTAAACTGAGAAAAATCCTAATTTTAAGGCTTTCGGTATTCACAGAAGGCATTTAGGAGTCCTAAAGTTAGGAGTCCTAACTTTACTACTACTAAACTGAGAAAATTCCTAATTTTAAAGCTTTCGGTATTCACAGAAGGCATTTAGGAGTCCTAAAGTTAGGACTCCTAACTTCTGTGAATACCGAAATGAGTAAGTGCCTTCTGTGAATACCAAAATGGTAGTAAGTTTAGGATTTTGTCTTAAGTTAGTTCTGTGAATCGGGCCCCAAATGTGTAGAGTCACTGCACATGACTGGCTTTAGGGCAGTGCGACCGGTGCAGCCGCACTGGGAGTTGACCTGGAGGGGGGCGCTGACCTCAGGTGTGGGTGCTGTGTTACAGAGGTGAGTCGAGGGGTATACTTCACTCTATGTGTAAACTCATTACACCTAGGACTGGCTTTAGGGCAGTGCGACCGGTGCGGCCGCACTGGGCGCTGACCTGGAGGGGGGCGCTGACCTCAGGTGTGGGTGCTGTGTTACAGAGGTGAGTCGAGGGGTATACTTCACTCTATGTGTAGACTCATTACACCTAGGACTGGCTTTAGGGCAGTGCGACCGGTGCAGCCGCACTGGGAGTTGACTTGGAGGGAGGGCGCTGACCTCTGGTGGGGTCGCTTTGTTACAGAGCTGAATGTCGGGGTATACTTCACTCTATGTGTAGAGTCACTGCACATGACTGGCTTTATGGCAGTGCGACCGGTGTAGCTGCACTGGGAGTTGACTTGGAGGGAGGGCGCTGGCCTCAGGTGGGGGTGCTGTGTTACAGAGGTGTGTGTCGGGAACAGTACACTCTGTGTGTAGAGTCATTACACACAGGGCCGGCTTTAGGGCAGTGCGACCGGTGCGGCAGCACTGAGTGTTGACATGGAGGTGGTGCTGACCTCAGGTGGATGCGCTTAGTTTAGCAATAACTTAGGATTTAAAAGCAGCCGATGGAGAGTACTTTGTATGTCCGGATTTTAGGCAGCAATTAAAATGGCAAGATAATCTTCCTGCTAGAGAGAGAGATCAGAGTTTTGTCTAGTGGGAGTTTTGACTCCCTATAAGTTAGCGCAGAGGGTTAAGATGCCTGCTGCAAAGAACAGATCTGTATTTAAAGTGGGTAGCTGAGTGGATTATGAAAACCAGTCTTCACCAGCGATTTACAACAAGTGAAATGTATGTCAGAGAGCGTCTATGGAGAAATGACGGGCTTGTTTGCTGGGTATTTGTTGGGAATCTGAGGAGGAGGTCATGGGGTGTGCGCTAAAAATGATTGTCGCTAAAGCCGGTCCTGCTCGCAAGACAGGGGGACCGTAGAGAGGTTTTAGGGTGCCAAGAGCCTAGGTGTCTAGTTCCAGTAGGATCCAATCAGAATCCAGTTCAGTTTAGAGATCAGTTAATAGGATTCGGAGTTTGTGAATGAGAACGAAAAGATGTAAAGGATCAGCTCATTGTAAGGGCCACGGGATTCCTGTCTCCATAGCGCCGTTGCTCAATAGCTATTGTTTGCTGTCAGTGGACGGCTCCCATGACACAGGAAGCACCCCTCTAAACATTAAGGTTGTCTGATTTCCAGAGGTAACCGGACTGAAGGTTCATCGATCACCCAGGATTCGGTCCTCTGCACATGTAGACCTGGGATGGTTGGAGAGACGGTTGAAATAGCACCAGGAGAGGCACCTCTATCCGAGAGAGCGAGGCACCACACCACACGGCACCGCACCACACCCGGGCCACATTTACAATGAGGCTGTGCCACCGGAGAGTAACTTTTTGCGATGCTCCGGTGGCTCTGTGCCCTGCTCCATATTTACCAGACAGCACTAGTCCACTTTGCGTGGCTTAACGCGGCCTTTGTGAATATCGTTCCCTTTAACGCAGTGTTCGGCGCTAAAGGGGCGTGCAGTGAGTTTTGGCGTTCCCAGCAACATCCATGGCTTTTTGACGCTCCCTCAGGCTTACGAGGAATCATAACTCTGAAGAAGTGCCAAAATTGTACAAGGGGCAACAAAGAGAAATAATGAGGAGAAATACCTTTTATTTCTTCTCGTTTTTAGGTCGAGCCTAGCGTTGCAGCGCATGCGCTGTTCGCTTTGCGAGGCATGCACTATTCAGTATAGCGTGGGAGCTTCCTGGAAGCTCCACCCACTCTCCGCCCATCTTTTTCATTGGCTTAGGTCCTAAATGCTGCCTTCCGATTGGTTTTAGGCTTGTTAGTCCCTCCTCATGACAGCCATGTCCTCATTTGTATCCTTCCATGGTTACTGGCCCCTTTACTCCAAACACTATTTTCTTACCTGTCTCCCCCCGCCCCCTCCCGCAGTCTGTTACTTCTCGGCTCCCCCCCTCACCCCCCCCACTCCCATTCATGCCTTTTCGCCCCCCGCACTTCCGTTTCCAGCGCTGCCCTTTGGCAAACTCTTATAAATAAGGCCTTAAGTCATTGGGGTCTGTGAAATTGCACAATCGTGCCTCATAAAATTCCACAAACATTTTCGCAATATATGCAAAATTACACTTTCACAGGGAACAGTGGCTACCTTGAATCTAATTTTGCTTTTGTAAAGGCAATTTTGTTCACTCTATGAGTGAATTTGCCCGCTGCAGTGCGTGGTTTCGCAGGTGTTTTTAGGCGAGTGCCACCTTGTGTAAAAAGGCCTCATGTGGCGCAGGCAGGAGACAGGTTCTTGCTGGGACCTGTTCTGAGTGAACAATCTCTTGCTGGTGCTCGGAATACTTTTTTTTACACGAGGTGAGCAGTGCTTAAAAACATTTTTGTGAAATTGCTGAAAGTGAAATTGAGGAATTTTTCTAACTTTGCCAACATATTTTCAGCCAGGACCTGTTGGAACTCTGAGTCCTGGTGACAAGACAGGGCAGTTACTGCCCCTCCAGGGGGCGTCCAGGGATGCAGAAGGAGGTATCCGGAGGTTTAGCCGGGTCCACTGGGTGACAGGACCTCGGGGCTCCTGGTCCTTCTCGGTGTCTTGAGGCAGCCCTGAGGCACCTCTTCAGTGAGCCAAGCCCTGTGCGGATGGGCACACTCGGTCTCTCTCCCTGTGCGGATGGGCACACTCGGCCTCTCTCCTCTGCACACTTGGCCTCTCTCCTCTGCACGCTCAGCCTCTCTCCCTGTGCGGATGGGCACACTCGACCTCCCTCCTCTCTCTCTGCAGCCCTGTGGCACCGCTTCAGTCAGCGGAGCCCTGTGCGGATGGGCACACTCAGCCCCTCTCCTCTGCACACTCAGCCTCTCTCCCTGTGCGGATGGGCACACTCAGCCTCCCTCCTCTCCCTCTGCAGCCCCCACCTCTTCAGTCAGTGGAGCCCTGTGTGGATGGGCACACTCGGTCTCTCTCCCTGTGCGGATGGGCACACTCAGCCTCTCTCCTCTGCAGACTTGGCCTCTATCCTCTGCACACTCAGCCTCTCTCCCGGTGCGAATGGGCACACTCAGCCTCTCTCCTCTCCCTCTGCAGCCCCCACCTCTTCAGTCAGTGGAGCCCTGTGCGGATGGGCACCCTCGGCCTCTCTCCTTCATCATGTTCAGCTGGGGCCACACTGTCCCAAGTGGATGAAGAGGGGACACCCTGCAGAAAGTCCACCATCCTGCACAGCTGAGGCCACACTGTCCCAAGTGGATGGAGAGAGGAACACTGCAGGGACTCCATCATCCTGCGCAGCTGTGCCCACACTGTCCCAAGTGGATGGAGAGAGAACCCCCTGCAAGAACTCCACCATCCTGCGCAGGAGGGGCCACACTGTCCCAAGTGGATGGAGAGAAAACACCCTGCAAGAACTCCACCATCCTGCGCAGGAGGGGCCACACTGTCTCAAGTGGATGGAAAGAGGACATCCTGCAAGAACTCCACCATCCTTTGCAGCTGTGGCTACACTTTCCCAAGTGGATGAAGAGAGGACACCCTGTAAGAACTCCACTATCCTGTGCAGCAGTGGCCATACTGTCCCAAGTGGATGAAGAGAGGACACCCTGCAAGAACTCCACCATCCTGTGCAGCTGTGGCCACACTGTCCCAAGTGGATGGAGAGAGGACATTGTGCAGGGCCACCACCATCGTGTGCAGCTGGTGCCACACTGTCTCAAGCGGATGGAAAGAGGACATCCTGCAAGAACTCCACCATCCTGTGCAGCTGTGGCCACACTGTCCCAAGTGGATGGAGAGAGGACACCCTGCAAGAACTCCACCATCCTGTGCAGCTGGAGCCACACTGTCCCAAGTGGATGGAGAGAGGACATCCTGCAAGAACTCCACCATCCTGTGCAGCTGGGGCCACACTGTCCCAAGTGGATGGAGAGAGGACACCCTGCGGGGACTCCATCATCCTGCACAGCTGTGGTCACACTGTCCCAAGTGGATGGAGAGAGGACATCCTGCAAGACCTCCACCATCCTGTGCAGCTGGAGCCCACTGTCCCAAGTGGATGGAGAGAGGACCCCCTGCAAGAACTCCAGCATCCTGTGCAGCTGTGGCCACACTGTCCCAAGTGGATGGAGAGAGGAAACCCTGCAAGAACTCCACCATCCTGTGCAGCTGGAGCCACACTGTCCCAAGTGGATGGAGAGATGACATCCTGCAAGAACTCCACCATCCTGTGCAGCTGGAGCCACACTGTCCCAAGTGGATGGAGAGAGAACCCCCTGCAAGAACTCCACCATCCTGAGCAGCTGGGGCCACACTGTCCGAAGTGGATGGGGAGAGGACACCCTGCAAGAACTCCATCATCCTGTGCAGCTGAGGCCACACTGTCTCAAGTGGATGGAGAGAGGACACCCTGCAAGAACTCCACCATCCTGCGCAGCTGTGCCCACACTGTCCCAAGTGGATGGAGAGAGGACACCCTGCAAGAACTCCATCATCCTGTGCAGCTGAGGCCACACTGTCTCAAGTGTATGGAGAGAGGACACCCTGCAAGAACTCCATCATCCTGTGCAGCTGTGCCCACACTGTCCCAAGTGGATGGGGAGAGGACACCCTGCAAGAACTCCACCATCCTGAGCAGCTGGGGCCACACTGTCCGAAGTGGATGGGGAGAGGACACCCTGCAAAAACTCCATCATCCTGTGCAGCTGGAGCCACACTGTCTCAAGTGGATGGAGAGAGGACACCCTGCAAGAACTCCACCATCCTGTGCAGCCGGGGCCACACTGTCCCAAGTGGATGGAGAGAGAACCCCCTGCAAGATCTCCACCATCCTGTGCAGCTGGAGACACACTGCCCCAAGTGGATGGAGAGAGGACACCCTGCAGGGCCACCTTCATCCTGCACAGCTGTGGTCACACTGTTCCAAGAGGATGGAGAGAGGTCACCCTGCAGAAAGTCCACCATTCTGCACAGCTGGTGCCACACTGTCTCAAGTGGATGGAGAGAGGACACCCTGCAAGAACTCCACCATCCTGTGCAGCTGGAGCCACACTGTCCCAAGTGGATGGAGAGAGGACACCCTGCAAGAACTCCACCATCCTGTGCAGCTGGAGCCACACTGTCCCAAGTGGATGGATAGATGACACCCTGCAAGAACTCCACCATCCTGTGCAGCTGGGGCCACACTGCCCCAAGTGGATGGAGAGAGGACACCCTGTAGGGCCACCTTCATCCTGCACAGCTGTGGTCACACTGTCCCAAGAGGATGGAGAGAGGTCACCCTGCAGAAAGTCCACCATTCTGCACAGCTGGTGCCACACTGTCCCAAGTGGATGGAGAGAGGACATCGTGCAGGGCCACCACCATCATGTGCAGCTGTGGCCACACTGTCTCAAGTGGATGGAAAGAGGATATCCTGCAAGAACTCCACCATCCTGTGCAGCTGGAGCCACACTGTCCCGAGTGGATGGAGAGAGGACACCCTGCCAGAACTCCATCATCCTGTGCAGCTGGAGCCACACTGTCCCAAGTGGATGTAGAGAGGACACCCTGCAAGAACTCCACCATCCTGATGGAGAGAGTGGCATAATACATGCTTTAGCCCCTGGTAGGCCTGTGAAGTACCTATGCCCTTGGTACCTAAGGTACCATATACTAGGGGCTCATAAGGTACCACAGTATCCAATCACTAGTGCATCTAATATGCACACCAAGTCGTTTAGAGAGAACAGAGAGGCTGGGGCCCTGATTAGCAGGGTCCCAGCCAGACTATAGCCAGAAACCAGTGTAAACATCAGAAAAAAGTGGGGGCAACATAAGGTGCAGATTCTACTCTCCTACACCCCCCCCCAAACGCAGGGACACTAAACTAACCTTGACCAGTTGAGTCTTCGTGTTCTAAGTGGAAATACCTTGAGAGTCCATCTGCATTGGCATGTTGGGTCCCAGGTCTATGTTCCACTGCATAGTCCATCCCCTGTAGGGTAATGGACCACCTTAAAAGTTTTGGGTTTTCACCTTTCATCTGTTTGAGCCATAGGAGGGGCTTGTGGTCAGTCTGAACTATGAAGTGAGTGCCAAACAAATATGGCCTCAGCTTCTTCAGGGCCCACACCACAGCAAAGGCCTCACTTTCTGTAGCTAACCAACATTTATCTCTAGGGGTCAGCCTTCTGCTAATAAAAGCTACTGGCTGGTCTTGACCTTCATCATTCAGTTGAGACAGTACAGCTCCCACACCCAGCTCAGAAGCATCTGTTTGGACAATGAACTTTTTGGTGTAGTCTGGACTCTGTAAGATGGGGGCAGTGCACATGGCCTGCTTTAGGTCTTCAAATGCCTTCTGACAGCTAGCTGTCCACTGAACCTGTTTTGGCATTTTCTCTGAGGTAATTTCATTTAAGGGGGTCACTATAGATCTATATCCCTTAACAAACCTCCTATAGTACCAAGTCAGGCCTAAAAAGGCTCTCACCTGTGTCTGGGTGGTTGGAGCTACCTATTCCATGATGGTTTGGATTTTGCTCTGCAATGGTTGAACCTGGCCTCCACCTACAAGGTGGCCCAGGTACACAGCCTGACTCTGCCCTATCTGGAACTTAGTGACCTTGATAGTGAGGCCTGCTTTTTGCAGGGCCTCCAAGACATTTCTGAGGTGGACCAGGTGATCCTGCCAGGAGGAACTAAAGACAGCAATATCATCTTGATAAGCTGAGCAATAAGTTTCCATCCCTGCCAGAACTTTGTTCACCAACCTCTGAAAAGTGGCAGGTGGATTCTTCAATCCAAAGGGCATCACTACAAAGTGATAGTGCCCACTAGGGGTCAAAAATGCTGTTTTGGCCTTGGCATCCTCAGCTAACCTGATCTGCCAGTAGCCAGCTGTTAGGTCAAATGTACTCAGATACTTGGCTGAGGCCAAAGTATCAAACAGCTCATCTGCCCTTGGCATGGGATAGGCATCAGTCCTGGTGACTGCATTGAGGCCTCTGTAGTCTACACAAAACCTCGTTTCTTTCTTACCGCCCTGGGTATGAGGTTTGGGTACTAGGACTACTGGACTAGCCCAAGGGCTATCTGAAGGCTCAATCACACCTAACTCCAACATTTTCTGGACTTCAGTCCTGATACAGTCCCCGGCATGGTCAGGTTGCCTGTAGATTTTACTCTTGACAGGCAGACAGTCTCCAGTGTCCAACTCATGGGTGCACCAGGTAGTCTGACTAGGGGTCAGGATAAACATATGTCTGTACTGCTGCAGAACTTGTCTGCACTCAGTTTGCTGATGGTCAGTGAGGCTGCTTGCCAAAGCAACACCATCTACTGACCCATCATCAGGGTTTTGTGAGAGCAGGTCAGGGAGAGGGTCACTCTCCTCCTCCTGTTCCTCATCAGTTGCTATGAGCAAGCCCATGTCAGCCCTGTCAACATTTGGTTTGAATCTGTTGACATGGAGCACCCTCAGGGGCACCTGGGAGTTCCAAGATTCACCAAGTAGGTGACTTCTCCCTTTTGCCCATCAATTGTATGGGGGCCACTCCATTTGTCTTGGAGGGCTGCTGGGGCCACAGGCTCCAACAGCCACACTTTCTGTCCTGGCTGGTACACAGTCAGTACAGCCTTTTGGTCATGCCAAGCATTTTGTAATTCTTGGCTGGCCCCTAGGTTTTTGGTTGCCTTCCTCATGTATTTGGCCATCCTGGAGCGGAGACAAAGTACATAGTCCATCACATCCTGTTTGGGGGGTTTGAGAGGTAACTCCCAGCCCTCCTTCACCAAACATAATGGACCTCTTACAGGATGCCCAAAAAGAAGTTCAAATGGGCTGTAACCAACCCCCTTCTGCAGAACCTCTCTGTCTGCAAACAGAAGGCAGGGAAGAAGAAGGTCCCATTTTCGCCTAAGCTTTTCTGGCAGGCTGTTAATCATTCCCTTGAGGTTTTTGTTGAAATGTTCAACTAACCCATTGCACTGTGGGTGATAGGGAGTAGTGAATTTATAAGTTACACCACACTCCTTCCACATTGCTTTTAAATATCCTGACATGAAGTTGGTAACTCTGTCAGATATGACCTGCTTTGGGAAACCCATTCTGGAGAAAACTCCAATGAGGGCTTTTGCCACCACAGGGGCTGTGGTGGTCCTCAGGGGAATTGCCTCTGGGTACCTGGTGGCATGAGCCACTACCACCAGGATAACTCTGTGCCCAGATGCAGTATGAGGGTCAAGGGGACCAACAATGTCAATCCCTACTCTTTCAAAGGGTACCCCCACCACAGGTAGTGGTATCAGGGGGGCCTTTGTTGTGCCACCTGACTTGCCACTGGCTTGACAAGTGACACAGGAGCGACAAAACTCCTTTGTGTCTTCTGACATATGTGGCCAATGAAAATGTGGAACAAGCCTGTCCCAGGTCTTGTTTTGGCCCAAGTGACCTGCCAAAGGGATATCATGTGTTAATATCAAGAGGAAACCCCTAAACGTCTGAGGTATTACCAACCTCCTGGTGGCTCCAGGGGTTGGATCTCTACCCTCAGAATATAGGAGTCCCTCATCCCAATAAACTTTATGGGACCCACTAGCACTCCCAGCATCCTCAGCTGCAGCCTGCTGTCTGAGGGATTCAAGAGAGGGGCAGCACTGTTGCTCCTTACTCAGATCTTCCCTGGAAGGTCCCCCTGCCCCCAAGAACTCAACCTGATCGGGTTCAAGTCCTTCTGGGGCAGTTCCTTCTTCAGGATCTGCTTCTCCTCCCTCAAGAAGTGAATCTGCGATCTGAGACAGAGGGGAAGGCACTGCCTTAACCCTACTGCTCCTCCTCTTGGGTAGCATCTGGTCTATAGTATCAGGATCCAGAGTTCGTTCAGTGTTATGCATTTTGGCTTGTGACCTGGTCACCGAAAATACCTCTGCAGGGATGCCCAGCATCTCAGCATGAGTCCATAATTCTACTTCAGACCAGGCTGAAGTCTCCAGATCATTGCCCAACAAACATTCGACAGGGAGGTCTGCACTGACTACTACCTTGTTGAGGCCAGTTACCCCTCCCCAGGAGAAATTCACAACTGCCAGACTATGGTTGGTCCTGACATTGCTTGCATTGGTATCCTGGTACATTTCGCCCAGGATGATCTGTCCAGGGTCCACAAGATCCTCTGCCACCATGGTGACATTAGCACCTGTGTCCCTGGGGTCTGCGAAATTGCACAATCGTGCCTCATAAAATTCCACAAACATTTTCGCAATATATGCAAAATTACACTTTGACAGGGAACAGTGGCTACCTTGAATCTCATTTTGCTTTTGTAAAGGCAATTTTGTTCACTCTATGAGTGAATTTGCCCGCTGCAGTGCGTGGTTTCGCAGGTGTTTTTAGGTGAGTGCCACCTTGTGTAAAAAAGCCTCATGTGGCGCAGGCAGGAGACAGGTTCTTGCTGGGACCTGTTCTGAGTGAACAATCTCTTGCTGGTGCTCGGAATACTTTTTTTTACACGAGGTGAGCAGTGCTTAAAAACATTTTTGTGAAATTGCTGAAAGTGAAATTGAGGAATTTTTCTAACTTTGCCAACATATTTTCAGCCAGGACCTGTTGGAACTCTGAGTCCTGGTGACAAGACAGGGCAGTTACTGCCCCTCCAGGGGGCGTCCAGGGATGCAGAAGGAGGTATCCGGAGGTTTAGCCGGGTCCTCTGGGTGACAGGACCTCGGGGCTCCTGGTCCTTCTCGGTGTCTTGAGGCAGCCCTGAGGCACCTCTTCAGTGAGCCAAGCCCTGTGCGGATGGGCACACTCGGTCTCTCTCCCTGTGCGGATGGGCACACTCGGCCTCTCTCCTCTGCACACTTGGCCTCTCTCCTCTGCACGCTCAGCCTCTCTCCCTGTGCGGATGGGCACACTCGGCCTCCCTCCTCTCTCTCTGCAGCCCTGTGGCACCGCTTCAGTCAGCGGAGCCCTGTGCGGATGGGCACACTCAGCCCCTCGCCTCTGCACACTCAGCCTCTCTCCCTGTGCGGATGGGCACACTCAGCCTCCCTCCTCTCCCTCTGCAGCCCCCACCTCTTCAGTCAGTGGAGCCCTGTGTGGATGGGCACACTCAGTCTCTCTCCCTGTGCGGATGGGCACACTCAGCCTCTCTCCTCTGCACACTTGGCCTCTCTCCTCTGCACACTCAGCCTCTCTCCCGGTGAGGATGGGCACACTCAGCCTCTCTCCTCTCCCTCTGCAGCCCCCACCTCTTCAGTCAGTGGAGCGCTGTGCGGATGGGCACCCTCGGCCTCTCTCCTTCATCATGTTCAGCTGGGGCCACACTGTCCCAAGTGGATGAAGAGGGGACACCCTGCAGAAAGTCCACCATCCTGCACAGCTGAGGCCACACTGTCCCAAGTGGATGGAGAGAGGAACCCTGCAGGGACTCCATCATCCTGCGCAGCTGTGCCCACACTGTCCCAAGTGGATGGAGAGAGAACCCCCTGCAAGAACTCCACCATCCTGCGCAGGAGGGGCCACACTGTCCCAAGTGGATGGAGAGAAAACACCCTGCAAGAACTCCACCATCCTGCGCAGGAGGGGCCACACTGTCTCAAGTGGATGGAAAGAGGACATCCTGCAAGAACTCCACCATCCTTTACAGCTGTGGCTACACTTTCCCAAGTGGATGAAGAGAGGACACCCTGTAAGAACTCCACTATCCTGTGCAGCAGTGGCCATACTGTCCCAAGTGGATGAAGAGAGGACACCCTGCAAGAACTCCACCATCCTGTGCAGCTGTGGCCACACTGTCCCAAGTGGATGGAGAGAGGACATTGTGCAGGGCCACCACCATCATGTGCAGCTGGAGCCACACTGTCTCAAGCGGATGGAAAGAGGACATCCTGCAAGAACTCCACCATCCTGTGCAGCTGTGGCCACACTGTCCCAAGTAAATGGAGAGAGGACACCCTGCAAGAACTCCACCATCCTGTGCAGCTGGAGCCACACTGTCCCAAGTGAATGGAGAGAGGACATCCTGCAAGAACTCCACCATCCTGTGCAGCTGGGGCCACACTGTCCCAAGTGGATGGAGAGAGGACACCCTGCAGGGACTCCATCATCCTGCACAGCTGTGGTCACACTGTCCCAAGTGGATGGAGAGAGGACATCCTGCAAGACCTCCACCATCCTGTGCAGCTGGAGCCCACTGTCCCAAGTGGATGGAGAGAGGACACCCTGCCAGAACTCCACCATCCTGTGCAGCTGTGGCCACACTGTCCCAAGTGGATGGAGAGAGGACACCCTGCAAGAACTCCACCATCCAGTGCAGCTGGAGCCACACTGTCCCAAGTGGATGGAGAGAGGACATCCTGCAAGAACTCCACCATCCTGTGCAGCTGGAGCCACACTGTCCCAAGTGGATGGAGAGAGAACCCCCTGCAAGAACTCCACCATCCTGAGCAGCT
Source organism: Triturus cristatus (assembly GCF_964204655.1). Lineage (NCBI taxonomy): Eukaryota > Metazoa > Chordata > Amphibia > Caudata > Salamandridae > Triturus > Triturus cristatus. Next base: position 11,886,834 of record NC_140581.1, on the reverse strand, counting down.
GGGGCCACACTGTCCAAAGTGGATGGGGAGAGGACACCCTGCAAGAACTCCATCATCCTGTGCAGCTGAGGCCACACTGTCTCAAGTGGATGGAGAGAGGACACCCTGCAAGATCTCCACCATCCTGCGCAGCTGTGGCTACACTGTCCCAAGTGGATGGGGAGAGGACACCCTGCAAGAACTCCACCATCCTGAGCAGCTGGGGCCACACTGTCCGAAGTGGATGGGGAGAGGACACCCTGCAAAAACTCCATCATACTGTGCAGCTGGAGCCACACTGTCTCAAGTGGATGGAGAGAGGACACACTGCAAGAACTCCACCATCCTGTGCAGCCGGGGCCACACTGTCCCAAGTGGATGGAGAGAAAACCCCCTGCAAGATCTCCACCATCCTGTGCAGCTGGAGCCACACTGCCCCAAGTGGATGGAGAGAGGACACCCTGCAGGGCCACCTTCATCCTGCACAGCTGTGGTCACACTGTCCCAAGAGGATGGGGAGAGGTCACCCTGCCAGAACTCCACCATCCTGTGCAGCTGGAGCCACACTGTCCCAAGTGGATGGAGAGAGGACACCCTGCCAGAACTCCACCATCCTGTGCAGCTGGAGCCACACTGTCCCAAGTGGATGGAGAGATGACACCCTGCAAGAACTCCACCATCCTGTGCAGCTGGGGCCCCACTGTCCCAAGTGGATGGAGAGAGAACCCCCTGCAAGATCTCCACCATCCTGTGCAGCTGGGGCCACACTGCCCCAAGTGGATGGAGAGAGGACACCCTGCAGGGCCACCTTCATCCTGCACAGCTGTGGTCACACTGTCCCAAGAGGATGGAGAGAGGTCACCCTGCAGAAAGTCCACCATTCTGCACAGCTGGTGCCACACTGTCCCAAGTGGATGGAGAGAGGACATCGTGCAGGGCCACCACCATCATGTGCAGCTGTGGCCACACTGTCTCACGTGGATGGAAAGAGGATATCCTGCAAGAACTCCACCATCCTGTGCAGCTGGAGCCACACTGTCCCGAGTGGATGGATAGAGGACACCCTGCCAGAACTCCATCATCCTGTGCAGCTGGAGCCACACTGTCCCAAGTGGATGGAGAGAGGACACCCTGCAAGAACTCCACCATCCTGATGAGAGTGGCATAATACATGCTTTAGCCCCTGGTAGGCCTGTGAAGTACCTATGCCCTTGGTACCTAAGGTACCATATACTAGGGGCTCATAAGGTACCACAGTATCCAATCACTAGTGCATCTAATATGCACACCAAGTCGTTTAGAGAGAACAGAGAGGCTGGGGCCCTGATTAGCAGGGTCCCAGCCAGACTATAGCCAGAAACCAATGTAAACATCAGAAAAAAAGTGGGGACAACAGAAGGTGCAGATTCTACTCTCCTACACCCTCCCTCCCCAAACGCAGGGACACTAAACTAACCTTGACCAGTTGAGTCTTCGTGTTTTAAGTGGAAATACCTTGAGAGTCCATCTGCATTGGCATGTTGGGTCTCAGGTCTATGTTCCACTGTATAGTCCATCCCCTGTAGGGTAATGGACCACCTTAAAAGTTTTGGGTTTTCACCTTTTATCTGTTTGAGCCATAGGAGAGGCTTGTGGTCAGTCTGAACTATGAAGTGAGTGCCAGACAAATATGGCCTCAGCTTCTTCAGGGCCCACACCACAGCAAAGGCCTCCCTTTCTGTAGCTAACCAACATTTCTCTCTAGGGGTCAGCCTCCTGCTAATAAAAGCTACTGGCTGGTCTTGACCTTCATCATTCAGTTGAGACAGTACAGCTCCCACCCCCAGCTCAGAAGCATCTGTTTGGACAATGAACTTTTTGGTGTAGTCTGGACTCTGTAAGATGGGGGCAGTGCACATGGCCTGCTTTAGGTCTTCAAATGCCTTCTGACAGCTAGCTGTCCACTGAACCTTTTTTGGCATTTTCTCTGAGGTAATTTCATTTAAGGGGGTCACTATAGATCCATATCCCTTAACAAACCTCCTATAGTACCAAGTCAGGCCTAAAAAGGCTCTCACCTGTGTCTGGGTGGTTGGAGCTACCCATTCCATGATGGTTTGGATTTTGCTCTGCAATGGTTGAACCTGGCCTCCACCTACAAGGTGGCCCAGATACACAGCCTGACTCTGCCCTATCTGGCACTTAGTGGCCTTGATGGTGAGGCCTGCTTTTTGCAGGGTCTCCAAAACATTTCTGAGGTGGACCAGGTGATCCTGCCAGGAGGAACTAAAGACAGCAATATCATCTTGATAAGCTGAGCAATAAGTTTCCATCCCTGCCAGAACTTTGTTCACCAACCTCTGAAAAGTGGCAGGTGGATTCTTCAATCCAAAGGGCATCACTACAAAGTGATAGTGCCCACTAGGGGTCAAAAATGCTGTTTTGGCCTTGGCATCCTCAGCTAACCTGATCTGCCATTAGCCAGCTGTTAGGTCAAATGTACTCAGATACTTGGCTGAGGCCAAAGTATCAAACAGCTCATCTGCCCTTGGTATGGGATAGGCATCAGTCCTGGTGACTGCATTGAGGCCTCTGTAGTCTACACAAAACCTCGTTTCTTTCTTACCGCCCTGGGTATGAGGTTTGGGTACTAGGACTACTGGACTAGCCCAAGGGCTATCTGAAGGCTCAATCACACCTAACTCCAACATTTTTTGGACTTCAGTCCTGATACAGTCCCTGGCATGGTCAGGTTGCCTGTAGATTTTACTCTTGACAGGCAGACAGTCTCCAGTGTCCAACTCATGGGTGCACCAGGTAGTCTGACTAGGGGTCAGGATAAACATATGTCTGTACTGCTGCAGAACTTGTCTGCACTCAGTTTGCTGATGGTCAGTGAGGCTGCTTGCCAAAGCAACACCATCTACTGACCCATCATCAGGGTTCTGTGAGAGCAGGTCAGGGAGAGGGTCACTCTCCTCCTCCTGTTCCTCATCAGTTGCTATGAGCAAGCCCATGTCAGCCCTGTCAACATATGGTTTGAATCTGTTGACATGGAGCACCCTAAGGGGGGACCTGGGAGTTCCAAGATTCACCAAGTAGGTGACTTCTCCCTTTTGCCCATCAATTTTATGGGGGCCACTCCATTTGTCTTGGAGGGCTGCTGGGGCTGTGGTAAATAATTTAATTACCGGTTCTTAATTTGATGCGGAAAATCTATAATAATAGCTCAGTAAAATAAGAGGCAGAATCCGTGGTATTAGAGGTTCGGAACGGGCTTTATTCCAAAATCAATTCGAATTGATGGACTCCATATTCCATCACCACGAAGGTTCAGGAAGTGAAGGACCAACTTTATTGACAGGTAATCATTTTTATACAATAGGCATTACAGTGAAACAGATGCAGGAGGCGTAACAATTGATAACAAAGATAAAACATACATACGTAACTAAAATGGGTGTAACTGGGCGTAACTAAAGAACGTCATCAGGTATGATGTCATAAATGGGTGGTTTCATGAAAGAATTTCGCAATGTCAGCAGAAATACTTGGCAGAAATGCGCGCGCAGCAGCATGACGTGTGATTGACGTGCAACTAGGGGGTGAAGGGGACTTGACATTTAGCTCTACATGTGGAGACAGAAGTCTGGGGTTATGTCAACCTAATCCTAAATCATATCTTACATCCTATGTTTAAAGAACTATGTTATCCAAAAAAAGAGGTCTCTTAGAGTAGAATCTTATTCTATACTGACTATACTGACTGTTAGTGCGTGTACAAGCGTCTAAGTGTCTACACTAGATGCGAGGGCAGAAATCTTCCATAGTAACAGGGCTATGAATTACTTGCATAAAGACAGAGAAGCCGGGCCTTTTGCTCGGTAGCTGGAAGAATGTTTACTTAAACTACTAGACAGGAATGCATTGGATGGGGAGCGGAGCAGATAATCTCGAAGGTGAAATACAGTTTTTGGCAGGCAACAGGCTGGAGTCAGGCACCGTTAGCCGCGCAGGGAATAGGACAAAGTTCATGGATACAGATGCGAGCTCAGACTGGAGCTTTCAGAGGCAGAAGGCAGGAAAAGGCTTGATGGCAGAATCAGGGCCTACTCGCCTGGACTGTAAAATAGGATAAATGAACCATATAAAGCTGGTGGCCTTTCATACTTAGGAATAGAATATCCGGCCCATTCATGGCGGATCTGAAAGAGGACATGTTGACGGTGGACGCACATGTGTTTGCGTCTTCATAACTGGAACTGGAGGAAACATACATGTACTGGTGATTTATACATGAAACCGTCGGGGTCCAAGATAGGGGACATAACTGATCATAAAAATCCATATTTCCACATTCCCTCCTTGTCCCCTACTTGCCCTTAAGAGATATCAATCTTCATCAATCCGTTGATCTGTTCATATAGCATCATTTGTTCTTCTTTTTTCTTCTGGGATGAATGAAATCTTGGTGGTGGAATACACGATGTGGCACACAGACCACAAATCGCTGGTCCACATGGTAGGCATAAGCAGCAACTGAATAGTATGAGAAAGCCAATACCTAGGAAGGATAGGACCCTCCATCCAAAGGTTGACAATACACTCCAAAACCAACCGGACCAAGTCCAGGTGCCTGGATTCTGGTGTATCTGGCTTACAATCTTATGAAGGCGAGTTATGGCTTTATATACAGATGGCGAATTTTCTGGTATGAAAATGCAACAACTTGATCCGATGACCCTACAAGCTCCGCCCCTATCGGCCAGGATGACGTCAAGGACAAGACGATTTTGAAGCACAACAATCCGCATAGCAGACTGTTCTTCTGTTAAATTGCCTAAGGCGGAAATAGTTTCATTCACTACTGCTTCAAGGGTTCTGGTTAATCTACGTATCAGCTTACTATTGGTAACTGTACCTATATAGGGAAAGAGACCTTTATTGAAATCTGTGTATTTTTCCCATGCTGTTTCAGTGTAATCGACGATTGGGAGATCTCTCCGTTCTCTATTGTGTACTAAATGAGTATTTCTGTGATAATCAGGAGGAGCTAGGAAAACAGGTGGCAAAAGGAATCCGATGTAGCAGGTACCATCCCAATCTAGAGGCAAACGTATATATGCAGTCTGACCACATACGAAGTAGGAATGGCGAGAAGCTCTAAATGTAGACTTGCCTTGATCACTGAATTCTATTACAGTGGTGCATCTACTATGGCCCATATGTATGGAACCATTCTTTCTTACACATAATTCACCTTTAACTGGAAATACTGACATAGCGGGCAAAATTGGTGCAGCTTCAAATTCAACATTCAGGATCATGAGATTAAGCGTGAAATTCCCTAATCCATATACTTCATTTTCTAGATCAGTTCCTGTTCTTTTGGGAAGTCCCTCCTTGTTAGGGTAGCAGACTTTAAGCAAAGCTAAGTTCAGGTTTCCCCATACCCAGTTGTCTTGATAAACTGCAGAATTCGAATCTAGGGAATTAATTAAACTAAACCATGCTCCACAGGAGCCATTGTGTGTGAACGGATATGGAAAGAGAGGTAGAATTCCCTTATAGTTCTGATAGGGAGGGAGTCGGCCACATATCCAACAATTTGTAGCATTGCTAACCTGATGGGAATGATGTAACATACTAATAAAAGTGTTATTGCGCAGCGCAAATCTATAGGACAACTCATGCGGGGGTAATTCACTAAAAGAGTGTTCAGCAGTAACATTGTAAACATGTTTAGAAATAGGATAATATATGTGCAACAATATACTTGCAGCGATTATTAAAAGACTTAAGAAAAACAAAATTAATAACGTCACTGTGCAATGACTACGCAGTGATTTACAGTACGCATGTTGTTTCAACTGCATCCTTCGGTTTCTTTCTCTATTCAGGTCTAAGGGATACATGTCAGAGACAAATTCGACCGATTCACCTTGGAGAGGACTTAAACAATCAAATTGTCTGACTTATTAGACCTTAGTTTTAGTTTATATTGTTCCTGATTACTCGGTTCAACCAAAGGAAGCTTTGAGTCAATCGGTGAAGACATGCGAGGTGTATCGTTTACATCTGATTGTAGTCCATGAAATTTCTTGATATGACTTGAATGTATCCAGCCTTTGCGACCTTCGATCTTCACGGCTGTCCTTGTGGTTAGCAGTACTAGTTGAGGCGACTTCCACCTAGGGTCCAGCTGAGACTTCCGGTCAAAATTTCTCACTAACACCAAGTCCCCGGGAACTACGTCATGGGGTTTCACCTCGGAGTTGTCGGGAAAGGCTGCAGCTACCTGTGAACGACAAGATTGTAGTGCAGACATCAAGGAAGCCAAGTAATCTGTCAGCATATTACAGTCAACATCAGTTATTTTTCGTGGTATAGGCGTCCCCCACATATTTGGTGGTCTGCCAAAGACCACCTCATAAGGGGATAGCCCTGTTCGAGAGTGCGCTACCATTCTCATGTAAAAGAGTGCAACTGGTAAGGCTACTACCCAGTCGACACCTTTCTCTCTACATATTTTGGACAATCTAATTTTCAGAGTTTGATTATGTCGTTCCACGAGACCTGCTGCCTCGGGGTGTCGGACACAGTGAAACTTCCATTGATAGCCTAATAAAAGTGAAACGTGTTTCATTAGTTCGGATGAGAACGGCTGGCCGTTATCTGAGTAGACAACACGTGGTAAACCGTACCGTGGGAAGAATTCTCGAACCAACTGTTTGGCAGTAGTCGGGGCAGTGTAATCTGAAACCGGGTATGCCTCTGTCCAACGGGAAAGAGCACAGACAACTACGAGAACATATTTGAATCCTCGACATCGTTCCATCTGGATATAATCCATCTGGAGGACTTCAAAAGGGTGATCAGGAGGCTGAAATCCACTTTGTTCTACGGGAATGCTTTTACCTGGGTTAAACTGACAACAGATCATACAGGTACGAACTTTTTGTTTAGCTGCTGCTCGTAAATGTTTGTTGAACCAAATGTGTTGAATGCTGTCTAGCATAGCTTTTTCTCCTAGGTGCGCTGGACTATGTACAGTATTAATGATAATTTGGACCATTGAATCAGGAAGGAACCACACAGATTTTTCCTTCGTCATCCATCCTTGATCCGTTTGGATCCCTCCTAATTCAGTCCATTTCTTTATTTCATCTGGTGTAGCATGTGTCTGTATGTCAATTACGTCAAGAGCGGGATCCTTAACCATCATGCAATGTGTTGGTGTTGGAACTATTGTCTTTGTCATGTCAGATGTGTGAGTTTGAGCAGTCTGTTTAGCTGTTCTGTCAGCTAGATCATTGCCTTGGGAAATGATATCAGTAACTTTCGTATGAGCTTTACATTTCATAATTGATATTGCAGTGGGTAGATGTATTGCATCTAATAAGGCATGAATGAGGGGTCCGTGCTGAATGTGGGCACCGTGAGAAGTTAAATAACCTCTCTCTCGCCACAGCACGCCGAAGTCATGTACAACTCCGAATGCATAACGTGAATCAGTGTATATGTTGACTTTTTTATTTGTGGCTTGAATACAGGCTTGTGTCAGAGCGATGAGCTCTGCTGCTTGAGCTGACAAGGTATTTATGCAATTTGTTTCAATGATTTCAGTGTCTGTTGTGACTGCGTAAGCGGCCACTAACTCTCCTGTACTTGTTCTCATACATGAACCATCTACATACAACGTCAGGTCTGGATCTGACAATGGGACGTCTGTCAAGTCTTGTCTAGGTTTCGTCGTGATAGTAATAACTTCAATACAATCATGTGCTAGTGGGTCTGTTCCGTTTACTGGTAACAGTGTGGCAGGATTCAATGTACTACAACGTCTGATTTCTATGTGTGGCTGAAACAATGTTAATTCGTAACCGGTGAGTCTTGCTATAGTCAAGTGTTGTGTTTGTGTGCGGTTCAAGAGAACCTCTACTGCATGTGGTACTTGTACCGTCAATTGGTGTCCTAACACTATGGCATCGCTTTGTCGGATTGCTAAAGCTGTCGCTGCCACTGATTTCAGGCACGCAGGCAGAGCCTGAGCTACGGGATCTAATGTACTAGAAAAATAAGCACATGGTTTGTGTGATCCTGCTTGTTCCTGTGTGAGTACTGACAAGGCAGTACCTTCGCGTTCTGTAACAAAGAGTGTAAACTGTTTATTGTAACATGGTGTTGCTAAAACAGGTGCTTGACATAAAGCTTTCTTTAGGCTTTCAAAAGCTTGTGTATGTTCCTGAGTCCAAGGGAGGACAGTCGATGTGGCTGCCTCCTGTGTTGTCAACTGAATGAGTGGTTTTTCTAGAAATGCATACTGCGGGATCCACTGCCTACAATATGAAGTGAGGCCTATAAAAGCCCGCACCTCCTTTTGTGTCTTGGGTATTGGTATGTTAGCAATTAACTGGATGCGATCGGGTGTAAGCTGCCTTCCCTCCTTGGACAGCGAGTGCCCAAGGTAAACAACTCGCTGGACACAGAATTGCAGCTTAGAAGGGGACACCTTGTGCCCCTTTTCGGCCAAAAATTGTAAAACCGTCAGTGAGGCTTTTTCACATTCAGGTTCGCTTCTAGCGGTGATCAGCAGATCATCGACATATTGAAGCAGGGCAGTGTTGACTGGCATGTGGATACTATCAAGTTCTCGTTTCAGTGCTTGGCTATAGATGCTGGGGCTTTCTGTGAATCCTTGAGGTGCGCGTGTGAATTTAAAGCTTCGTCCATTTAAACTAAATCCGAACAAGTATTGGCTTTCCGGATCTATTGGGACGCTGAAAAAGGCATTCTTGAGATCAATTACAGTAAAGAATGTTGCTTCGGAATCAATGACTGTCAATAATGAAGAAATGTCTGGGACTACGGGATATTGTGGTACAATACATTTATTTAATTCGCGCAGATCAATAACCAATCGATATACTGGCGGGGCTTTTGGATCAGTTCGTTTAAGAATCGGAATTATCGGGGAATTACATACATTGGAGTCGGTTTCCACAACCACTCCTTGGGTAATAAGTTCGTCAATGATTTGCAGTAAAGCCACTACAGCATCTGGGGGTAACTTGTATTGTCGCATTCGTGGTAGTACCACTCCTGCCTTTAGTGTGACTCGATATGGGGTAATGTTCATGCAACCAACATCTGTAGGGCCTTGTGCCCATAAATGTGTGGGTAAAGTCTGCAGTCGGTGATCCATGTCTCGGGACACGTAGTGCCCTTTGAAATCACGTAAAAACAATCTTACTCCTTCCGGAGAACAACATATTATAGCTCCTAGAGCTTTCAATGTTTTTATACCTAACAGGTTTTCTGGACATGATTTAGTAAGCAATAAATCTGTAGTTCGTGTCAAGGGACCAATCGTAAGGGGAAGAGGCTGTGATACTTCGTTAATGATAGGTTTTCCTGAAAAGCCAAGGGAAATATTCTGTGAGCCTGAGAGGGGTGCCCCTGGAACTTCACTACGTTTTATGGTTTACCCCTGGTCGGTCTTGATTTCTGATCACACAGTTTATGAGGAAACGTAACAGTTCCCCCTGTATTTCCACTTTCTGGTACTCCATGGCTCTGTTAATACTCTCAGAATCTCGCCCTGACTGGACAAAGTGATATATATTTTCTAAATGTGTAGTCATTCCTGGTAGCCTCCCTAAATATATTGCAGCTCGTCGGATACGTAATGATGCCAGCAGCATTTCTTCCCCTTTTCCGGGCACAGGGTCATATCTACAATCTATTAGGAGTTCCTTGAGCATGTCGGGAGTTACTAGTTTGGGCGTACGTTGGTGGGCTAATTCTTGAAAGGAAAGTTTATTTACTCTGGGTGGCGTGGAAAAAATGTTTGATGTACCTCCGGTAGCACCACCTGGGGTGCTGGGTGTGAAAGGATTTGTTGAACGTGATATAGCAACCATAGGTGTGGATACAGATGTAGAAACAGATGTGCTTGCCGGAACTTGTGTCGGAGTTTGCTGTTGCGGAGGTACAGACGGAGGAGGGTCTTGGCGTTGAACCCCCTCGGCAGGCGGTCTATGTGGCGCAGTATTAGCATACTCGGGAGCTGCGTCGTCTAAATAAGAGGAAAGGAAAACATCTTCTGCGGTTCTGGGATGCCCTTTGGGATGTGCTTTTATCGGAAACAATGGGGGTGGCAAGTCTTTTGGTATCTCCGGAGTAGCCTTAGGTAATCCTTCGGCCAGAAGAGGATACATACCATTCATAAGGGCATTTCTTTGTCTGTCTACTTGTTCTGACTTTACTCGAGTACCTTCTTCAATTAATATATTTTCTCGGACTTTATTTGAATTCTCCTTACTTTTCTCTTCCTGTCTGAGCGCTTTTTCTGTACGTCTATATGATTCTTTACGCCATAATTCAATGGCATCTTTCTGTGACTGTCTAGCTTTCTTTTTCCATAATTCTTCCTCTACTTTCATGATGCAATCTGCATCCCAGGTCCCAGCTGCGGGCCACCTCTGACTTTCTGGTAATTCCTTGGTGTAGTCTACCCATAAATCAAGAAATAATATGGCGTCCAGGCCATGTTTATGATACATGAAGTACCCTGGAGTGTCCCTAGGAGGAATGGGAACAGCTTCTTCGAGTACCCCTTTTCTAGTTTTGATCTGTCTTAATTTCGAAAAGAGCGGCATATTGAGAACTGATCTGATACCTAATTTTGAACACGTTTAATACCACAAAACACAATAATGAACAGTCATTCACACCACAATATGCAGAACGTATTTAAAACATTTTAACATTTAACATTTAATGAATAAACAATGATGGCCATTTAGGGAACTAGTCACTAAGCATAATACTCGGTACTAACTAGATAATTCTGAATTATATACTAGACATACTTAATATACTGCTAAACAGTACAGATACACTGCTGAAACAGTGCAGACCGGATTTGTGTACCCAAACCCGTCTTGACCGGCACAAACTATGTGCACGTCAGAACGCCTCCCCGACAATGGTACTCACCGGGTAGCTCGGAACAGAAGGCCTCGGAACTGAACTGAACTGGACTTGAACCGGACTGGACTCGACTCGAAACTTCGGAAACTTCGGAAACTGGTGGGCCTCTGTATACCTCGGATCTTGCTCTCTCAGCTAGGCTCTGGTCGGGATACTTCGCACTTCTCACCGCCTCGTCTGGGTGTTGATCGCAGCCTCAGTTACCCCCGCTCGGCAGGAGGGAGATACAGGAAATCCTGTGGGTACGCGTTGTTGTCCGTCCAGCTGTGACAGGAGACCGGGCCTGCAACGCACCTCCGGCGCGTGAGATGAGAAAGTGTCCCTATTCGGGCGCCATATATGTGGTAAATAATTTAATTACCGGTTCTTAATTTGATGCGGAAAATCTATAATAATAGCTCAGTAAAATAAGAGGCAGAATCCGTGGTATTAGAGGTTCGGAACGGGCTTTATTCCAAAATCAATTCGAATTGATGGACTCCATATTCCATCACCACGAAGGTTCAGGAAGTGAAGGACCAACTTTATTGACAGGTAATCATTTTTATACAATAGGCATTACAGTGAAACAGATGCAGGAGGCGTAACAATTGATAACAAAGATAAAACATACATACGTAACTAAAATGGGTGTAACTGGGCGTAACTAAAGAACGTCATCAGGTATGATGTCATAAATGGGTGGTTTCATGAAAGAATTTCGCAATGTCAGCAGAAATACTTGGCAGAAATGCGCGCGCAGCAGCATGACGTGTGATTGACGTGCAACTAGGGGGTGAAGGGGACTTGACATTTAGCTCTACATGTGGAGACAGAAGTCTGGGGTTATGTCAACCTAATCCTAAATCATATCTTACATCCTATGTTTAAAGAACTATGTTATCCAAAAAAAGAGGTCTCTTAGAGTAGAATCTTATTCTATACTGACTATACTGACTGTTAGTGCGTGTACAAGCGTCTAAGTGTCTACACTAGATGCGAGGGCAGAAATCTTCCATAGTAACAGGGCTATGAATTACTTGCATAAAGACAGAGAAGCCGGGCCTTTTGCTCGGTAGCTGGAAGAATGTTTACTTAAACTACTAGACAGGAATGCATTGGATGGGGAGCGGAGCAGATAATCTCGAAGGTGAAATACAGTTTTTGGCAGGCAACAGGCTGGAGTCAGGCACCGTTAGCCGCGCAGGGAATAGGACAAAGTTCATGGATACAGATGCGAGCTCAGACTGGAGCTTTCAGAGGCAGAAGGCAGGAAAAGGCTTGATGGCAGAATCAGGGCCTACTCGCCTGGACTGTAAAATGGGATAAATGAACCATATAAAGCCGGTGGCCTTTCATACTTAGGAATAGAATATCCGGCCCATTCATGGCGGATCTGAAAGAGGACATGTTGACGGTGGACGCACATGTGTTTGCGTCTTCATAACTGGAACTGGAGGAAACATACATGTACTGGTGATTTATACATGAAACCGTTGGGGTCCAAGATAGGGGACATAACTGATCATAAAAATCCATATTTCCACAGGGCCACAGGCTCCAACAGCCACACTTTCTGTCCTGGCTGGTATACAGTCAGTACAGCCTTTCGGTCATGCCAAGCTTTTTGTAATTCTTGGCTGGCCCCCAGGTTTTTGGTTGCCTTCCTCATGTATTTGGCCATCCTGGAGCGGAGACCAAGTACATAGTCCATCACATCCTGTTTGGGGGGTTTGAGAGGTAACTCCCAGCCCTCCTTCACCAAACATAATGGACCTCTTACAGGATGCCCAAACAGAAGTTCAAATGGGCTGTAACCAACCCCCTTCTGCGGAACCTCTCTGTCTGCAAACAGAAGGCAGGGAAGAAGAAGGTCCCATTTTTGCCTAAGCTTTTCTGGCAGGCCGTTAATCATTCCCTTGAGGTTTTTGTTGAAATGTTCAACTAACCCGTTGCACTGTGGGTGATAGGGAGTAGTGAATTTATAAGTTACACCACACTCCTTCCACATTGCTTTTAAATATCCTGACATGAAGTTGGTAACTCTGTCAGATATGACCTGCTTTGGGAAACCCATTCTGGAGAAAACTCCAATGAGGGCTTTTGCCACCACAGGGGCTGTGGTGGTCCTCAGGGGAATTGCCTCTGGGTACCTGGTGGCATGAGCCACTACCACCAGGATAACTCTGTGCCCAGATGCAGTATGAGGGTCAATGGGACCAACAATGTCAATCCCTACCCTTTCAAAGGGTACCCCCACCACAGGTAGTGGTATCAGGGGGGCCTTTGTTGTGCCACCTGACTTGCCACTGGCTTGACAAGTGACACAGGAGCGACAAAACTCCTTTGTGTCTTCTGACATATGTGGCCAATGAAAATGTGGAACAAGCCTGTCCCAGGTCTTGTTTTGGCCCAAGTGACCTGCCAAAGGGATATCATGTGTTAAGATCAAGAGGAAACCCCTAAACGTCTGAGGTATTACCAACCTCCTGGTGGCTCCAGGGGTTGGATCTCTACCCTCAGAATATAGGAGTCCCTCATCCCAATAAACTTTATGGGACCCACTAGCACTCCCAGCATCCTCAGCTGCAGCCTGCTGTCTGAGGGATTCAAGAGAGGGGCAGCACTGTTGTTCCTTACTCAGATCTTCCCTAGAAGGGCCCCCTACCCCCAAGAACTCAACCTGATCAGGTTCAAGTCCCTCTGGGGCAGTTCCTTCTTCAGGATCTGCTTCTCCTCCCTCAAGAAGTGAATCTGTGATCTGAGACAGAGGGGAAGGCACTGCCTTAACCCTACTGCTCCTCCTCTTGGGTAGCATCTGGTCCATAGTTTCAGGATCCAGAGCTCGTTCAGTGTTATGCATTTTGGCCTGTGACCTGGTCACCGAAAATACCTCTGCAGGGATGCCCAGCATCTCAGCATGAGTCCATAATTCTACTTCAGACCAGGCAAAGTCTCCAGATCATTGCCCAACAAACATTCGACAGGGAGGTCTGCACTGACTACTACCTTGTTGAGGCCAGTTACCCCTCCCCAGGAGAAATTCACAACTGCCAGACTATGGTTGGTCCTGACATTGCTTGCATTGGTATCCTGGTACATTTCGCCCAGGATGATCTGTCCAGGGTCCACAAGATCCTCTGCCACCATGGTGACATTAGCACCTGTGTCCCTAAATGCCAAAGCCCGTTTGCCATTTATTACAGGCTGCTGTTTGTATTTTCCCAGATTACTGGGGCTCACTAGGAAGGACATATCAATGTCTCCATCACAAATCAGCAATGCCTGAGTGGGTACTCTGACTAGGCCAGAGTCCACTTCAGAACCCAGGGTCAACCCTACTACACCCTTATTCTGAGTACCACCTCCACCAGTAGCTGAACTAGGGGGAACAGTTGCCTTAGGGGCAGGAGTGGTGGTGGTTTGGTCTTTGGACTTGTTACAATCAGAGGTCCAGTGCCCTTTCTGCTTACAGAATTTGCACCAGGGCTTCTTTTGGCCTTTTCCCTTTGCAGATTGTGACTCCCCACCAGATGCAGATTTTTGGGGCCCTTGTGAAGACTTCTGGTCTTTTGACTTATCCCCACCTTTCTCAGAGCCCTTAGAATCCTGCTTCTTGGTATCGCCCCCTTGGTTCTGGTTTTTCTGCCTCACCCTGGTTCTGACCCATTTGTCTGCCTTCTTTCCCAATTCTTGGGGAGAGGTCAGATCAGAGTCCACCAGGTATTGATGCAACAACTGGCTCTGGCAATTATTAAGGATCTGTTCTCTCATCATAAGATTATACAATCCTTTAAAATCAGTAACTCTACTGCCAACCAGCAAACCCTCCAGAGCCTTGGTTGCACAATCTACAAAGTCAGTCCAGTCCTGAGTCTGTGTTTTCTGTGTGTCTCTGAACTTCAACGTGTACTGCTCAGTGGTTAAGCCAAACCGATCTATCAGTGCACTCTTCAGGACTTCATAGTCATCAGCATCCTCTTCTCTAACAGTGAGGAGCTTGTCTCTACCTTTATCTGCAAAGGAGAGCCACAAGATTGCTGCCCATTGCTTTTGGGGGACCCGTTGTACTCTACAAGCCCTTTCCATAGCAGTTACCCATTTGTGGATATCATCCCCACTCTGGTAGGGAGGAACAACCTTGTACAGGTTCCTATGGTCTGGAATGCAATCTCTGACTCTAGGGACACTGTTGCTGCCACCAGGGGGTTCTATACACTCTCTTCTAGAAGCTCTCTGGAGCTCAAAGGCTTCTTTATCTAATGCCAACTGCTTGGTTTTGAGGGCAAATCTTGCTTCCTCATACTGCAGCAGTTTGTACATTCTTTCAGAGGAGGTATCCCTTCTAGGAAGGTATAAGTTCCTCTGCTGGACAGATTCTCTGCCAGAGTGGTAGGAGTGGACAGATTCCCTGGAAGGGGGTCCAAGCCTCTCCTCCACTTAGTCAGTTCTCTTAGGGAGCATCCCTCTGTCCTTTACAGATCACTGTGGATCTGGCCATTTAACCACAGAGTCCTGGTCATCTTGATTTCCATTATCTGACCCAGAGACCATGATTGACCCACCCCCTGATTCAGACCTATTAGCTCCTAGAGCTAATCTAAGATCATCTGCTGTCAGCAGATCTATCAGGTGTCGTGTGGAGGGACTCTGTCCTAGCTTCAGGTGCCTTGCAGCACACATGGCCTTCAAGTCAAAGAAAGTCATGTCCTTATAATTAGGCTGAGTGGACCCACTGGTTCCACCCTTTGAGGACATTCTAGTGTTGTGCAGTGTTGTACTACCTACACTAGTTTGTGGCCTACTGATCCTAGCTTCAGCAGTAGAAAGGGTGTGCTATCCCTTCACTCACAGCTCTAAGTTCAGTAGAACTTATTGATACTAAGCTTGACTTTATATGTACCTTGAGTACCTATAGTGGTTTTCAGTTAGTAATTCAAATAGAGATTTTCTGGTAAAACAATGGCAAGCTGGAATCCCACACGCTGCCCACCAATGTGAGAAGTTGGCCTGGTATATGCTGGTCACTAGTTAAAGTGGCCACCTTGCACCAGTACAATTCGACTCTTATGGTAGATAGGTTTAAGACAACCTTTTCAAGAAAGCTATCCTAGTGGTAGCTGTGGAGAGCAGCTTTCAGGCTAAGTCTTTAGAGGAATGTAAAGCAGCTTGTTTTACCTTATAATCTATTGAATTACTCAATGAAAGGACACCACAAAGGTATATATATCAAATATATATGTATTTATTACTAGACACACTATACTAATCTCTTTATGAGATTAGAAGTCAGGAACATATGCACAAATCAATGTTTCACAATAAATTAAGCACAAATATGGCTGGGGCCCTAGGGGTGTACCAGACCATATACTAAAAAAGAGACTTAAGAACAACGACTTGAGAAGGGACAAGGCCTGAGGCCTTCAGAAGCGCTGGGGCCTCACTAATTCACCCAAGGCAGGTAAGTAAAGGACCCACGGGAGACGCATGCAATGTGAGAACACAGCCGCGGATCCCAATTGACTTCTATGGAGCAAGTCGCGGTTGGAATTTTAAAGTTTTATGATACTTCGGGAGAGTCTACAAGCAAGTCACTTACAGGGTAAGTAGTTCTAGAGCCAACACACACAGGAGCACTGTAGTGCTGGAGTTACCTCACCCACAGAAGCCGGGTGCATAGGTGTCTTTTGGTGTCGGGTTGCGGCGTCGTTTTCAATGGGGGCCAAAGAAGACTTGCTGCTTGTGAAGACAGGAGAAGTGTCCGGTGGAATCCAAGCCTGGATTCAGAAGAAGGAAGACCTGAAAGCAGAGTGGACAGTGTTAAAAGTCACTTGGTAGTGACCCGGCGCAAGGAAGCTGGATGCCCACAGTTGTCGGGTGATTTCAGGTGATACACGGTGTCTTGACTCTTCAGCCACGAGGTCCAGGAGGCGTCGACGACAACCAGGAGCTGGATTCGGCGTGACCCACAAAGTCTGCAGCTTACTGCGGTATCGGTGACCAGATTGGAGCCAATAAGCCAAGCAAGTCTTGTGGAAAGGACAAAAAGTCAGCTGTGCAGACCAGCAAGGTCTGAGAGACTCACCCAGCAAGGGTAAGTCTGGGCAGGCCTGGAGTAACCAGGGGAGTCCTTTAGAACTGTAGTAAAGTCTTCTGGCGACCCATAAGCCAACCAGCAAGGGATCGCGAATACGCCTCGGGAGGATTCACTCAACAGGGGCCCAAGGTCACTCAGGACGGGGTAGGCCTCTGATCTTCAGTGGAAATCCTGCTGGAGGATTGGACCACACGTGGCCCATTGCACAAGTTCAGAGAACGTCGTGAAGGGGTTGTACTCGAAAATAGTGCACGGTACACAGGGATTGCGGTTCCTCGTCACTCGTGGGGTCCACTTGCCTCAGCGTCGCTGGGGACTTACAATGGCCTTAGAGAAGTCAGGAAATCCTCTTCCTGGGATGCAGAGACTTCGGACTTCGGCAGGAGTGGGAAAGTTTGCGACAGTTGATGCAAAGTTTTGGTGCCTGCCAAGCAGGGGAGTCACTCCTTGACTCCAAGGGAGATTCTTCCGTCTTCCAGAGGTAGTGGAACTTTGAAGGTCCAGGATTCTTCTTCAGAGCGTCGTCCAGGGATATCTAGTTTGCAATGGCAAGGAATCCCTTACTTTTACTCGAAGAAAGGGAGGGACTAGCTCTATGACCCCACCTATGGGAGGGTCAGGGGAGTGGGTGGCTACACCCACTTCCCTTTGTCCAGTTTCACCCCAGAGCAGGGACAGGTAGCCCCTGAGCCGGTTTGAGCTGGCATATGCACAGAGGAGCCTACTGCTCCACCAGTGCAGGACTTCAAAGCACTCTAGGAGTGCACCCACCCAGCCCCACTACACTAAATCCTGTCTGGAAGTTGGTGACACCTCCCTGTGGCAGGATGCCTATTGTTGGGCCTCCTCCACTGCGAGTTTCAGTCAGCAGCAGGAGGGCAGCCCAGTGTTTGTGACTGGTGGCATCCATTTTGTGATGCCAGGGCTCTTCAGGATTGTACAGTGTTTCCACAGTAGGTACATGTCTATCCCTCTAGAAGGGTGGGATCATACTCCCACACCAGTTACTGGTGTGGGGGTATGATTCCAAAGCGTTTGACACCAAACACGACATGTTTTGATGCAGCCATTCCAAAGTTGGCATTAACCGTGAGGTTCAAATGCACTTAAGAGTATATGGTTTGACCGCATTCACAAAGAGCCCCCAAGAATAGACTCTTAGAGCTGCAGAGGGGCCCTGCTCAGGCAGAGGCACCCCTCACATGGAAACCAAGCACCCTGCCCTCAGGATTGATAGGGCCTGCCTTAGGGGTGACTGATAGGTTTAAATGTGTGTGCAGGGTGAGATATAGTGAACCTATATTTCTGTGAGGAGTGCTAACACTACCTCACCCAGGTTGCAGTAGTAGGCCTGTGGTGTCAGATTTAGTCTGCTTCCCAGGGGCGGCATAATACATGCTTCAGCCCCTGGTAGGCCTGTGAAGTACCTATGCCCTTGGTACCTAAGGTACCATATACTAGGGGCTCATAAGGTACCACAGTATCCAATCACTAGTGCATATAATATGCACACCAAGTCGTTTAGAGAGAACAGAGAGGCTGGGGCCCTGATTAGCAGGGTCCCAGCCAGACTATAGCCAGAAACCAGTGTAAACATCAGAAAAAAAGTGGTGGCAACATACGGTGCAGATCCTACTCTCCTACACCCCCTTTAATTTACTGTGGGGCAGACACAGATTTACTCCCCGGTTCACTTTACTAGTCAGTTTCTTCAGTTATTAGCTCTATTAGTTTTCTGATCTGGGTTAATACACTTATTGTTTTGTGTAGTCATTGTAACTTAGGATTCCCTGCTCATATGTTTGTTTTCCTTGGAATTTCGATTTTATCGATTATTGTATTAGGGATGCCCTATCATTTTTGACTTTTGATGGTTTCATAAACTAAGTCCAATCAATATATTAATTCTGGATTGGCCACATAAACTCATTGTTATAATTGTAACTTATGGGACCCCTAATGCCTGCCCATATGTTTGTTTTCCTCAGGAATTCTGATTTAATCGAATATTGAATTAGCGACGCCCAATCTTGGGGCGCATTTCATTGAGAATTTTGGAAGTTACCACACCAAGGGGTGAGGAAGCCACGTACGGGCTCCTGATCAAATCCCTACTACCAGAGCATGGTCGTGTGACAGAGGTTACCGGCCCACCTTGGATCTTCTACATACTTTAGATGCCGTCCTGGCACCAGCATTAGGTCAGTGTCTCCACTACGTCCTTACTTATACCACTGTGAGTATCGCAGCGCCCTAGTAATTAAACACTCTCTATCCCCAGGTTGCTTCACCCCGTCCTGAAGAAGACTCGCAGCAGAGGTCCAAAAACACCCTCCTTGCATTAGCTGAGTCGAAACGTCGACGCTCCCTGCCCTGACAAGGTAGCTGCTGCTGCGAGAGCGCTTGCGCGTTTTTGCAGTAAAACTGCTGTTTTAAAAACGTTATATATTCTTTTTGTTTGTTTTGGTCATTTTGACCCTTTTTTAAATTGCCCCTTACCTGCACCTTAAATTGTGCCCCTTCACCGCCGTTTTGGCGGGTCTGGTCCTGGGGTGGGTGCCTGGTTCGTTTTTGGCGGACATCTTGGAGTGGGGTGAGTGGAGTGAGGCTTTTCCACCTGACAGCGCTTGAATGCACATGTGACGCCTGGGAACACCTATTTAGGGCGAGTCCCTCCTGCTTTCAGCCCCTGACAAGGTAGCTGCTGCTGCGAGAGCGCTTGCGCGTTTTTGCAGTAAAACTGCTGTTTTAAAAACGTTATATATTCTTTTTGTTTGTTTTGGTCATTTTGACCCTTTTTTAAATTGCCCCTTACCTGCACCTTAAATTGTGCCCCTTCACCGCCGTTTTGGCGGGTCTGGTCCTGGGGTGGGTGCCTGGTTCGTTTTTGGCGGACATCTTGGAGTGGGGTGAGTGGAGTGAGGCTTTTCCACCTGACAGCGCTTGAATGCACATGTGACGCCTGGGAACACCTATTTAGGGCGAGTCCCTCCTGCTTTCAGCCCCTGACAAGGTAGCTGCTGCTGCGAGAGCGCTTGCGCGTTTTTGCAGTAAAACTGCTGTTTTAAAAACGTTATATATTCTTTTTGTTTGTTTTGGTCATTTTGACCCTTTTTTAAATTGCCCCTTACCTGCACCTTAAATTGTGCCCCTTCACCGCCGTTTTGGCGGGTCTGGTCCTGGGGTGGGTGCTTGGTTCGTTTTTGGCGGACATCTTGGAGTGGGGTGAGTGGAGTGAGGCTTTTCCACCTGACAGTGCTTGAATGCACATGTGACGCCTGGGAACACCTATTTAGGGCGAGTCCCTCCTGCTTTCAGCCCCTGACAAGGTAGCTGCTGCTGCGAGAGCGCTTGCGCGTTTTTGCAGTAAAACTGCTGTTTTAAAAACGTTATATATTCTTTTTGTTTGTTTTGGTCATTTTGACCCTTTTTTAAATTGCCCCTTACCTGCACCTTAAATTGTGCCCCTTCACCGCCGTTTTGGCGGGTCTGGTCCTGGGGTGGGTGCCTGGTTCGTTTTTGGCGGACATCTTGGAGTGGGGTGAGTGGAGTGAGGCTTTTCCACCTGACAGCGCTTGAATGCACATGTGACGCCTGGGAACACCTATTTAGGGCGAGTCCCTCCTGCTTTCAGCCCCTGACAAGGTAGCTGCTGCTGCGAGAGCGCTTGCGCGTTTTTGCAGTAAAACTGCTGTTTTAAAAACGTTATATATTCTTTTTGTTTGTTTTGGTCATTTTGACCCTTTTTTAAATTGCCCCTTACCTGCACCTTAAATTGTGCCCCTTCACCGCCGTTTTGGCGGGTCTGGTCCTGGGGTGGGTGCCTGGTTCGTTTTTGGCGGACATCTTGGAGTGGGGTGAGTGGAGTGAGGCTTTTCCACCTGACAGCGCTTGAATGCACATGTGACGCCTGGGAACACCTATTTAGGGCGAGTCCCTCCTGCTTTCAGCCCCTGACAAGGTAGCTGCTGCTGCGAGAGCGCTTGCGCGTTTTTGCAGTAAAACTGCTGTTTTAAAAACGTTATATATTCTTTTTGTTTGTTTTGGTCATTTTGACCCTTTTTTAAATTGCCCCTTACCTGCACCTTAAATTGTGCCCCTTCACCGCCGTTTTGGCGGGTCTGGTCCTGGGGTGGGTGCCTGGTTCGTTTTTGGCGGACATCTTGGAGTGGGGTGAGTGGAGTGAGGCTTTTCCACCTGACAGCGCTTGAATGCACATGTGACGCCTGGGAACACCTATTTAGGGCGAGTCCCTCCTGCTTTCAGCCCCTGACAAGGTAGCTGCTGCTGCGAGAGCGCTTGCGCGTTTTTGCAGTAAAACTGCTGTTTTAAAAACGTTATATATTCTTTTTGTTTGTTTTGGTCATTTTGACCCTTTTTTAAATTGCCCCTTACCTGCACCTTAAATTGTGCCCCTTCACCGCCGTTTTGGCGGGTCTGGTCCTGGGGTGGGTGCCTGGTTCGTTTTTGGCGGACATCTTGGAGTGGGGTGAGTGGAGTGAGGCTTTTCCACCTGACAGCGCTTGAATGCACATGTGACGCCTGGGAACACCTATTTAGGGCGAGTCCCTCCTGCTTTCAGCCCCTGACAAGGTAGCTGCTGCTGCGAGAGCGCTTGCGCGTTTTTGCAGTAAAACTGCTGTTTTAAAAACGTTATATATTCTTTTTGTTTGTTTTGGTCATTTTGACCCTTTTTTAAATTGCCCCTTACCTGCACCTTAAATTGTGCCCCTTCACCGCCGTTTTGGCGGGTCTGGTCCTGGGGTGGGTGCCTGGTTCGTTTTTGGCGGACATCTTGGAGTGGGGTGAGTGGAGTGAGGCTTTTCCACCTGACAGCGCTTGAATGCACATGTGACGCCTGGGAACACCTATTTAGGGCGAGTCCCTCCTGCTTTCAGCCCCTGACAAGGTAGCTGCTGCTGCGAGAGCGCTTGCGCGTTTTTGCAGTAAAACTGCTGTTTTAAAAACGTTATATATTCTTTTTGTTTGTTTTGGTCATTTTGACCC
This sequence comes from Triturus cristatus, assembly GCF_964204655.1. Classification (NCBI taxonomy): domain Eukaryota; kingdom Metazoa; phylum Chordata; class Amphibia; order Caudata; family Salamandridae; genus Triturus; species Triturus cristatus. The sequence continues at coordinate 11,864,795 of NC_140581.1, read as the reverse complement.
TTTTTTAAATTGCCCCTTACCTGCACCTTAAATTGTGCCCCTTCACCGCCGTTTTGGCGGGTCTGGTCCTGGGGTGGGTGCTTGGTTCGTTTTTGGCGGACATCTTGGAGTGGGGTGAGTGGAGTGAGGCTTTTCCACCTGACAGTGCTTGAATGCACATGTGACGCCTGGGAACACCTATTTAGGGCGAGTCCCTCCTGCTTTCAGCCCCTGACAAGGTAGCTGCTGCTGCGAGAGCGCTTGCGCGTTTTTGCAGTAAAACTGCTGTTTTAAAAACGTTATATATTCTTTTTGTTTGTTTTGGTCATTTTGACCCTTTTTTAAATTGCCCCTTACCTGCACCTTAAATTGTGCCCCTTCACCGCCGTTTTGGCGGGTCTGGTCCTGGGGTGGGTGCCTGGTTCGTTTTTGGCGGACATCTTGGAGTGGGGTGAGTGGAGTGAGGCTTTTCCACCTGACAGCGCTTGAATGCACATGTGACGCCTGGGAACACCTATTTAGGGCGAGTCCCTCCTGCTTTCAGCCCCTGACAAGGTAGCTGCTGCTGCGAGAGCGCTTGCGCGTTTTTGCAGTAAAACTGCTGTTTTAAAAACGTTATATATTCTTTTTGTTTGTTTTGGTCATTTTGACCCTTTTTTAAATTGCCCCTTACCTGCACCTTAAATTGTGCCCCTTCACCGCCGTTTTGGCGGGTCTGGTCCTGGGGTGGGTGCCTGGTTCGTTTTTGGCGGACATCTTGGAGTGGGGTGAGTGGAGTGAGGCTTTTCCACCTGACAGCGCTTGAATGCACATGTGACGCCTGGGAACACCTATTTAGGGCGAGTCCCTCCTGCTTTCAGCCCCTGACAAGGTAGCTGCTGCTGCGAGAGCGCTTGCGCGTTTTTGCAGTAAAACTGCTGTTTTAAAAACGTTATATATTCTTTTTGTTTGTTTTGGTCATTTTGACCCTTTTTTAAATTGCCCCTTACCTGCACCTTAAATTGTGCCCCTTCACCGCCGTTTTGGCGGGTCTGGTCCTGGGGTGGGTGCCTGGTTCGTTTTTGGCGGACATCTTGGAGTGGGGTGAGTGGAGTGAGGCTTTTCCACCTGACAGCGCTTGAATGCACATGTGACGCCTGGGAACACCTATTTAGGGCGAGTCCCTCCTGCTTTCAGCCCCTGACAAGGTAGCTGCTGCTGCGAGAGCGCTTGCGCGTTTTTGCAGTAAAACTGCTGTTTTAAAAACGTTATATATTCTTTTTGTTTGTTTTGGTCATTTTGACCCTTTTTTAAATTGCCCCTTACCTGCACCTTAAATTGTGCCCCTTCACCGCCGTTTTGGCGGGTCTGGTCCTGGGGTGGGTGCTTGGTTCGTTTTTGGCGGACATCTTGGAGTGGGGTGAGTGGAGTGAGGCTTTTCCACCTGACAGTGCTTGAATGCACATGTGACGCCTGGGAACACCTATTTAGGGCGAGTCCCTCCTGCTTTCAGCCCCTGACAAGGTAGCTGCTGCTGCGAGAGCGCTTGCGCGTTTTTGCAGTAAAACTGCTGTTTTAAAAACGTTATATATTCTTTTTGTTTGTTTTGGTCATTTTGACCCTTTTTTAAATTGCCCCTTACCTGCACCTTAAATTGTGCCCCTTCACCGCCGTTTTGGCGGGTCTGGTCCTGGGGTGGGTGCCTGGTTCGTTTTTGGCGGACATCTTGGAGTGGGGTGAGTGGAGTGAGGCTTTTCCACCTGACAGCGCTTGAATGCACATGTGACGCCTGGGAACACCTATTTAGGGCGAGTCCCTCCTGCTTTCAGCCCCTGACAAGGTAGCTGCTGCTGCGAGAGCGCTTGCGCGTTTTTGCAGTAAAACTGCTGTTTTAAAAACGTTATATATTCTTTTTGTTTGTTTTGGTCATTTTGACCCTTTTTTAAATTGCCCCTTACCTGCACCTTAAATTGTGCCCCTTCACCGCCGTTTTGGCGGGTCTGGTCCTGGGGTGGGTGCCTGGTTCGTTTTTGGCGGACATCTTGGAGTGGGGTGAGTGGAGTGAGGCTTTTCCACCTGACAGCGCTTGAATGCACATGTGACGCCTGGGAACACCTATTTAGGGCGAGTCCCTCCTGCTTTCAGCCCCTGACAAGGTAGCTGCTGCTGCGAGAGCGCTTGCGCGTTTTTGCAGTAAAACTGCTGTTTTAAAAACGTTATATATTCTTTTTGTTTGTTTTGGTCATTTTGACCCTTTTTTAAATTGCCCCTTACCTGCACCTTAAATTGTGCCCCTTCACCGCCGTTTTGGCGGGTCTGGTCCTGGGGTGGGTGCCTGGTTCGTTTTTGGCGGACATCTTGGAGTGGGGTGAGTGGAGTGAGGCTTTTCCACCTGACAGCGCTTGAATGCACATGTGACGCCTGGGAACACCTATTTAAGGCTCCTCCCCTAGCGCAGCGGGATCGCGCAGCGGGCGCGTCCTCGCGTGGCCGGAGTCGTGCCTGAGTCCTGCCCGTCTGCGCCCGTCCGCGCTCGGTTGCGCTGGCTTCGCGGTGATATTTACATCAGGTGCATCTCTAACCATGCTTATGTATACCAGGGATAGTCTCCTGGCATGTAATACCTGTCTGCCTCCCTGCGCCGAAGTCCGCATTGACCCTTTGTGTGGCCCCCATCGCTGTGCTTGTGGCGGCTGGCTACTCGAAGCCCCTTCCTGTTTGGGGTCTTGTATAGTGCAGCCTGCCATAAGCAGTAAGGTCTCTTCGCGACATCTCACCATCTGGAATTTAAACGTCAGATCGGCGGTCAAGCATTATCAGGATATTGCTGATCTTGTGGACAATGACCCCCCTGACATCTTTTGTCTGACAGAGACATGGCTGCAAGACACCGATTCTACGGTATTGAATCTGGCGTTCCCCTTTGAGTATTCCATCTACACGCTCAACCGCTCTTCGAGAGGGGGTGGCGTCGCTCTTGCTGTTAAATCGTGCTACTCTTGCGCCTGGAGTGTGCAGAACATCACGGGCTGCGAAAGCGCCCTGTTCAAGGTTGCGGTTACTCCGCATTTTACCTTGTCAGGATTGCTGATTTACCGTCCACCTGGTAGCTCAGTGGCATTTCGAGAGGCTCTCCCTGAGGCGGTTAGTTCACTAGCAGTAGGGTCTGCCAATTTCTCTATCATTGGTGATTTGAATCTCCATTTTGACACTTTGTGTCTTTCTTCTGTGGGAGGGATGGTGGCGGACCTTGAGGCCCTTCAATTGTTCCAGCTGGTCTCGGACCCCACTCATAGTGGTGGCCACACTCTGGACCCCTTTTTTTCTAACTTAGAAGGGGTTACAGTGGCCCCCCCCCTCCCCCTGACCTGGTCAGACCACTCACTCGTGACCATTCACTGTAGTCTTGATGAAGCCCCACTTAAGGTGCCACTGCGAGCCATGCCCAGACGGCGCTGGAGCAAATTAAAGGCGGAAGATCTCCACCGCCTTCTCACTGACGACCCACTGGGTGCAGTGGAGAACGTGGAGTCTGGTTATGACCATTTCTGCGGATGGGTAACCAGGGCCCTCGACTCCCTTATCCCGATGGTTTTCAGTAAGTGTGGCTCCCGCGCCCCCAGTCCCTGGTATGATGGCAATCTGAGGGCTCTGAAAAGTGTCTGCAGACGTGCAGAGAGAGACTGGAGGAAGAGGTATGACAGCAGCAAAAAAACCCTGTATATGGCTGCGGTCAAGTCTTATCACCGCGCGGTTTGTAGAACCCGGGCTGAATACTACGCTCTGGAGTTTCGCAATAGTGGGAATCCTGTTAAAACCATCTTTAAGGCCCTTAAAGACCTAGTGGCAAGGAAGCCGGCCGGTAACTCCATCAGCTCCAATACTCATTGTGAAGCGCTGGCGGCTTTCTTTCTGGAGAAGGTCCAGACCATATATAGGGCCTTCCCCTCCTCCACTGCACAAACCAGTATGGGGCCTCCCATCCGGTTGGATCAGGTGGTGCTAGACTCTCTCCCCTCTCTCTCTTTGGAGTCTTACACGGCCTTGGCTCTCCGAGTTAAGTCGGGGTCACCGGACGACCCGCTCAAGCCACCTATGTTCAGAGACCAGGTTTTTGCTCGCCCGGTTTGCGACTTAATCAACACGTCGCTATCATCAGGCCAAGTGCCTTTGAAATGGAAGCATGCGGTAGTAATGCCCATTTTGAAAAAACCATCTCTCGACCCTACAAAATCGGAGAACTACCGCCCGATCTCACTTCTCCCGTGGCCAGCCAAACTCGCGGAGGCGCATGTCAACACCGCCCTCTCTGGTCATCTGTTGCGTGCCAACATTCTGGACGACACCCAGAATGGTTTTCGGGCTGGCCACAGTACGGAGACAGCACTGTTATCTATGGTCGAGCACCTTCGGGTAGTTCTGGATGCAGGTCAAACGGCGGCGCTTGTTTTGTTAGACCTAAGCGCCGCCTTTGACACGGTCTCCCATGACATTCTCCTGCAACGTCTTGAGGAGATAGGGGTTATCGGCACTGCACACCAGTGGTTCCGTTCGTTTCTCAGGGATCGTTCCTTCTGTGTGGCGTCCCCGCCCTACCAGTCCAAATGCCATCCTCTGTCTCTTGGGGTCCCACAGGGTTCCTCACTGAGCCCCACGTTGTTTAACATCTACGTGAGGCCGCTGGCTGAGGTTGTGAAGCTCTGTGGTATGACCATGGTGTCGTACGCAGATGACACCCAGCTAGCGGTCACGATCAGCGGGGACTCTGGGGTGGATGCCCCAAGATTCAGAGATGGACTCAGGGCGGTGGCTGGTTGGATGACGTCCAACTGTCTCCAACTAAACGCCAAAAAAACGGAGGTGATGATCTTTGGGAAGCGGACGGACCTATGGGGAGATACCTGGTGGCCCTCTGAGCTGGGGCCGACCCCCACTCCGGTTGCGGAGATCAAAAATCTTGGTGTTTGGCTGGACCCTTCCCTCAACTTTGTTGGCCACACCAAAAGGACGGCGGCTTGCTGCTTCGGCATCCTGCGCAATCTGCGCCCTGCCCTTAAATACTTCGATGCCGCAACTCGTCAATTGGTGGTGCAAGCAACGGTTTTGGCACGGTTGGACTATGCCAGCTCCCTTTTTATAGGATTAAACCAGGCTGAGTTAACCCGACTTCAAAGAGTGCAGAACGCTGCGGCCAGAGCGATCATAGGTCTTCCTAGGTTTTGCTCGGCCGGTCAATCTTTGCGAGCCTTGCATTGGTTACCCGTTAGGCAGCGGATCCACTTTAAAGTTTTGTGCCTTTCCTTCAAAATTCTGAAGGGCCTATCACCTCCCTTACTGCACCAACTCTTGCGCCCTTACATCCCGGGCCGCACTCTGCGCTCGCTAGACCAAGAATTAGCGGTAGCCCCTCGGTTCAAACTCAGTCGGGTGGGGGGTCGCTCTTTTAAGGTGCGGGCAGCCGCACTCTGGAACGCTCTCCCTTTGAAACTCCGGACCTTTGGTGACCTGCTCTCCTTCCGCAAGGCCGCTAAAACTCATTTATTTTCTGAGCTTTGTTAAATCCTTCACTCCCCAATTTCTTAATAATTATTTCTGTTCCCCAGTTGTGTTGTGTTCGCCACCTTGTCGGTGCGCCGGGACGCTCCTTCGCTGGAGCAGCCGTGCGCAATACAAATAGCACTAACATAACATAACAAGAGGCCTGTACCTGTCATTGATGCATGTTTGATTTCAAAGCATTATTGTTAAAACTTGTTCTATGTTGGACAGGTCTCTCCACAATGGTCTTCTTTACCAGGTTGTTGTTGAAAATTGTTGGAATCGACTATTCCTAAACCTGTGATCCTCACTCTCACCTACCCTACACGAGCACGTCTTATTCCCCCCTTTTCTTCCCCCTTTATGCAACCTATTAACAAATGTATAGAATTATTAATGAAGTCTAACATATGGAATAAATGTATTGCAGATTAAATTTGCTTCTTTGGCCGCTTTTTTTGATTTTTTTTTTCTTATTTAGTGTATGCATTTATAATATATTTTTGATTGCATAAAATGTAATGGTTTCTACATGGGATTTAATGCTATTGTTGATTTTTACACAACTCAGACTATAGAGATTAGATTCTAGTTCTCTTCGAAGGAGTCATGGACCAATTTTAGTGGTGGCTACAGGCAGAGTGACTTTGAATAGTAGATAATGTGTGCCTGGCCTCAGAATCGAAACGTACTCCTTTGTACTTTACTGTCCAGTTGCATCTTTCTGGTTTATTCCATGGTGGGCGTGCCTTCATTGGTTGTGAAGTGTACATAATGTATCGTTATGCTTGCTGATGTCAGTTCCCCTGCAGCACACCTATGTGACTGGGCAGATTGGGCTCCGCTCTGAGTGTACTTTAATAAACAGATATTGGTTTTTATTCTCTACTGTTTGACCGACGCTTTATTTTAGAGGACGGCCGAGAGGTAGTCATTAGTGACCCGAGTGACCCGAATCGGGCCACTTCCTTCAGTTGGTGCTCAAACACGGACTCCTTTGGGTGAGTGACCCATCCCCTTCCGTGGACATGGGGAGGTCGAGGCTATTATTGGGTCGGACGGATGGATCAGGGATCCCTGCATGAAGAGTTTCTGGTACTCGCTGCTGCCCTTTTGTCTGGCCGGATGGTGCCCAGTGGTCATCCCGACTGGAGTCCTGAACGGCAAAACCCTTGGGTCTGACCATTTGGTCTGAAGAGTCGGCAGTGGAGAATTAATTTGCTTTGACCTGCATATATCAGGTGAGTTTGTTTTGGTTCTTCGCGGATATGGTACCATTTTGGTTTTTATTTTGTATGGTCTAAGGACCCTCTTTGGACAACAGTATTTGCACTTGTTTTGCCAGGCATAAAATAGTGAATGTTTGGAAAATGCCTGACGTTAGCAAATTGATTTCTTTTTGCTGCCGCTGTTCTGCATAAGCTCGATTGGAAGAAACTCAGCCGGCGGCTCCAGAAGGCACTACCAATTTTGTTATGTATGTGAAGCATTCTCTAGGCCCTATTATGTTTAGTACATTATGGCACAAATATACGAGGGACAAATCCGAGTCGCAGTGGCCGTTGATGGGCACTTTTGATGTACAAAAGATTGAGTATTTACAAGAACAGTTGTTTAAGAAACGCAGTAGACAGTCTGTGTTTGATTATGTCAGAACATGGCAAAAAGTATCTAGACAGAGGCGAATGAAGGCAGAAAAAGAGGCCCGGAAAGGGAAAATGCAGACATTGACTCAGAAGGCTGTAGCATATGATATGGAAAAACAGGAGAAGGGTGTTGAGTGAGAAAATAGAAGGTTTCGATTACAAATTGATAAATTGTATGTGGCTCAGGAAGAAGATGATACTTTTGTGGAAGAATTTTTGGATACCCGACCCCCACCTCCATATGCCCAGCAAAGAATATATCCCACTGTTCCTGTTCCCTCACAGCTGCCCGTTACAGTTGCGTCCACTGTCTCTGTCCCGGTATCTACTGTTGTTATGTCAACGACTGAGGCTTCGGCTCCTCCTCCTCCTCTTTCTTCTGTTTCTTTGCGGTCTGTGGCCATTGTGACGGTCAGTACTCCTGCCACACCTATTGTCTCAGCGTCCCTTTCGCCAGCTCTTTCCCCTGCGACACAACCCCCAGCAACGATAGTGCCTGTTACTTCTTTTGCTTCTCCCACTGTGGTTTTTCATCCTCCGCCATTAGTATGTAGTGGTACACCGGTGCGTGGATTTGAGGATAGGGGTTGGAAGAAATTTAAGGAGTGCATGGGACCGTTCGTGCGGTCTGATGTGGGAGATGAAGAGAAACAGGTGATAGCTAATCAGGCTGCACAGCGGGCCCGTAATCCTATTTAAAGTGTAGAGGATCTTTGGGCGACTATGAGAGATTTTGAGCCTTTTATACAGCAGCATGCCCTCAAACACATGTCTGCTACTCTGGTCTTTGGCAACAGTACTTTGAAGCGGAGGCATCTAAAATTTCATATGACATTAGAGATCGAGTGTATATTTGCGAACTGGGGCCAGAGCAAGTCTTTGCTAATGTCATGACGATAATAGCTTATAGGGGAATACCTCATGAGGAAAGTCCCAGGTCTGTGTCTCAGTTTCCGATGAGAGAGGTTCATCCTATATATCACCCAGAGATACCAGAGTTAACCGATGGGTGACATAATGTTACTCGAGTGGCAGTGGCGACCTGGTTTCAAGAACAATGGGTTTATATTCCGTGGAAAAGAAGTGAGGTTTTTTCCCTGAAGGCTCATTTGCCAGACCCTTGGAAAAATCCTACTGCATATTATAAAGAACTGACCTAAGCTGCCTCTTCCACTGAAATGACTCTTGCTGATACAGGTCCATACCCAAGACCATGTTCCTCAGTTGGGTGGTACTTGGGATCATATTAAAGCATGGGACCAGGAAAGAAAGCCCGGTGATAAGCCCCGAGCGGAAATGTTAGCATTGCCAGGCCGCATTGTTACGTATATGCATTCTCTTATCCTGCCGAGAAAGGTCGGCTGGGATAAATTGTCAGCTTGTGGATAAAAGAAAGATGAGAGTGTGTCTGATTTCTTCACCCGATTTGAAGGTATGTTTTTGGACTACAGTGGGCAGGATTTGTCTATTGAAGAAGGTGTTCGGTTGTTTGTTAACAGATTTGTCTCTAATTTGCCTCTTGAAATTGCGACTCAATTTCAGGCTTCTGAAAGTACTTGGTCCACCTCTTTCCCCTCTGTCATTTTGAATATGGCACAATATTATGAGCATAGGGATCATGAGGAAAAGGAGAGGACAGAGAAAAAAGAATAAGGATTTAAAGATGAAGGTGTTGTTACAGTAGGCTTTTGGGGGGAATGGAAGAGGACGTGGTGGTCCTTTCCAACAGCTTCCAGGCACTAGTAGGCAGCCAACAACTATGCCTTTGGGTCCGAATCAGTGTGCGTATTGTAAAGAAGAGGCACATTGGCATTTGCAGAAGGTAGCGTTCCCGAGAGGACGAGGTTCTCGTGGATGGGGTCATGGATCTGGTGGGGCAGATAGGGCTCAGAAAAGCAGTTAATGCAATCCTATGAGAAGAAATGAAGTTATCTGCTTAACGGTAAGTACTTTGTTTTGGGAGTTGTTTTTCTGGGGTTAGAACAAAGATTCACCCAGGGTCAAGAATGGTCTCTCAAAGCACCCTCTGTGGCACTAGGGTGGCCGAGTGCAGAGTGCTGAGGCCCAATGTTATCCAAAGGGGGATAGGTGGCCTCCGGTTGGTGACTGCTCACCAGCAGGCCACTTGGATGTGGGAGCAAAGCTCCTAGGGTTTAGCTCAGGGCAAAGGGGAATCCGAGTAGCACACAAGGTGCACCCACAGCGGCACAGGGGAGGCCGGGTGCAGGGCGCTGGCTTGGTGTCAGATTTCAATGAGGATTCTCCAGTTGCAACAAACACTGCAGGTTCAGGGATGAAGATTTTCAGGAGGCGGCCACCGGTTGGAGAGGTAAGTTGGGATGCCTGGGGATGCTGGGACACAGTCGGTTGGACCACCCAAGGCCACGGGACATCGGGTGCAGGGTTGTCTTTAGGCATCGGGTCTTTCTTGCCAGCTCTGGTCGCTTTCTGTAGGTGAGCAAATCCGGTGCTCACGGGAGACAAAGTCTTGGTTTGGGATGGCAGGGCGGGTCCTCTGGGTTCCTGGAGGCTGCTGGCTACAGGACACACCGAGGTTCCGCTGGAGCAGGTTCGAGGTTGGGACAGGGGCCAAGTCAGTTGGTATCCTCCTCTTCTTTTTAGCATGGCTTATTCGGTCCTTCTTCTTCTCTCTTCTTGTCTGAGGAGGCAAGGTTTGGGGTTACCCCTATATAATAGATTTAGGGGTGTTAGAGGTAGTACAGGTCAGGAGCAATGGGTTTCTTCCTTGGGGTGGGTACACTCCCTATTATGCCACCCTCCATTTGGTGGGGCATACGCCTCGCCCTCGTTGGCTGGTTCCCCGATCTGCAAGATGGCGGGGACTGAGAGTTGTGCTTCACCTCGCCTTCCCCCTCCTGAGGGGTGGGGTTGGCAAAGGTGGGCACACCTCCCCTCCTCACATGGTTTTTCCACCAATTCTGCTGGCCAAAGTGGGGGCTCAGAACCGGTGGGGGCCAGTTGCTGGGAGCAGCAAATGGTTGGGGTAGCTCACAAAGGTGGCAAGCCTTTGTAGCTCCCCATTTGTGGACCCTGCCCATCCTGGGGGGGGAGGCTTGGCACCTCGTCCCAGGGTGTGCATTGTTTTAGGACCCCAAGAGCGGCAGGCTCTCAACCCAGGGGTCCAGAAACATGTCTGTGGTGGGAGCTGGTGAGCAGCCACTCAGCCAGGACACTAGACTTAGGTCATTTTTCAGGGAGCATCTCTAAGATGCCCTCTGATTGCATTTTTCATTAAATCCCACACAGGCATCAGTGTGGGTTTAATGTGCTGTGAAGTTTGATACCAAACTTCCCAGTTTTCAGTAAGGCCACTATGGTGCTGTGGAGTTTGTAATGACAAACTCCGAGCACCATATACTCTTTATGGCATTACTACACTTACAATGTCTAAGAATCGACTTGGACACTGTAGGGGTACAGGGCTCATGTATCTGTACCGTCACCACTGGTATAGTTAACCCAGGTAGACAGGGGGCTTACCTATGCCAGGGAAGTGGATTGTAGGCATGGCACACAGGGATGTGTGCCATGTTGACTCTTCACTTTGTTGTGCACCGAAACAAGCAGCCTGCAAAGGCAGTGTGTGTGTGTAAAGGTAAAGGGCCTCTAAGGGAGGCACAATAGGTGCTGCAGCCGTTAGAGGCCTTCCCTGGTCACAGTGCTCTTGGTACCTATGGTACCATTTACAAGGGACTTACTTGTGGCCAGAGAGTTGCCAATTGGGTTTTGCAACAGTACAGTTTAGGGAAGGAACATAGTACCTGGGTACCTGGTTGGCAGGAACCCAGTGTACACCCAGTCAAAGTACATCAACAGTTTGGCAAAAAGTGGGGGCACCATGCAAAAAGGTGCACCTTCGTACAGTGAGATCTTCCAGTGAAATACAGTCATTGTTGAACACAAATTTCCCCTTAAATTTGGTGAACTGATACGTCAAATATTTAATGTGTCTGACACCACGGGCCTGACACATTTTTTTAAACTTGTGGGCTCTGGCCTTGTGACATCTTTCAACAATTTTTGATGTAGTACCAGCTTTCACACATTCTATTTTTTTTCAGCGTGTTTGGTTGGTTCCCACTGCTGCTCGTCTTGATTTTGGGCGTCATAGGGCTGTTCCTGCTATTCTGCGATGGAGGTTCCCTTTGTGGTCCTCCCTGGACAGACATGGCTATTTGGAGTGGGTGCTCTGGATGCCAACTTTTGTTGAACCTTCCGCTATGCTAACTTCAGCTGTGTGCAAACTGCGTTTCATTGCATCTGGTGCCCCTTTCTATGGGCTCTGGACGTCTGCCTAGCTACACCATCACAAGCTGCCCTCTATTTGGAACTATTGATGAGTCCCTTGGTGGCACATTACCAGGAATGTTCCTTGGGCATGTGACTCGTTTATAACCCAGCGCTTTGGCTAGTGGCTGGAGATGATCCCTGGGCAAAGGCATGGCGTCTTCTGGATCTCAGTTTCATCGAAACCAACACTGGTTGTCGCAAGATGGTCTTAACGCATCTGGCACTGAAGAACATGTCTGTTCATTTGACCTGCTCAACTGGATGGCTGATATTTGTACCTCAGAAGGATCAGATTTCTTATTGGATTCGTTGGCTTTTCACTTGGCATCGCACATTTTGGATCCCAGCGACACCTTTAATGTAGTATAATGGTGGAAATTTTTTTTTTCTCTCCCTCTTCTACATTTTTAATGCTATGCCCTTACTCTGAAATTCAAACGCCTTGGTTTTGCCTATCTCCTGAGTTCTGTCGTCACTTTAATGCCACCATCCTGACTAAGGAGGGTGTCATATCATCCGTGCAGGCGCATTGTCGTTTTCTCTATATTAGCATCACCACATTGCAGGCTGCTCTTTGCTTTGTGCACATTACTATATAAACGTATTTTGCTTTGTGCCGCACTGTACTTTAAAACAGGACCTGCTGTTGTTTTTGTATTCTGTTCATTCCTGGGATTTAGTCTGAACACCGCAGACAAGGTCAAGCAACCATGCCCCTTGTTATTGTGTTTTGGTCAGGCTCTAGCACCTAAACAAAACACGCAGATGCAGCTGTTGTTTGGGAACACGTGCTCTTTGTCATATAGTAATGCACAGACATGCAAATGCACAATTGGAGAGAGATTTTACACAGAAGAGATCACGACTTCCCTTGAGATGTAGAACTTTCATCTGTGTATGCTAAGGTATGGGGCCCATGGCAAACACCCAGAGATCTTCTGCTATATAATCACCCTTCTTCTGTAGAAGGTGAGGGGCGTTAGTTTATCATGTCACATATGATCTATGGATTACTTACTATGCTGACCGAAGTTGTGTTAGGCGTCTTCTTAATCGTTGTGGCATGTATACTGCATACCAGAGCACTTGCTAATATAAATAATTTGAACTTTTGTCGTGTCTCTGTCAGATCTTATTGTGGACAAGTACGAGTGTGAGTGTGAAAGGGTGTGTCCTGCAACCGCGATTCCTGAGAGAGTCGGGAGTGTTGTGTTCTGCGGTGTCTAATCACTTGTTTCTCTGCGAGTGAGTAGGAGGGCCAGTGAGACACTACAGGTAGTCGCTTCTGGGCTCATGGGTACTAAGGTGGTAGGATGACTCAGTCCCTGCCTACTAAGGTTCTATGGTCCCAAGCTTAGTTCTGTGATTTCGTAGAATCCCTGCAACAGCATAAGGATAATTGCAGACGCGTGAGTAGGTGTGAGCTACAGACACGGGGATAATTACAGAGCACCTGACACAAGACAACAATTGACTGCAGACACGAGGACAAACAGGAGGATAATCACAAAGACACCCGGCATTAAGCCCCATTAGCATGTACTTAGTGACACACAAGGCTAATGGTGCTTGTTACAAATCAATGGTACTAATTGTAGCATGTAAAAACAAGTCCCTAGCCAAATATTTGGATCATGTGTTGCGCCGTAGTCATGTACAATATTAATGGGATTAAAGCGTGTACATCGATTAAATTTAAAAAAAAGCAGTAATTGCAAGATATCACATTCACATATTGTGACCCACCACCAGGGGCCTTTCCAAGGGCCAGTAACAAATATTACCCCTAGGCTACCATTGGTAAGATCGCAAATACCAGATATCCAGCAGCATCTGTTCGAACAAACCAGGACCTCTCTAGACCACTTTTTTATAACCTCCCCGTTTCAAATAGATACAGCCCTCTAGATTCAATTGATTGACTAACGCGTACCGGGCCTTTATATCTAAGCCCCAGTCGCCAACCGGAGACCAGAGCGGGATCATTGCACCAGGATGAGCTTGCATAGCAGGGAGGCCGTAGGAAGCAGAAAGTAGATCAGGAGTAGTTTTTTGTGGGAAGAGCGAGGGACGTAATTAGTAAAAATCAAGAGAAGGCCCCCACTGGTCACCTATTGCCCCATCTATCCCAACAGAATTCACAGGTAATTAAGAACATCTTCCCATCCATGACAAAGTCTCCTCCTGCTTCAGTTAACAACGACGGTCAAAGTCTGATGGGGCGGATGTGAATCAACGACCCACAACATGTCTATCCAAGGGTTGTATCCTTCTTTCAACTACTATAGCCAATGACGTGGGCCCACCAGGCCTGCGGGCATTATCCTGGAACAGAGCAGGACTTATCATCAAACTGGATATTCCAGATCGGGGGTTATTCATAGAGCAACAAGAGTTATGCATGTTCCAGGAACCTGGGCAAGGAAGGGCGGACACACACAGATTGGGCTATGCGTCATATAGTATTCTAGCCACCCAGGAGGGTAGGGGAAGACCATTTGGGGGACTATGCACTTGGGTTGGGTTGCACCTTGGCTGTGAGGTTAAACATAGAGACTTCATCACAAGACATTCTCTGTATTTTTTCATCGTTTACTACAAAAGTTAGAATGGCTCTGATTAATGTTTACTCTAGGCTGGTCTGTTATGGCCAAGTTTCCCCCATCCTTGACCAATTGACCACCTTTCTTTTAAAAATCCCAGGTAACTATTGGGTAGTTATAGGTGGGGACTTTAATGGTCAGGCCACAAGTATCTCAAGTGAGGAGGATTCACTCTGGGCAATTCCAGAGCCCAACATTCCGCCCATTCGGGCTTGGACTCCGCTGGCCCTACAGATGCATGTACTCACATTGAGTTTCTCATCAAGGGCATGTAAGGGCCAATCTGGCTTTGCATAGCCCCGGGAAGCCCACTTTTAATAGACCAGGCAACCATCGATTATAGATTACATCCTAGTTGACACTAAATTGTGGCATAGGCTCCTTGACTTTAAGATCACCCCTCACCGCGAGAGTGACCATAATGCTCTTGTGTTAGATGTAACCCCACCGTACGACGGGGTTACTCCTAATACACCACCACAACCGGACACCCGTCTAATATTGGGAGGGAGGAGAGTACGCTGGGGGGAATTCTCCCAATCACAGGACAAGCTGGCTTCTTTATAACAACAAATTATTCCGTTTCTTGCTGTTGCGTATCAACACTTCGCGACTAATGGTACTCCAAATTCCCAAAATAAATTGTCAATCAACCATCAAGACTTGCTTTCCATCTTGACAGCTTTTTTCAACACTAGCAAAAGGACTAGGCTGGCCAGAAAACCATGACTACTGTGGTACAATGAACACTGTAGGGCAGCTAAGTCAGTCCTTTTAGCGGCCATTAAAACAAATGACAGGCCACAAATTAAGGAAGCTGGGGCAACCTATAAAACTGCCATAGCTAAGGCAAAAGGTAGCCGGGAATGTGAAAAATGCGATATACTCAGAACTGCGTTGAATAACCATGATATGAGGGCATTCTGGAACCTGATTAATGCAGGATCCCCTGAAGGCAAATCAGCCATTTCACCACATATAGGGGAGGAAGTCTGGAGAGCCCATTTCAAATACTTTTATGCAATAGCAGAGAAGGAAGTATATGGTCTTTAATGTGAATAGCAGCACTCGCCGACAGCCCTGCTTAGATGGAAGGGTCCTCGAGAGCATGTCTATTTTTGAGTTCTTGGGGATCACACTAACCGAGAAAATGGAATGGGGGGCTCAAATAAAGAAAGCTAGCCTAAAGCTGGCCCAGTCCACGGGGGGGGGGGCATTGCAAAGGTTTATAAGAGCTGTACACATAAAGTGAAAGGCCCTACGGCTGAACTTTACAAGGTACAGGCAAGGGGCGCTGCCTTGTATGGAGCAGAACTATGGGGTCATAGTCCAACCACTCCTTTATCACTTATAGAGAACTCATTTGCTAGGCAACTTTTGGGTCTCCTCCCTAGCTCTCCTCTAATACTCCTTAGAATGGACCTCGGGGTCAGTTCTATCGCAGACGAAATATCTCTAAGACCCCTTCTATTCTGGCGACGGCTTTGGAGTACTCCCGAACTAGCCCCATAACAGGATGAGTTGAGATATGTTATTAGCCTTCAAGGACCAGGAAAACTCCCATGATTAGCACATATTAGGAACCACCTGCCAGGTCCAGGGGAGGGCAAACTTGCGGAGCTCTGCTGAAAAAACTTGCCTTGTGACTCCCAGAAAGGTACTCCTTGAGGCCTTTAGAGGATATCGATTGGCCCAGCTATGGAGGGGGAATTCGCCCGGGCGTTTAATCCTTAGGTTTATGGAAGTAAAAACTCAGTATAGGCTAGATTCGGCATTAGAGGACATCTAGCCGCTTCTTACGAAGAAGCTATTCCTCCAATTCAGACACGGGGTGCTCCCACTCCGATAGTTCACCAACAAGTGGTCGGGTGCTGCAGTCTGGATTGTCCTGCGTGCGAGAATGTAGAGGAAACTGTATTTTGTTTCTGTCCTGCTTACAGGAGGTCGAGGTCTCGCTGGTCGTTACAGTTGTGCAGGAACCTGGGGTCTAGACACTGCTCCGAGGTCCTTAGGCTATTCAAGTATGACACTGATGTGCCCACTGTGCTTTCTGTATGTGATATACTCGTAGAGCTATCCTAAAGAAGAGTTCATAGGCCAACTCCAGTCTAACATTATCTATTACGCCCTTTTGGATATGTACTTTCTCCTTTACATTGAATGTATTTACCCATTGTCTCTCCGGTATACTATTACTTTGTAAATAATTATTTACTATAGGAGCTTTAAAAAAAAATGTAACATATTTTTATCCCCACGGTTTATCCTGATATCGTTATTGTGTTTCTAAATGAAATTACTACTTTTTTACATTTGAACATTTGGCTATACGATGTATTATCTACGCGTCTCCCTAAGATATCTTATTTGAATGACATTGATCTTTTTGCCCAAAATTAGCCTCTTGTTTACGCACTTTATTGACCTTTACCTCGTGGCTAACGTGGAGGCCATGTATTGCATGTACAGTGCACAACCTTTTGACCGATGACGTCTACATGAGTGGTCTCTGCTAATCTAGGATCTCGGATAGGAATGTACACTTACCTGAAAAAGTGCTATCCAGTTATAGATATCTCAAAGGATGCTGCTATAATCTAAATATAATGTATTGTTTTTACTACATGTGCTTTTATGGCCCTAGCGGACGAAATAAAGATGTTTGACTGATTGACTGACAAATATGTATAGGTCACCCTTAAGTACACCTTGTCGGGTGCCTGATATTTAAAAGTGTACTATGTACAAAATTAAAGTTTGCATGTTCATCCAGCGACTAGACCTCCAAAGCGGTTTTACTTGGCACGGCTGTAACTGGATCCCAGAAAGGGTTGTATGACAGGACCCCACAGGCATTTGCTCCACCAGTCTTTACAATGCAGTCAGTACCCCATGTGCGATGTCACCACGTGTTACTTTAGCACGCAAGTCGTTACAACAACTTGCTTTAGGGGTACCAGACTTTGAAATAGTACAACTCCAGCCTTTGCAACAGTAGGGAAGGAGTTGGGATTAAAAATCCAACAGCAGTCCAACAACGCACCCCCTATAGCAAGTTATTGTAGCAACTTGTGTGGTAAATTAATGCATGGAAACGTCATCTGTGGGGCACTAACTTTGTTGCAAAGGCTAGTCATTGTGAAGACTGCAGGGTCAAGGATGTTCCCCTAGAAAGTGTCAAAGTGCAGATTATACATTTTAATCTGTAACTTTTGATAGGAAACAGCTTACTCATTCAGAGACCAATTTTCATACTAAAAGTCCAATTTGCATATCAAGTTAGTTTTTTAATTAATATTTAGGAAAGTTAACATTTTGAAGTTGACCTTTTTCCTGCTCGAAGCTTCTGGAAGCTATTTTGTCTTAGCCTGCCAGCTGCTGCTAAGTAATTGCTCCCAGAGCAGAAAATGGTTTAGACCTAGACACAGGATAGGCTAGGTGTGGGACATGTGATTCCTATCAGTCCAGTAAGGAAAGTTGGGGTGAACACAGAGGCCTGAAGAAGGAAAAGCCTTTTTCCCCAAGCATCACACTAACCAGCTGGCTCTGAACCCAGCGGGAGAGGAGCTACTCCTAGAACTATTTTAAAGTAGACATAGGGGAGGGGGCTTCTCCGTTCCCTGGCCAAATCTCTGGGTGGACACAAGAGCTCTACACAAGTGAGGAAGGGTTTCACCATAATGGATTTAGGGGCAAGAGAGACTGTGGGATCGTTTGTACTGGGGCACACACTAACCATTGAAAAAGTGTGTAGGGTTGCCCATTTGAGCTTTTTCCCCATTGGTTAGAGCATGTCCAGGATTCACCCCCACCCACAGGCTAGTGTTGATTATAAATTTGGTGCCTGAAATAAATCCCCTGAGAACACCTTTGGACCTGCAGAAGATCAGAAGAGGACTGGACCTGATGCCTGTGACATGAGGGGAGTCCTGAAAGACTGGACCTGCTCCGTCCTGACCCCAGGATAAAGAAGTGGACTCCAGGGGTAAGGCGGCTGGCCTCCTGTGCGGCTACAGAACACCATGCACTGCAAGAGGGCTTTTCCTGAAGCGACCAGTGTGTGGTGAGCACTGTGGCAGTGCTGCCCCATGTGTCTGTTTTCAGTTCGTGGAAAGTGGGAGGTTCTTAGAGCACGCACAATAATTCTGATATCATCATGACTGACAACTACTCAGGCTGACGTGTCTTTTGTTTGTGTGAATGGGTGCTGCCATAATAATATGCCCCCTTGTAGTGTAAGACTTCTGTTTACAGAGGTGTAATGTCAACATCTGGATCAAGCTGATGCATTTTGGGGAATGATAGTTTATTCTGATAAAATCAGTGGCCATATGGTGTTGAAACCCCAGGACTTCGTGCCAGAGCTATCGCAGAGGTCACATTGGCGGGCCCCTGGCTCTCAGGCAGAGAGTTGATTCCAGAAGCTGTGCAGAAGGTGCTATTCAGCAAAAAGCACACAACCTGCTCCTGTGCAGAGCTCTGATAAAGAACAGCTGCAGCCAGCTGTTCACAGGTATGTTGTGCGATCCATCCTATGACACTCACAAGGCACTTTTGGTATGGAATGCTTTATCTGACTTTTTAAAAGTAGCATCAGGGTGTCAGAAACTCGGTAACACTGCTAGAAACATTTATCATCTCTAGCTGACTATTATATGCCTAGCCGCTTTTATTTTCCTATTCTGTGTGGTTACCATCCATACTTTAAACACTAGACTGAGTTTTCTTAAATTACCATGTTAAACCACATGTCCGTGTTTCTCAGTGCTACCCTGAGTGTGTTATCCATGAACTAAAGTTGTTTGGATTGCTCCTGTTTCCCTGAACTCCTCTAGAGGGACTGATAGGAACCTGCAAACAATGCCTGCACAGGATTGCTTAGCGCGCTAGTGTCAGGGTTACGGTCCAACTGCCTTTATGATAAATTGTTGATGCATAGAACTAAAGGGCATATCTGCAAGGCGAGGCGATAGAATTATCCCTGCTTTTGCAGCCGTTTTCGGCCGAAAAGCGGCGATAATTTTATCGCCTAATTAGCAAGCTCACGCTAACGCGTGGAAACTTGCGTTAGCGTAGGAATTGCTAACGCCCAGCTTTGCATCTCTAACGAGATGCAAAGTGGGCGTTCCTTCCGTGTCATGACAGGAGAAATGTCGCTAAGCGACATTTCTTCTATCAGCAAGCCCCACGCTATGAAGCATAGCGGCAAGAAAAGTAGCGATAACCCCTGTTATCGCTACTTTCCTTACGCCTGCTTCAGGACTGACTTAGCCATGATATCCTATGGAAGGTGGATATCATGGCTAAGTTTGTGAGTCGCTATCAGCAAGCTAACGTCGCATAGCGTGAGATTATCGCTGGGTTTCCAGCGATAATCTCACGTTAGGCAGTTAGCGTGAAGATTTTTATCGCTTTTGGGATAAGCGTTGCTAAGAGCCCGCTATGTCAGCGATAAAAATCCACGCTAGCCGGCGATAATTATCCTAGCGCTAAGTGCGCTGAGCGATAATT
Organism: Triturus cristatus; assembly: GCF_964204655.1. Lineage (NCBI taxonomy): Eukaryota > Metazoa > Chordata > Amphibia > Caudata > Salamandridae > Triturus > Triturus cristatus. The sequence goes on along the minus strand of NC_140581.1, from coordinate 11,845,228 downwards.
TTGCCGTTTGTTGCTGATATGCCCCTAAGTCCTTACTGCAGAAATCCAACCGCTCAGATTTCATATCAATTTTACCAGAACCAACTGGACCTTCTTATGGCCTCTGCTGGAGTGAATCCCACCCCTAAGTGCCTGAGGTCCTGGGAGCCCTAGAAGTAGTCCCGGGTAGAACATTTCATTCCACTTACGGAATTTGCGGAATTTGATCATTCCGCATTACCCATTTAAATGCAGAGTTCGGGCCAAATGTCACCAATTGTTGTGAGGTACAATTTTTCTTCAGTTCCAGTAATGTGATGATAACAGGAACAACGCAAGGTTCTAGCAAGAGATCTGGCAAGCGAGAATTAACGTCCACTAGTGAGAATTAGGGTCACTAGGATGTCTTCTGGTGCCATTTTCTAATGTGGGCGGTCACAAGCGACAGCATTCAAAGGCCTGCGTAGAGGAGATTTCCTACTTGAGAGGCAGCAAAATCAACTCAAAATGAGGTTTTTGAGTAACTATTCTACTCAAATGGATGGTTCAGTTACTATTTTAGAGTGAAACACATTTTTTTTATTTTACTTTTTTAACAGGAAGGAAGTGCCACAGAGACTTCAACTTCCTCTTCAATCAATCAATCAGGGAATTTTGAAGCACGCTACTCACCCGTGAGGGTCTCAAGGCACTTGGGGGTGGGGGGGAGCAGCTCCGGTCAGTCAAAGAGCCAGGTCTTGAGGGTCTTCCTATAGATGTGCAGAGTGGGCGTACATCTGAGAACGATCAGGAGATCGTTCCAGGTCTTAGCCGGGAGCTAGGAGAAGGTTCTTCCACCTGCTCTTGCTCTGCAGATTTGTGGGGGTTCAACAAGGGCGAGGTCGGAGGATCAGAGGTTTTTCTTTGGTACGGAGATTCTTTCGTTGAGATATCAGGGTCCGGTGTTGTAGAGCCATTTGTAGGAGTGGGTGACTATCTTGAAAGTCACTCTCTTCTCGACGGGGAGCCAGTGGAGGTTTCGCAGGTGTTCGGTGATGGGTTGGTGTCGAGGGATGCCAAGGACGAGTCTGGCTGTGGTGTTCTATATGGTCTGGAGTTTGCAGAGCAGAGACTTGTTGATCCCGGCGTAGAGGGCATTTCTGTAGTCCAGTCTGCTGCTTATAAGTGCGTGGGTAGAGCTCTTTATGGATTCAAAAAACCCGCAAGCTGCTACTGTGCACAAGAAGAGCGGGAGCTTTTCGCGCGTTTTATTTTTACAAGATGGATGGTAATAAAATGAAACGCGAGAGGATATTCTTTTAAAAGTGTCTCGCTTGGAGACAGATTAGCACGTCACAACATCCCTGTAGAAGGGTTTTTCCCGAAATGCATTGTGTGATTTTTAATAAAGCGTGACATGCAGAAACATCGTTCACTCCTGTGTTTACCTGAACAACACTGAATTAAGATGAAAATGAGGAAAACAAGTAAAATGAATTGAAGAAAACGAAGGGATAAAAAGGTTGAATAATAATGGATAAAACGGTGGAACAAGCAAAGCGTTTATTATGAATTTAATTCATTGGACTTGTTAAAAAGGCTGTGCAGCTTGATGGGGAACGGAATGTGGTGCCCTAGTGTTCTTACTATATTGCAGCGCAATTGGACGGAGCGCAGAGCAAGCGAGCACGCCGACTTGTTTGAAATTAAAGAGTACGTTAAATAAGGAATACAAAGTGAAACGGAGTACATAAGGAGTGCATCTCTCCATCTTGTATTTGTCACCAGGTATTGTCCCATGCAGAGGGGGAGGGTCCGAGGACGAGGACCTCCGTCTTCTCCAAATTGAGCTTCAGGCAGCTGCTGGTCATCCAAAATTCAACGTCCTTCATTCCTTCCTGGAAGCTGAGTCTGGTGGTTATTGGGTCCTTGGAGAGGGAGAGGATGAGCTGGGTGTTGTTGGCGTAGGATACTATGCTGGGTTTGTGCTGTCTGACGATGGCGCAAGGGGGGGCCATGCAGATGTTGAAGAGCAAAGGGGTGAGCGATGATCCTTGGGGTACTCTGAAGTAAATCTCTGTGTGTTGGACTTGGCCCTTTTTCCCTGAATTTTTTCGTTTTTCGTTTTTACAGTGTTATGGTGCAGGTGCTCCCTTCTCCCAAGATGGCTGCCACAGGCCCCTGCTACTGCAGAGTGGTCTTTCATAGTAGCACCCTAGCTGCCAGGAGCTGGCTGGAACCCCACAACAATGTTGCGAATCCAGCCCGCCTTTTTGTCCCATAGGTAGAATGGGGAAGCTCCTGGAATGTGCTGGAACCTTCTAGAAGGGAGGTGTGGTTTTTCTTTTGCCGCCTTGGCCAGAGGTCACCTGACCTAGGGCTACTTAAGTGAGGGAGGGAACTTTTTGAGTTGAGTTGGCCAGTGGGGTGAAGCAGAGCTGGAAGAATCCACCAGGAGTGTAGGCGGAAGGGCCTAGCCAGGGACTTATGCCTCTGAGAGTGACAGGATTTAGGTGCTGCCTCTTAAGTGAGTGAGGGACCCTGTGAAACCCACTGATCTTGCCCAGCAGTAGGAGGACCCAGAGACTCTCTGCCAGCCTGACTAGGAAGGACCTAGTCGCCTTCTCCATCCCTACCCCCCTGTAACAGAACCCCTTTAAGGGCGCCAGATACATCTACGCCAACAAGACTTCACCTAACATCTGAGAACAGAGACTTATATGCCAAGCACTGAGACTGCGTGTCCAGATTGAACTCTAAACTTATATGCCAAGCACTGAGACTGTGTGTCCAGATTGAACTCTAAACTTAAATGCCAAGCACTGAGACTGCGTGTCCAGATTGAACTCTAAACCTATATGCCAAGCGCTGAGACTGCGTGTCCAGACTGACCCCTGAAGCCGTATGCAAAGCAGATTGAAGAGCCACCGGGGATCGACCAGGTATTAGCGCTGTGACCCCTGCGCTCCCTGACCTGGCCTGGGACCCCCGGCAGCGTGCTCCGCTGAGCGCGGAACCCCCATCCTTAACTTGAGCACCCCCCTGTGACGTGGAAGCCAGCGCGCTCACCGCCACGGCCCGGAGGCCGGAAGAAGTGCCCTGCAGAGTCGCGAGGCCCGTGAGAAGCCCGGGGCCCCACCGCTGCCGTCGCAGCTGTGTGAGAAGGTGCACGAGGCCTGGGCCGAGTTTCCCCATCGTCGCTGGAGCGGACGCCTTCCGACGCCGAGAAGAGGTAAGCCCGGAGGCTGGGATTGTCCCTGGTGCGCCCCCTACTGCTTGGGAGCCACACCGCACCCTCAGCCCGGGTCCCCTCTCCGTGGGAGTTCCCCCCTGTCATCGCGACGGAGAGACCCCGCCGAGGGATCCTTTCCTTGTGCCCCCTTGTATAGTACTGAAGCGTGGTGCCCTACGAACTGCACCGGAGCTGGGAGACTCGCTCCGCAAGTCCCGTGCGCTCCCTGCGGACAGCCCCGTGTACAGCATTGACTGCCCCGGAGGACGAGTAGCGCTCTGTTATTCATGTTCCAGATTGAAGTGCTACGTGCTATTGGTTACGAGTAGCGCTCTGTTATTCATGTGCCATATTGAAGTGCTACGTGCTATTGATTACGAGTAGCGCTCTGTTATTCATGTTCCATATTGAAGTGCTAAATGTCCTTGACTACGAGTAGCTCTCTGTGCTAGATGCCCCGTTCTGAGGTCGCCACTGCTTAGCGCGCCTGGCGCTATAACCACCCCCCTAAGGCGCTACGGGAAAGTGAAGCGCGCGAGTACATATACGTGAATGGTAATTGTAACTCAGGCAGTACTGATATTTTATGAATTGCATGTAGGGTATGACCAACTTTTATAGCTCCTGACTGACATGTATATCGCTAGGAATTGTGTTACCAGCTTCTGAAATGTACTGCTACCTCATGAACTGCATCTAACGAGATCTACTTGGATAAACTTGAGTATTTACATAACTCCTCCAGTGTGGCGTCACTTATTGTGTGTGTTCCGCGTCCCATGTGAGGTGCGTGTTGTATGGTTGCTTTACACACAGACCTTTGGTGGCCCGACCGCTCGTGTCACGTTACCGCCCCATAGGGCCTGGAGACCCCAGGTCCTACATTGTCGGCGAGCGGCGGGATCCTTAGGACCTGTGACCATACAGCACCCTTCCGTGAGGCGGAGGGCGCCACAATTAAACGCCTAATTGTTCCAGAGCTCTGAAACCATTGATTGCTGCATTGTTATTTCCACTGTCCAGGTTGAGAGTACAAGAGTCCTGGTTAGCTGATAACTGTTGCCTACACCCTAGGAAATTTTCTCCTTAGTGTCTAGGTCCCCACCTGCCAGAATGGAATTCCGGTTAGCTGACCTCGAGGGGTACACTGTGAAGCAACTAAGGGAGTTCGGGCAGGGGATGGGGGTGCCTGGGATGCGGAAGGCCAAAGGACCGGAACTCCGCACCGCCATTAGAGCATGGATAGAAGCCAACCCAGAAGGGAGAGGGGATGAGGGACAGGAGGCGCCAGATGCACCTCAGGAGGAGAGCGCCCAAGAAGTGATCGACATATTGAATGTAGATGTGTCTGAAAATGTGCCCCCAGGGAGACGTTCTGGGGCCAGTAGTAGGACAGGGTCGAGGAGGAGCGCGTCTCCAGAGGAGTACGAGGACAGGAGGGAAGAGAGGCAGTTAAGGTGGGAGCTGGCCAAGTTAGAACAAGAGAGAGAAAGGGAATTGGCCAGATTGGAACAGGAAAGAGAAAATAAGAGATGGGCAATGGAGAAAAAGAGGATGGCGCACGAGCTTCGGCTGAAAGAGCTGGAGTTGCGTGCCCTCCAGATGAATGTGTCCAGTGAGGACACTGGTGGCAGCATACCGAAAGCTCCACAGGAGCTGGAATTTTATTTACCCCAGGATGACATCACCAGGGTGTCTGAGGAGGCATTGGTGGGTGACCCTGAAGGGGGTGGTGCAGGGCTCTTCCAACCCAGCGAGGTGGGGGAGGTGGCAGATAGCCCAGCTAGGTCCCAGGGAGAGAGGGTTGTAGGGCCTCACGACCTATCCATAGGAAGGAGTGAGACGGGGAGGTGTCCCCAGGTGCCCC